>NC_042629.1:60471502-60790252 GCF_901001135.1 Rhinatrema bivittatum | reverse complement strand
TGCCCGGGGGAACTGCAAACCACCAACAGGCAAACGTGGCTGCTGCCGGCCTAGGGCACATTCAGAGGCTCAGAGTGCACACAGCAGGAGGCCACAGAGTTAGGGATAGGGATGCCCAAATTTAGCAAAAGGCACTTTGGCTACATCCAGAGAAAATGAGGAAGCCCCTCATCTCCCATGTACGAAGAAGCTGCCCCTCTCAGCCCATCTATCCCCATTCTCGGCCACACCCACCAGCTTACCCTTCCCCACTGCTCTCCCAGGCCACTTCTCCCCCATACTGCTCCTATCCTGTGCCAATGCTCTTGTGATGCGAGCACCAAAGCACCAGCACTTCTGGGAAATGCTAGATCCGAGGGATTGGACTGAAATCCAAAGGGTTCGTCCTGCAGGTTCTGGGGCTGGTCTGGTTTCAGTTCTGGCTTGGGGGCAGGATGCCGTGTATTTTGCTGCTTTAGCTGCTGCTTCTCCTCTTTCACCCAGTTTTCCCTGCTCATTCTATTGTGGGAAGTCTCTGATTTTCTCTCTTAGTTGTAGGAGACGTGCGTCTCTGATCTCTTTGTATTTTGCACGGTACTGGAAGAAATGCATCACTGTTTTGACTTCTCCAGCGCTGCATTGCATTTAGAGTCTGTCTTCTTGGGGTTTCCAGTTTGTTTTTGTCTGCATCTTTCTATTTCCAGTCTATGACCACTTATCCTGCACTTGGTGAGGGTCTGCCTGTTTTTCTGCATTTCTAGTCTAGGGTAGCCAAGTCCTGTTCTTGAGAACCACAAACAGGCCAGATTTTCAAGATCTCCCCACAATGAATATGCATGAGAGAGATTTGCATACAAAAAGAGGAAGAGCGTGCAAATCTCTCTCATGCATATTCATTGCATATATCGTACAAATCTGGCCTGTTTGTGGCCCTCAAAGACTGGAGTTGGCCACTCCTGGGCTAGAGTGTACTTTTTGTGTAGGGATCTATATCAGTCCAGCTTGTCCTATTTTCCAATTTGTTCCTCCCAATATGAGGTGGATTGGTGTTCCAGGATCATTGCAATATTTGTATTGCTGTCTTTTCGTATGCTGTTGTAGATATTTGAGTTCCGGGGGTTAGTGCTAGATTGGAACGGCAATTTTGCTACATATGCACCGATTGTGTTTTTTCACAGGGTTTTGTGTGGTTTCTCAGAGACCCTGGCAGTGGAGGAGTTTGTGTCACTTTTATTGTGATGGCACCAAAATGTAAATATTCTTTTTTTGCATGGTGAATAGTAGGGGAAAGCTGTCTTAATTCTGCTCTGCATCCATTATTAGGGGTGTTCCTCTAGACACAGAGAGACTGCAGAACTGGAGGTTCACTAGCTGCCAGGCTTTTAAAACTCGTTTTGCTTATGCTGCTAGATGTTTCCTCTCTCCATATGCACTGGCTTCCTTTGCTATAAGATCAGCCTTTTACTGCAGCTGTAACTGCCAAGATGCCAGGTCACCCAGTTCCTGGAGGGAGACTTTTGGTCCAGCCCGGTTTTGGAACTTGTCTCTCAATGCACAGTGGCATTGGTAGTCCTGCTTCTTCCATCTGACATCAGTCCTGTGGTATGCACCAGGAGAGAGGTGTTAGAAAGTCAGGCCGGGTCTAAAACCTCTCAGTACTTGGCTTCCGGGTCTTCTGTAACTAAAAGTTCCCTCCTCAAATTGTGCAAGCAGCAGCTCCAGTACTGTGAAGGCCTGATGGGGAAAAGTCCCAACTTATTTAACTAATCTCCTTAATGTCACACAGTATGGCTATACATTGGCTGGTTGAGTTGAAGGAAAGACAGACCACCAAGCCCAACCTTCTTTGTGCTCTCCACTTGGCCATGGAAGCCACCCTGCTCATGAGTCTGTAACACTGTTCCTTGCCACTTCCAAGTGCCTGGCTAAAACTAACAAAGGATAGGTCAGGTGGCCCGGGAGATTGGACTCCATTTAATGACAAACAAAAAGGCCGTTCAGTCCTGTTTTTACCCCATAGCATGCATTAGTTTGGAGTCCACAAATGTAATAGATCTGTCAGCTGGGTACTGGGGTAATATCTACAAACTAGGACATCAATGGTATGCAACTGCTGATTCCTTGACCTCAGGGAAAATGGCACATAAAGAGTAGCGCAGCTCTCTTCTGTCCTACAACAGCTTTCTGTCCTGGATTTAAACTCCCATTCCAATGCATCTATAAAACCAGAAGCCCACAGAGGCCATAAGGTAAAGCCAGGATGGCCCATCTTGTCCATGTTGGCAACTTTACTGGCAGTCCTAAAGCTGGATTACACAGCAGAAGCAAATTTCAAGAATAAAAGTCAATTCTTGGCAACACACCAAAGTACACCTGTGTAAAACTAACCTAGTGCTGTTTATTTGTTTGATTTATATTCTGCCTTTCAGCCATTTCAAAGCAGATTACATTCAGGTGCTGTAGAAATTAATAACCATCCCTAAATATTTCTGGTATTCAGAGTCCTGGATTTTGCTACTGGAGAAGCAAGACTACAGTTCCCAGAATCCGTTAAGTACAAAAACATAACAAAAATGGCCATGAAACCGAGTTTAAAGCACCTTTCACTTCTTTTCAGCACCATGGCCTGGACAGCTCCTGTGGGAGGCGACATGGCCCTACCGAAAGCAAAGGCACTTCTCAACCTTTTAAAACATGCTAAACCCACAATCTAGTTTCAGACTTGCATGTGCTACTTGAGGCCAACCGACTGATAGGAAAGCATAAAAGATTTAAGAGAGACTCATCAGTTATAAATGTCGCCTGAGCCCTGCACAAGCTGTGGCAGCTACAAGAGTGATTCCCTTTCTCCCTCTCTTCTCATAGATGGATTTACAGGATTCGTGGAGCACTCTTCGTACTGGGAGTATGCCTTTCTGGTAAGTGTTTGCACAGGAGCATTGTTGGGGAAATGGCACATAATGTCACCTTGCTCAACAGCTTCAGGGCACCTACGAAGGGTTAGAAGGATCTCCCGCTCCTAGGAATGTGCACTAAACATTTTTCATGTTTGTTTTGTTTTGTTTTTAAATTTGGTTTTCTGTTTACATTTTTTTTAATTTGATAAAACTTAAAACAAAAATAAAATCACAAAATGAGAACAAAAAAGGCGATCTTGGTCCCCCATCATCAAAGCTGAAACCCTCCTAGCCCTCAAACCATGGTCAGTCCTCTCTAGGCTCACCCCCCCCCCCCCCCCAAATCTGTGCATCTTATCTCAATCATCGACCTTCAGTGGCAAGAGTGATTCCCAATCGCTCCGGCCTCGCCAGTCACAGTGGCGACCTGAGGATGATGGCGGCTGATCAAAAGGCCAGCACCGTTTTCCCGTTCTTGCAAGGATCTCACAATTGCACTGGCCTCAGGTTTTGGCAGGTGCCGTTGTGAAAAACAGGGCCGACGGGGCAGATGCGGCCGAGGATGGCTCCTGCCCTCGAAGATCCACAGCTGCGGGGGGGGGGGGGGTCAGGGAGTGGGGAGTAGGACGCTGGGAAGTCAGCCACAAGCACAAGGTTGGATGGGGTTTGGTTTTGTTTTCAGTGGAGTGCTGGTCCGACATTTTCAAACTGAAATGAATGAAAAAGAACATTTTATTTGGTTTTTTTTCCCCTTTCATTTTGTTTCCAATACAAATTAAAACAAAATGGGAAATTTCATTTCAAATGAATGCATCTCCCTACTAAACTCCCTTTTCACCATTAATTTGTTCCTAAGTATAAACTATGGATGATCTAGGTCTGGTTTTCTCAGTTCTGTTTCAAAGCAAATGACCTTTCGATATCTCAAAAAAAAAAACAACGAAAAAACACTTTGAAACAGAAGTTGAGCAGGCAGACTCACCTGTGCCTTATAGCCAGGGGCTAGAAAGTCGCTGTACTCTGGCCCTTACCATCCTGCCTTAGATGCGATGTGACTTGAGTTGCTAACTAAACCCAAGCCACCAAAGATAGCACCTGGAGGCCGGAGCCCGGGAGCATCAGGACTTGCATTAGGGTCCCAATGCTTCTGGAGAAAGTTAACTGCACCTGGCAAGCTGTGTTATTTAATGAGTATAAATTTGACTTGCAATGAGTTGATCCGCATGTGTTTGCATGCAAATGAGCTCATTGTAATACGCACAATCTGCCAGGTTTTTTAGGGGCTAGATAATGTGGGGCATTTGAAATACCGCGTGTTATCTGAGCGTTAAGGCATTTGCCTTGGTGTAAAACCCTAACAGCTTAGTAAATGATCCCCTATGTGTGGGAACAAAGAATGTGTATTTGGGAACAGATAAAAGATGCCAGGATCCCGAGAGGCCTTGGAGATATATAGCTTGTCGCATACAGAGGGCAGAGATATGTTGCTGCTGCCATGCTCTGGGCATGTGAAAAGCATGTTGCTGATGTTTAGGGGATAAATACCTGCTACTGATGTTTGGGAGGGAGCAGGGAGGGAGGAAAACCTGTAGCTAAGTGATTTGCTCTGTCTCTTTGCCTGCAGCCTATTGCTTGATGACCTCATGGGATTCGGTGGTGGAATTTTCACTCTCAGCCAAAGACGACGTGATGGGAAAGGAAGAGGAGGTGCAGGAAAAGATACAGACCTGTCGTGTTAATGTTGAGTTAGTCAGGTGAGGCCATGGCTTGCCTTTCTACTTTATCTCTTTTAAAATGTGATGTTTATTAAAAATAGCTATACATTCTCATCAAGAAATTAGATCTCATATAGAAAATCTGAGAGCAGAGAAATAAAAAGCGACAACAATCTGTTCTTGGTATACATATATATATATATATATATATATATAAAAGGATAGCGGGAAATATAACGTGTCAGAATTCAAGCGCACGCACTACGGTTAGAAGTGAAGATCCAAGACTTTAAAAACATCAAGGCAAAAAAGAAACCTTAGTCTAAATAGTTGGGGAAGGGATTGGAGCCGTCTTTGAGTCTTGCTCATCACTCAAAAATAATGCAAGTGGTGAGGGTTCGTAAAAAAAAATATAATTAACACCTTAATGTCTTGCATAACCCCTTGCTAGGAAAGGTTAATACTTTGAAGCCCCGAGCTGTAACACCTTGGGTCTCTGCTGCAGAAGAGGCTCTCTCTTCTGCTCGAATGGTTTTAGCTGCATCAAGGAAACTTTGATCCAAACTTTCAAAGCAAGGAAAAGAAATTCAGGATTACCCAAAGAAACAACCTAAAAGCCCAGCCCTGGACAGGTTCCAAGACAAGCGATGTTGCAGAAAAAGATAAGCAAAAGATAGTTGAGATGTCCCTGACAAAGCTGGCCCAATCCTATCTTCTTCAAAGCGGGAAAGTAAAATACTCTTTAGGCGGCTGGGAGAGACTCTGGCAGAATTCTTCGTATTTCAAGTAAATATTTTGTTAACATGACCTTGACAGAAATAGTTCTCATGCTCAGAAAATTGAAGAAATGCAAGTTCTAGCCCCTCACCCTATTCTCCTGTATGTTTGCATGCAATACGTTCTCCTGAGCCAGGGAACAACGTGCATCCTCCAGTTTCTCATTCTTATCTTCCAGTTTTTCTAGTCGTCTTTTCCCAGTTCGGTCTTTCAGTGCACCGGACCGCAACTTTACCTGACCCAAAATGTGGCTTGCCATCCATATCTCTTCAAAGTTGAAAACTGGGGTCTAACCAGGTCGAATTCTGGAGATGGTTGAAGACTAATTAACCCAGTGACCATTTCTGCAGTATCCGTCTTCCCCTGATGAATTCTTTTGAACAAGGGGTTACGGCTCTTCCTACTATACTCTCTCCGGGAAGGGATGGGCTCTTCAGCAGCTCCTTGTCCTGAAGTCTCTTCCATTCCAACAATGCTCTGTGCTGCTGTTCCCGGCCTCGGCTCCTTCTCTGTCTGTTCCCCCTCCAGTCAAGGTTTCCCCCAACTTCTTCAGCGGAGGACTGCACCCTGTCATGTCACACAGAGCTGCCCACAGCTGGGCGTGAAGGCAAAAGCCTTCTGAGAGATGTCAATGCCCCAGAGAGCAGTTAAATCACCCTCTGGCAGAACCAGCCTCAGGCACTGCTCAATGAACACATGAACCCATTGGACCAGTGGGGGTAAGCTAAGGTTCAGAGGGGTAAACACAGTGCTTCCCCTTGCATTTCACCATACGAGATGCTTGTGTAGACCCGATGTGGACAGAGGGGGAAAAAATTCACTGGAATCTGAGGAACCAATGCAAGCTTCTCCTAAACCACACCTGGGATCCTCGCCTAGGACTCACTTTCTCTTTTTGACGTTTGAAATCTGTTTACACTTCACATGACAGACTCTCACCGAGTCTCCTCCCCCCCGAACTGGTCCGTTGCACTAGAATCACAGTCTGTCACTAGAATCCACCCTTTCGGCACTGCCAGCGGAGCACACCAGCCACACATCTGCCTTTTTCAGCCAGTCCTTTACCCGTTTCCCTCAGCCAGCTCCTGCTTAGCTCTCAGCCCTTTGGAGAAAAGATCAAGACAGAGAAAACTAGATTGCTTGCAGTATATCTTATAAGTTTTCCCTTTTCTCTCCTTAAGGCAAAAAAACAATGAAATGTTCCAATATATCCATCAAATTGTGCCCGTGCAAAAGCAGCTGGCAGAGCTACAGGCAGAAGTTAGGTCCCTGATGGAGGATGTCAAAGAAACCGCACAACAAGCAATAACTGAAACCATGCAGAAGCTTTGGGCCACGAAAGCAGTTACTGGGCAGGTAAGGATAAACTGGGACTCCACTCTGTGGTCCTCAGATCCCTCCTTCCCAGCAACCTCTGGGAAGGAGGGATCTGGCCCCTAAAGCAATGCACCTCAGTCCTATAATACCTCCCCTGTTATTCCAGCACCGAGACCCCCCCCCCCCCCAAACACAGCTATGCCGATGCACCTCAGTCTTGCCCTGCAAACACCCTCTACATACACACACAGCTCTGCCAATGCACCTCATTCCTGCCCTGCAGCACCCTCTACATACACACACAGCTGTGCCGATGCACCTCACTCCTGCCCTGCAGCACCCTCTACATACACACACAGCCATGCTGATGCACCTCACTCCTGCCCTGCTGCACCCTCTACCTACACACACAGCTATGCCGATGCACCTCACTCCTGCCCTGCAGCACCCTCTACATACACACACAGCTATGCTGATGCACCTCACTCCTGCCCTGCAGCACCCTCTATATACACACACAGCTATGCCGATGCACCTCACTCCTGCCCTGCAGCACCCTCTATATACACACACAGCTATGCCGATGCACCTCACTCCTGCCCTGCAACACCTATTCCAATAAAGTTCCCCCTCACCTACCTCCATGCACAGAGCTCTGCCACAAAGCATCCCAGTTCTAGTTCACTACTGAAACCCCATACACCCATGCCGGGGCCCTGCAGCAGTCCCTGTTACCCCCCCCACACACACACACACACATATACAGCTCTATTATAAGACACGGGCTGCAGCTCTGCTTCTCATGTCTGCATTTCCCTTGTGTGAGTTCCTGCAGGTTTTTCTTTTTTTTGCAGAAAGCTCTTCATAAGTTGAGGACTGCTTTGCAACAGCTGCAGGAGGACCACGTCCAAGTGGCCGATTATGCGTTAAAGTCTGTAGGTATGCAGTGGAAGTGTTTCAGAACCATGGGAAGGGAGGCTCTTGGGCTGGGATTGCTGCCAACTTCGCATGCACAGTTCCAGGAATGGAAGGATGAGTTCCTTTCTGCTCTTATAACTGATAGAAAGCTGGGCTGATTCTAGAGGAGACCGCAGAGAGTTATTTTTTTCTGGCCACTAAATTACGGGTGAAAATAATGCCTTAAAAAAAAAAAAAGGATAAGGCTAAGGATGGGGGTAGATAAGGTAAGGTACTCGTGAATATTCGTGTCAAAGATTCTGCAAGCCCAACCTTCTTCACCACCACTTAAGGGTAAGATAAGACTGCCTCTTGGATGGGCCTGGAGTCCTCCAGCTGAATCCCTTTCATTCCACCAGTCCCATTGTGTCCCAATAGAGGGCTTTATTTAAGAAAAAATGTATTCATAGGCACAGAATGGAAAAAAGTTATTTTGGAAGAAGGCTTTGTGTATGTGTGTGTGTGCTTTGCTTCTTAATTTGCTCTGTCCCTATGGGAATTTCAGGTGCCCAGATTGTGCAAAAAGGAAATAAGACAACCTGGAGCGATGCCATCAACCACTTCTTTATCATCCCTGAAAGGACATCTGCATCAAATCCAGATGTTATTCTGCAGGTAGGACTGAACTTTAGAACAGGAAGATATTTCATATTCCGTGTGAAGGAACGTAGTGCAACAGTGATAGCTGAGCAATAGCCTGCAGTTGGTTGAGCTTGTATGGTTGACTGCTGCAAGATATCCTCAGTGCAGTGGGTTGGGGGTAAAGGTAAGGAGGTTGAAGGCCACAACTACAATAGTGTAGGCAATGAGATAGTGCAACTGACAGCTAGAGTAGGTGGGCCGGAAAGCTCTGGGAGATAAAAACATGCTATGTATGCCATACTCAGAAATGTTCCGCAAGGCAACAATGCATGGTATTTCATGAGTAGGACTGTGCTAATTACATCCAACCAGAGAATGTACAGACAAATATCCCTATACAAATAAGGGCCTGATTCATTCCGGTCATTTCATATAGACAGAGAATGGGAGAAAAAGCCTTAATGAATCAGGCACCAACCATATTAACTGTATGTACATTTGTCCCTACAATGTGAATGAGCTGGGGGTCCAATTGTTAACCGATGAGCCAGTAGTCATGGCCCTGCCTAGAAAGATTACAAAGGAATGAATTCATCCTTCACTTGGTGCAGAGAGGTACATTTTATAAAAGCTTAGTCAAAATCTATGTCCACAAAATAAGGCGTTACGCCTGCAGATTGGCTAAATGTTCTCCAGTAGAATTTCAGCCACCGAAAACCATGTGTGCAAGTTTGCAAGGCACATACATTTGGTTGCATAAGGGAGGCATTCTAGGACGCATTCCAGGGGTGGAGAGGTGTTAAGAATCCATGGCTCTAATTACATTTTCTAAAAATACAAGTGGAACGAGAACGCCGAAAATACACGTCCTTTGGAAATCTGTAAAGCTACTCATCTACACTTGGCTGCACAACAGCGCACTGTTCGAATGCAATGGAGAAGGGCACTTTGAGTTTGAAAATTGGTGTGAGCCTAAAAGTAGGCGGGGAACTTTGCCCTTGGGCACAGTGCTGAAAACTCACGCCAACATGTTTTCGCCCTGCCGTAGAGCGTATAAATTCTACGCCACAGGCAGGCACGTTAATCGGTGCCGCAAGCCTGAAAGAGAAGCATCAAAATGACCCCTTATTTTCAACTCTTAAGAGGGCAGTTTTCAGAAGCCATTTACCTAGGTAAGGCCTGTGGTTTTGGCCACAGTAGGAAGGGGCACGTTTAGGTCAGTGATGAGGGAACTAACACGTGTAAATTGCATTGTTAAACCTGTGTGTGTTTACTTTGCACCTGCAGAAAAAAGCAGGTTGACAGCTCTGCAGCTTGTGCAAAGCCTGTGGCTAAAAGTAACCACGGACTTTGAACCAAGGTAGTCCCCATTAAAACAACACTACCCCTCTTTGATTCACCAGTGGGGTTTAGAATCCTCCTGCCCCCACCCTTGTATTTTACTGAGGCGCCGGCACTGCCTCCCTATCACGTTATTCCACAGACAACAGCCGCAAATGAGAGGACAGATCTGCACGATGATATTCATAAAATAAAAGCGATTCTCACTTTGTTGCCTGGCACTAGCTAGAAGCTGAGTCCAATTACATTTTGGGGCGGGGGAGATTTTCAGAGGCCCTCCTAAGGCAGAGGGGCAAGTTGTAGTGAATTTTCAAAGAGAAGCTACCTCTGCATCTGGATCGCCCTGTGCGTGAAGGAAAGGGAGCAAAACTGCACGTGTGGATCTGAAAATTCAGTTCTAACACACGTATTCTCCCTTCGCTTCCCCGGGCAGGCCTCACTTTAACCCACCTTGTGAAAAAAGGCATGCAATGCCTTTTTTAACCACCCTGTGCAGGTGCAAGCTTCACCCTGAGGAGGCAGGTGATGTAGCTGGGTGAATCTGTACTTACCTGGCTAGATTCCATTCAAAACCGTCCTCTTTGGATCACATTCTCTTGGGCATCTGCCTCCATAAACGGTCCAAATATCGCTTGCTCCATTTGTGGCCACAGCAAAAAAAATGATCGTGTTTAAACAGATCAGGTCAATGAGTGATTAAGCAGACATCAAAGATTAAGTCCCATCAAGCAGTGAGAACATGGTATTTCTTTGCTCTTAGGTTATGCGAGTTATATCTTAGTACCATCCTTTTCTGAATTTTTTTATTTTTTGATGATTCTATAAATAATGCCCCCCATAGCTGATAAAACTGGACTTTGATAAATAGTTCTGACGTGTGTTCTGTCCTGCTGATTGCAGCCAAATGTCCATCCTGGAAACTGCTGGGCCTTCCCCGGATCCCAGGGCCAAGTTGTGATAAGGCTTCCTCTCAAAATCCATCCCGTTGCGGTGACTTTGGAGCACATACCCAAGGCCATCTCACCGACAGGAGACATCACCGACGCTCCAAGAGATTTTGCTGTCTATGTGAGTAATGGCAGGACAGAAGGGAAGTGCCCTGCCCCGGGCACTCTGCACACACCTGTACAACCCTCCTGCCCTTGTATGCTCCTTTTCACTTCCCTGTTGTATACAAGTAGGTTCTTTCCCCATTCTCTATGATCCGTCCTTCTTGTTTGCACACCTGCACACATCTGTCCGGAATGGGCTTCTGCAGACTTCCATCCCTGGATCATCCATGCTCGCCTGGCCTTATGTCTTGCATGCTTTTGTGGGTCATTTTTTTTATTTAGACATTTGTCCCAGATGTTCTCCGTGCCCAGGTTTCATTGCACGCTCGTTTCTCAATGATTTGTGTGTGCTCCTTGTCCGCCCACTCTGCATTGCTCCTCGCCTCTCCCCCCCAATAAGGTTTAGAGATGAATATATTCTGTCAGGCCCCGAGTGTTTAGCCGTGCCACATCACAAGCGGACTGCGACGAATCTCCTTTTGCGGCTGCCTGACATCATTCTGACTGTGGCTCTCTGGCCGTAGGGACTGGAGGAGAAGGACGAAGCCCATGGCGCGTTGTTGGGGACGTTCACGTACAATGCTGATGCCGATCCAGTCCAAACGTTCCGGCTGAGGGTAAGCGCAGGCAACGGGGGAATGATCGGTTGGGGGAATATGAGAGGGTGGCAGGGGGTGCGGCTGGAGGTGGTGGGTCGGGGGGGACTGTTGAGTTGGAGAGGTTGGAGTCTGAGGTGGGCAGGACTGGAGCCTCAGGCATTGGGGAGGAGTCACACGGCTGCTGGCCACATATTTTGACATCCAACCACGCCGGCTGTCAGCCTGCCATCTCCCGCTGCGTCCCAGGGCTGGTAGGGCCTGCCAGCGCTACGCTGGGGCATGTGGACGGCCTGGGGCTGTTGGCCGAAGCCCAGCTGATGTCTCAGGATAATCCTAAAGTTAGGGCTAAATTCCCATCTCACTGCCGGCAAAACTCTCTCTGTAGAGAACAAGTTATCCCTGCTCAGAAAGGCCGCCCCGGCTGTTTGATTAAGGTCAAGTTCCTAGGAGAGCTCCGGGCAAGTTTACTTGTAAAACAATCAATAAAATAGTGGAACAGACAAGGGTGACAAACGGGGGTCAGGGCCGTGGGTCTGACCAGGAGGGCCCTGCGGTCATCTTCTCTGTTTTTGTTCCTCCTTCACAGGGGGAGGCGGATACTCTGTATCAGTTCATTGAACTCAAAGTGCTCAGCAACTGGGGGAACCAGGCCAGCACCTGCCTCTACCGATTCCGCGTGCACAAGGACCTGCCCTCCAGCGTTCAGACCGTCCGAGAGTGAGCAGACGTCCACAGGACCTGCAGGGGACACGCCGCGCCTGCTGAGAGTCTGAGGAGTCCACGACTACCACAGGTGGCCCGGCCACCTGCGGCAGCCGTGGACCTAGTTTATGGGTGGGGGATGGGGTAAGGGGGGTGGCGGGAGGTATTCTAGTAAATAAAATAAAAAAAACAAAAAAAACCCCAACCTTGTTGAGAAGAACTGTCTGCGGAGGCTGGCTGCCGTCTCTCCCCAGTGCCGAGGGCTTCCTCCGAGGGAGGAGAGGAGCTGCGTGACTCTGCAGCCCGTGGGTAACATTCCTTCATCCCCTCCCCATTACTTCCATGCTGCAGGGGTTGATCAGATCCAGCCTGGCAGGGAATCTCCTTCCAAGCCCACAATCCCCTCCCTCTCCACCCAAATCATGCCCACTACTTTCCTTCCACCTTGGCCTCATTTTCGGGGGGGGCGGGAAAGATTTGCCATGGATCCATGCTAAGTTCTTGTTTTACTCAGGACCCTCTAGAGAGGCTCGGCCACGTCTGGTTTGTGAGGGCCATCAGCATAATAAAGATTAAAAAAAAACAAAAACACGACAACACGCAATGCCTTAAAGAAATGAACAAAAGCCCGATTCAAACTGGGAGCTTGACGCCTGAAATTAGGCATCTTAGGGGGCCTGCTTTACTGAGGCTTCGCTCCCATTCTGTGTCCATGGGAGAAATGCTTAGGAAATCAGACCTTTAGCTGGTTTGCAAAGTCAGGCCTCTGCAGTTAGTGTTTCTAGGGGCCTGACTGCCAACACGTAGCCGTCTATAGCTGAAAGAGCGTATCGGCTGCCTAAGCTCCCAAGTAAATAAAGTTACGCTTTCCCTTGTATGGAAAACTCCTTTTATTGAAGCCTGCTCCTTCGCTCTCTCTATGTACAGCTTATACAGTTCAGGCCAGGTAAAAGTCTGGTGGGCCTTCTAGGGATTGCCGCTGTCTTGTCGGTGTCCTCTTGTAGACGTCACCTCTAGAACTAAGCACGGAAGTAAGGACAGAGTCTTACGGGAGAGCAGATAAGAGGTAATATTACTTTCCTGTTTCTACCAGCCATGCCCTCTTTCTGTACCCGAGTTTGCTATTAGCTCACCGTCTAGTTATCTGGAGGTCATCAGCCAGGAGGCCCCCAGCTCTCTTTCTTGGTTGGCGACTGCTAGTTCTTCACTTAAAAAGGTTTTCTGCATCCTAAATGCATGGATGTCTGCATCTTAAATTTGCGCTTTTGAATTTTTTGGGCATTAAATCATAGCTGTCCTATCTTTGACTATATTGTCAATTTTTTTTCAGTCATCTTTCCTCTTGTCCACGTCTTCTAGTCCTTTCCCAGCGACATTTCCACCCGTATTCCCAATGCCAGATAGTCTTTTCTTGATCTGCTCCAGGTCGTGCCCTGCTGTATCATTGGGTCTCCATGGATGAGCAGCCTAGGGGGAGTGGGTCAGAAGGCCTGATGAGTTTTGACAACCTTTCTGTTCTGTCTTGAATTTGGGCTTTGGGGGGGAGAGTATGCACATAAGCTTTTTGTCCCCCACCTCTGAATGATTCAATCTATGTAAAGCTCTCACAGTGAGATTGTGCATTGCTCTTTGATACCTCAGATTATTATTTTTTTAAGCACCCTTGGCTGTAACTGGCAGGTTGAAGGCCCCTGCAGTCCAGGATTCAGCACCCAGGCTTCATTCTACTACACACTTTACAGCAGTAGAGCACAATTATTCTAGCTTATAAAGTTAAACACAATTGCAGGTCCCTTCTCTTCAGCGAACATAAAAAAGGGCGCAGAGGCAAAGCTCAGAGTTCATGCACAAGGGCCTTCCCACCCTGTAATCCAGTCCAGGGTCAAGGTATCCAGTAAACGCACACCCCCCCATCACTCAAACCATGGGGGGGGGCAGGGTCTCTGAGATTTTTCCTTGTGGCCTTCGAGGCATCTGATTGCTAGGAACCCCGTGGTATTTCCCACAATCCCAGAGGACGGATCCAGATCCTTAGGGGCTGGGACCCGCTGGATTCCTTACGTGGCTCTTCCAGTCCGAGCACGCGTTTTCCCCAAGACGCTCTCTGGATCAGGAGCAAAACCGTCAGCCTCGCACCGCAGCAGAACCCCCAGCGCGACCTCGGCTTCATCGTTCTCCCCGGCTGCAGACTGCGGGCACGGTCACAGTGCCACTTTCATGCCCCTTCTACTAAAAAGTTTATTTTAGGTTTTTTGAGGGGGAATTTCGCCAAAACAACCCCCCCCCCCCCCATAACTCCAAATGCGGCCCCAGGGAGAGTCTTGTGCAGTGGGAGGATAACATCTCTGGTCCCTTCCTTTCACCCGTCCCTCAGCCTTTATGATGAGCTCAGGCCTTTCCCCTGGCTCATGCTGGCAAGAGCCGCTCCGTTTGGTGCGTGCCACGCCCGTCTATTCGTGTTCCAAAAGCGCAGGACCTGGCAGTACATTTGGCTAACAGATTGTGCATCAGTTAAAAATGTTTGCCTTTTTAAAATGCAACGTGTTGCGCTCTTTCCGTGCTCCTCTCCTCCTGCTTACAGCTGTTACTCCTCAGGCCCTTCACAATCACTCCCGAATCTTAAAAAAGATGAGATCCATAACTGCCCCCAATCTGATGGGAACCCTTGCCCATGGGAGAAGGGAGCTACTCAGAATCCTTGTCTGCTTATCCCGGTTATTTGCTGATAATTAAACGCCCCCCTGTTATTACTACCTGCCCTGGCATGGCTGCCCGCTGCTTCTAGCTAAGCAATTTCAGTTCATTCTCCTCTGCACCTGGTGCTCTATGGCACGCACCATCCAGCTGCGTTTCCTTATTTCTCTTGCTTCCGATTGCCACTCGTAGCATCTCCAGCCCTTCCTGTCTCTTCCCCAGTATCCTCCTCCTCTGCAAGCAGTCTCCTCTGATTACGTTCCTAGCTGGGTTCCCTGCCTGCTCACAAGGCAGCTCCACACCAGCTCTCTGACTCCAATATCATCTCATCCATCTTGTACCAACTATTGGTGCTAACTATCCACTTTTATCTGTCATGCTTCATGTATTTCTTTCAGAATTATTTTCCATGTAATTTTAATGCTATTCAGAATGGTTTTCAGGTCACGTGCGTCTTATTAGATAGATTCCTTCAGTGTAACCTGGGTTGATTGGAGCTACGCTTCTGCTGGTCGCCTTTCTTATTTACCTAGAAATGCATTTATTGGGTTATCCTTGCTCCCCCTGCTACCTCCTCTATAACCTTTAGTTAAGTGCTGGGCTAAGGAGTCCTCAAGTCAACCCCATCCTTGCACAGTGGATGAATGGTGCCACAATAAGCTGCTGGCTAGGGATGTGCATTCGTTTCATTTGTTTCATACGTTTCCCATTACTTGTCAATTAGATGTGCATTCGTTTCATATGTTTTATACGTTTCATATTGCATGCTTGTATAGGAGACATATGAAACGGATGAAACGAATGCACATCCCTACTGCTGGTACTTCGTTCTTTATATTTGAAAGCCTGTTGCTAACCATCATGCCAGAAGCACACTGCATGCCCAGGTGTCTTGGTCTGAGCACTCCAGCGACTGGAGAAAAGCTTCTCCGCTTCCTTCCTGGCTGCAGTCACTGACTTTGCTCCGGCTCTCTCTCTCTCCTCCCTCGTTACTGGAGCCAGTGGGCCATGCTCCGCCAAGTGGATTAGCTTTGCCCATCATCTGCAGAAGCCGCAGCAATGCCAGTGTCCTGATTAAGAAGCAGTGCAGCAGCAGATTTCTCTCATTCGCTCCCATCATGCCTCCGAGGGAGAGGGGGCAGGCATGGGGGCAGTGGTGCTAGCTTGGCTGCAAAGGCACTGGGGGACGTCTTTCCTACTGTGGGGCGGTGCAGTTAAGACCCTTTCATGGGCTGCCCCCTCCACACACACACACTTGCTCCTCGTGTTGCCGCAACTGGTCTTGGAGAAGCAAGTTTACATTGCCTGAGCCAGAGTTCAGATCCTCACAGACACATAGCCCCCCCCCCCCCCCTCCGCTGAGGGAGCCAACACTCATCCCCTGTCCACTGAGGGCAACCTTGCACTCACCAGCCAACGCCTACTGAGAAACACGCGCATTCCCTCCCACTCCAAAAGCAGTTGTTAAAGGGCTACTGCGTATTTATTTTTAAAGGATACCACTAAGTGAATAGTGCGCACCCACCACAGGTGGCCAATGCTCCCTGTAAGCTGCTCGGGTGCCTGCTGAAACCCATTAAATTGCTGGGCAACAGAGAGTCTGACGTGCACAGTGCCAGCAACGTCAGAGAAATCTACGGGGCCCCGCATGGTTCAAATGGCAAGGAGGCCCTGGGGGCAGGGGCCCGTCTGCTTCTGCACGTTGCAGGTGGCTGTGATTTTAGAAACCACCTCTGTTGTCAAAAGTCCTTTATTAAATAGGGTAGGGCAATAAAGAGAATCTGGCATCTAATTTTACTGCAGCCAGCAGCTTCTCTGCAGTGAGAAAAGTGAGTGAAGTAGTCATGCATGGAAAAACTCTTAAATACTCTGTGCTAGACCTTTAGGGCAGCTTTCTCACACACGTTCCCATGCATGCATGGGCATGCTGTCACATGTGCTCTCACACGCACACACACACACACACACACACACACACACAGAGTTATGCTATCACACCTGCACTCTGCAAGCTCCGGTTCATCTGGAAGTGATCCTGGCTATTGCTGGTTTCCAGTGAGTGGAAGGCATGCTGACAAAACACCCATTGAGTTTAATGTGCCTTACATCTTCCTTCTGGGCAGCTTTAAAATGAGCAATTAAAGCAGTTCAGCGTCACTAATTATGAGAAAAAACCCAGCTGGTTAACTGCTGAAGCAGATCTGTAACGCAGTTTCTCAGTCAATTCCTCCATAAGAAAGCAGGGTGCAGGGTGCTCGTTACAGAAAGGGGTGGTGGATGCATGGAGCGGGGACGGAAACGGTAACAGAATTCCAGGCTGCAGAGGACAAGCCGAGAGGATCCTTAGCGGTGGGGAAGGAAGGGCAAAACCAGATAGCACCTAGACTGGGTGGTATTGCACTAGGACAGGGGAACGGTGTTTCCTAGAAGTCTGCAGGTAACTTCTCAGATGCCAACCTCGTGCTGAGGCACCTGCTGCCCCCCCCCCCAACAGTCGACTCCAGGAAACTCGCAGAGCCCGATAAGTTCTTGTTCATTTCCTGATTAGAGTGGACCTCTGACAAGGAGCTTGGATAGCATAGTCACATTTGAAAACAAAGTCCTTCCAAGTTGTGTCTCACTGCAGAAGCAAATATATTCCTAGGAGGGGAAACTGTCCATATAGCCAGCAGAATTAAGAAGGGATGGACGATGCGGTTTTGCCACCTTCTGGTTTGTCCTAGAGATACCTATTAAATCATTAGATGAGGCCGGCTCTTTGAATCTCTGCTCTTCTTTCAATCTAACCATATATACCATTGCAGAATTTAATCGTATGGAAGTTATACTATCGTGTAACTGTAAGCCAGCCCTGAGACTAAAGTACAGAAGAGCACAGTTTCCATTCTCCCTTCCACTCAGCTCTGCTAAGGATCTTCCCTTTCTGTCCTCTGACAGCAGTTCAGCCCTTACCTTCAAGGTAAAGGAATTCCCAGGATTGTATTATGCGATACTTACCTTAATACTACTAGAAACATCTGTAAGCCAGTGGCAGCTGTTGAGATTTTACATTTAGAATCTCTTTGTCATAACAGGGAAGTCTGATATGGAAATTAAATGGTCACGTTGTCCATGTAGTCTTTCAGTCACCAACTTCATACCAGGTATGCGTAGTCAAATGCTAGTGGACCCTTTGTGTCATTCTTGCACACAACACATAAGAACATAAGAAATTGCCATGCTGGGTCAGACCAATGGTCCATCAAGCCCAGCATCCTGTTTCCAACAGAGGCTAAACCAGGCCACAAGAACCTGGCAATTACCCAAATACCAAGAAGATCCCATGCTACTGATGCAATTAATAGCAGTGGCTATTCCCTAAGTAAACTTGATTAATAGCAGGTAATGGACTTCTCCTCCAAGAACTTATCCAAACCTTTTTCAAACCCAGCTACACTAACTGCACTAACCAGATCCTCTAGCAAAAAATTCCAGAGCTTAATTATGCGTTGAGTGAAAAATAATTTTCTCCGATTAGTCTTAAATGTGCTACTTGCTAACTTCATGGAATGCCTCCTAGTCCTTCTATTATCCGAAAGTGTAAATAACCAATTCACATCTACTCATTCAAGACCTCTCATGATCTTAAAGACCTCTATCATATCCCCCCTCAGCTGTCTCTTCTCCAAACTGAACAGCACTAACCTCTTCAGCCTTTCCTCATAGGGGAGCTGTTCCATCCCCTTTAACATTTTGGTTGCCCTTCTCTGTACCTTCTCCATCGCAACTATATCTTTTTTGAGATGCGGCGACCAGAATTGCACACAGTATTCAAGGTGCGGTCTCACCATGGAGCGATACAGAGGTATTATGACATTTTCCGTTCTATTAACCATTCCCTTCCTAATAATTCCTAACATTCTATTTGCTTTTTTGACTGCCGCAGCACACTGAGCCGACGATTTTAAAGTATTATCCACGATGATGCCTAGATCTTTTTCCTGGGTGGTAGCTCTTACTATGGAACCTAACATCGTGTAACTACAGCAAGGATTATTTTTCCCTATATGCAAACCTTGCACTTGTCCACATTAAATTTCATCTGCCATTTGGATGCCCAATCTTCCAGTCTTGGAAGGTCCAACTACTCTGAATAATTTTGTATCGTCTGCAAATTTGATCACCTCACTCGTCGTATTCCTTTCCAGATCATTTATATTTATATTGAAAAGCATCGGTCCAAGTACAGATCCCTGAGGCACTCCACTGTTTACCCTGACACATTTCTAGTGCACATTTTGTTGTTTAATAAAAGAAGTTCTCAGTGTTGACCAATACAACCAGTCAGTGCTGGCCATGAAAAGGGTGAATTTTCATGACGATTGTGGAGACAATGACCTGTCCCATCCCAAAGGCTTCAATGCTGCTGGACACAGTTTCACAGAGGATATGCATGTTGGCCTGATGGTCCTCCCATTTTCAGCCCCAGGATTTGACAGAAGCACCACTGATGGAAACCCTCAAGTCTTAATGTGGCATTGGTAGACAGTCCAGTTTTTGTCACAGTAAAGAATAGTGGCCAGCTTGACTGCCTTATAAACCAAGATCTTGGTTTTCAAAGACACTTCCCAATCCAAGAAAGGTAAACATTAGCATAATCGACCTGTTGGTGGACTTCCTTATCAATAGTAGCTCATTGACAAAGATGAATGCTGAGGTACAGGAAGTGCTCCAAGTTCATAAATAGTGCAAGGGATGCCCAACTGGCCTAAAGAAGGTTGGTAAAGGGATTTTTTCTTGGTGGCATTCAAAGACAGATCAAGTCTTTTGGAGAGGTGATAAGGATATAACAAAACAAAAAAAAAAGGCAGAGAAAATAAGCAAAATATACCAATAGTGCAGGCCAAGGGTTGGCCAGGTTGGTACTAGAAGGCCACAACTCCACAGGAACACATTGCGACAGTGCCAGCAGGTTGGTGACAGCTGTGCACTTCCCAGCAAGGTCAGATTTTCAGATAACGGCCTCACTGGTTTTGTACTGTCTAGACTCTTACAGAGGAGTGGACTAATAGAGTAATGGTTCAAATCCCACTTCTCCCACTGACATCCCTTTTGACCTTGGCAAGTCACTATCTCCCTTGGCCTCAGGCACCCACTTAAATTATCTGCACTTTAGGGAAGGAACATATCCTATCTGAATATTTATCATTATACAGCACCAAGATCATCCAATAGTGCAATAAAAATAGGTGTGATTATAGTTTGGTGAGAAGGTACAGTGGTAGGTGCTCGATTAAGGATAGGATCTTGTATGGCCATCTATCTAGGATGGTAGAGAACCACTGAGGAAGCAAACCCAATCTGAGTTGGTTAAGGAGTGATATCATGCAAGCAGCTGAGATATTTATTTATTTAAATACTTTATATCCCTCTACTCTAGTGTTCATGGTGGGGTTGGCACACTAAAACATGCATAAGTCAGACTAAAATAAACATAGCAAAATAAAATCATAACAAATAACGAAAATCACCAAGACAAAAACACAACGTACCTAAAAACAATAACAGACAAAATATAAGTAAAAGACTGAGATATAAAGCAGGTTCTGTCATAGTTTCCATGTAACAGAAGGTGCTTAATTACTGCACTCAAAGACCTGCCTGAAGAGCCACGTCATTGCTAGATGCAGTACGCAGTTGTTCAGGCAAGGAATACAGCCTTAGCAGTGTGGATGGGAATAACTGGGCAGACTGGATGGGCCAATTGCTCTGTTTCTGCCATCGTATGACCTGAAGCAGCAAACCCAGCAAGACTGAACACCATCTCTGGCCCCCCCTTTCTCCCTACCTGCGCCTCACCAGCTCCATGCCACTGGGACTGGGACCAGCCAAACTCTGCCTCCTTCTCACTGACATCATTGGATATTGACCGACCCCCTTTAAGGGTTGCAGCATGGGACCAAAGCAGCAGACCTTGCCAGGTCACTGCAGAAGACACCAAGAGCAGGCCTAACCACCATCCCAGGTCCCATCTCCTCTTGCTTGCGCCTCATCAGTTTTAATGCCGCTGGATTTGGCCAAACTCCACCTCTGCGCTGATGTCATCGGATGTTGACCGATCCCTTTAAGAGTTATGCCAGAGGCAGGCCTGACACCCAAGGGCTATGCCGAAGAGATTGTCACTCTCCCCAACTTTATCCCTTATTACATTATTAGCCAGGGCAGATACTCCCCTCACTAGATAATCTACACAGGCAAACAAGAACTCATAAATCTATCATGCACCCTCCAAGAGAAACTATTCACAGCAGCCACAAATACCAGTCAAAATACTCTCCACAAGCTGCTACTTCTGAATACTAGGTCCATCCACAACGAACTGAAACTGGTACATAATCTGCTCATAGAGCAACCTTCAGACATTATGGACCTAACAAAGACCTCGGTGTGTGATATTGAATCCCCCTAATGTCTCCAAATCTGCCGCAAAGGTTTTATGTATGTCAAGCCCGGGCCAATCAGATTATGTGAAGGAACGGGGACAGGCAGTGCACCAATCAGCTGTCTGTCTACTCGCTAGGCCCCTCCTGCTCTCACTTTTTTGTTCCTGGTGGTGGCCCATTCAATGGTGCCATGGCCCTGGCCCTCCACTTCCAGGTTTTTCGGTCCCGCCCTCCCCTCAGGTCGCTGGCCGTGTCCGGAGCCACGCCGCAGCATGGCAGCGGCAGCCGTTAGGGTGAGGCTCCCCCCCCGCTGCTTCTCTCTGGCTGGTCCTCTGCCTCTCTCTTCGAGGCAGGAGGCAGACGGCAGCCTTCCCACATGACTGCCCTCCTTCTCTGCCAGCTCGGGCTACCGCCTGACCTTCCAGGCCTCGTGCCAAGGCAATAAATGGAGAAAGGAAAAAATAAAATAAAACCAACAACAAGGCTTTCTCCAGGCTCAGAGCAGCCCTGACCCTCTTCTCGTTTGGGACACAACAGCCTCCTTTTCACCGGCAACGTGTGCCAACCATGTGCCCTACTGTAGCCCCAGGCACCAAGCAACACCCCAGGGGCAAAGGTGCCCCGGCACCGGATGATAAAAGCAATTGTAACGTTTTGTTTATTTTTTTTTTTTAATTCTTTTCCATCCTGATCACATAACAGTAATTTTTTATAGCAAACACTCTCTCCCCAGGCTCAGAGAGGACACCTCCCCTGTCACAGCGCGCGTGCCCCGTAACGACAGCACATCCGTCTCACAGCGGATGAATTCTCTCTCCCCACCTGTACCTGTCCATCGGCCTCTCCCTTTTTCCCCATCCTCATCTGCTCCCGCGTCTTCTAGCTTTTCACGCCACTCATTTTCGTGCGGCACAAGGAATCCGAATATATATTTTAAAACAAGATGGAAAAAGCACTTCGTGCTGGCACATTGTAAGCACTGATGATAAAAAAAAACAAAAAACCAGGCAGGAGAAAGCAGGACTCTGAGGTGGGGGAGGGGGGCCCCCATTTATAACACCATTTGAAAGACTAAGTATCTCGTATCCGATTCTCTTTCCCATAAAAAAATTAACCCCTCGGTACTGATAGAAAGATTGCCGGGCCAGGGAGTGATTTATACCTTTTCATTTGAACAGCAGAAAATGAAAAATTGCCAGGGCACCGGCATCTGGAATCCCGCTCTGTCCGTCTGGAAATTAAAAGTGCTCATTTTCGGTTCCAGCTAATCTCCGAATTTATGAGTCCCAACGGCGAGACAAGTTCCACGGTGAAAAATGACCTCTCCGTAATGAATCAATGAAGGAAATTCCGTGCGTAATGCTTTCGGCGCGCTTCTCGCCGGGGGGTGTGTGTGTGTGGAAATAAAATCACGCAGGGCGTGTTCACGGGAGGCGCGTCTCGGGGGGGGTGGGGGTGGGATGGACAGCCAGACACGTGCACGCAGGGGCACACGAACACGCGGGCGGTCACACGGGGATCCCCTTGCACGCTATTCACAGGGAGGGGGGAGGGGGGAGCTTGCAAGCTGCACGCGCGAAGCTGCTCGCTGTATCTCTTAGGAGACGCAAGGCGGCAACCTTTCCAAACGAAAAAGGGGGGTCGTCCCCGCAAATTCCTGCGATTCTGCAGAAACATTTCGCAGCTGGGCTTCGTATCCTGAAGGGTCTTCTCCCCTGAGATGACGCCGACGGGCCTGCAAGAACCAGGCTGCAGCGCAGAGGTCAGGAGGTCACCTCGCATCCTCTCACACAAGGGCAGCAGTGGCTGAGATTTAAGTCTCTGGCGGAAGACGAAGAGTGGGAATTACGAGGGGGGGGGGGGGGTTGGTCAGACGGCTGCCTCATCCCAGCAAGACGTAGGGGCTCCTCGCCAACCTGTTCACCTCCGAGTCCGGCGATGCCGCACGGCATGGACGCGGCGGAACAGGTGGGAGTAGAATTGGTGGATGAAGCACACTTGAAAGTCTATGCGGGCCCACGGCAAGGGTCACCGCTGTGGTCAGTCCGTCCCAAGACCACTGCAGGCATTCCTGCTGCTTCAGCCTGGGGATCTGGCTTTCCATGGCTTCTCCAAGGTCACCAATTATTTGTGTTTGAATGCAGAACTGAAGACCCTCCCGCCCCCCCAGACATTTTCATTCAGCTGCTGGTGGACCCAACACTACCAGGTGCTCAAAGGAGGTGGCTGATAGGTTGGTTTGGTGGATTTGGATTTTATATTTAATTACTCGACTTTCCAATCCCTGTCCTGAAGGCGAGTTGCATTCAGGTTCTACAGAGGTATTTCCCTGCCCTCTCGTAACCCGCTTATAGCTTAGCACAATCGTTGCGCCCTGCACAAACCACCAGCACAGAGTGCGCCCAACCTGGTGATCACCGCCTGGCGTGCGTCATAGGGAATCTTGTAGGCCTGTGTCCTGGACGCCTGGCGGTACAGTTAAGCCAATACGGATTACAGTCTGAGCATCACCATCGCATCACCAGCGGCAGCCACCCCCCCCCCCCCCCTCCCCCCAGCAGGAAGCAAAGTACGACTCCCCCTACCCCCATCCCAAAAGAGTCTGTGGGTGCACGTTTGTGCCACAGTGAAGTCCTGCCCCCCTGCATTGAAGCTCTGTGCAGGCCCCCCCCTCTGTCTCTTCCCTGAAACAGATCACGTTCTGGAGCCGAGGGCGGCAGAGCACCATCCTCCCGCTCTCACTGTGTGGTTCCTGACTATCTGTGCTCAGCGTGTTTCTGAAGCCGTTTGGGATCTCCTTTTGCTCGACCTCTCTCAACCGGCTTCTTAACTTTTTCTCCCTCCCCCCCCCCCCCCAAAATGTGGTGCAGCAAGCTGGCGAAGAAATAGCTGCTGCTTCCCTTCCACCCCAGCGATGGCTGCACACCTAAGAGGCCAATTCACTTCCATGCTCTCCTATAAACTTCAGCCCCCTCCCTGCATTCATCATCCATAAAAGGCTAAAAGCCTGGTGGGGGGGGGGGGGGGGGGAGACAAAGGGCACAGGAGTGTTTGGAACTCACCAAGACAGGCGTCCCTCTGCTGCTCGTGGCCTGCGCTGCACACGCATTTCCCGATGGGGACCAGCCACTCCCCTTCGGAGCTGCAGTACATTTTCGGAGTGTCTCTCTCTTCGGAGTGCGCCACGCACTGCCCCCGCACCTCCACCAGGGAGGAGGAGTCGGCGCCGGTCACCGCTTCGGAGAAGGCTGCCAGGTTCCTCACCAAGGCCGGGCACTTCTTGTAGTACACGCGGACGGAGACCAGGGCGACGCAGGCGCCGATATCCTGGAAGGCGAGGTAGAAGCCCCGCTTGGCCAGGGGGCCCACGCCCCGCACCTCGGTGTTGAGTTTGAGGCGACGGACCCCCAGGTCCACGCTGGTGAAACTCTCGTCGGCGGCGATGGTGTCGATCTTCACGAACTGGTTCTCCCGGGCGCTGGTGCCCAGGTCCCGGTCGGACTCCAGGTAGTAGAGGTTGAAGGTCTCCTTGCACGTCCCCGGCACGCCGGGCATGCTGTTGCAGTCCCGCAGCGTGAATTTGATCTCGGCGTAGACCCGCCACGCCCCCTCCCTTTGCACCCAGTTTGTCCGCAGCCAGTTGTTCTGGTTCGGGGCGAGGACGTTGCACACCTGGTAGGTGTGGATGGGGCTGAAACGCTCATCCATCTCATTGATGGACTCCCACTGCGGAGAAAGCACAGGAGAAGGCAGGGAGGGGGAGAGGGGGAGGGGGAGAATGCAAGAAGGAGAAGCGAAGGGAGCGAAGGGAGCAAGGGAGGGAAAAGGACAGAAGGGAGAGGGTGAGAATGTAGGGAGGGAGAGAAGACAGGGGAAAGAGGAAAAGGGGTACAGAGGTGGAGAAGGTAGAAAGGAAGGAGAGAGGGAGACATAGGGAGAGGCAGAAAAAGAGAGAAAAAAACAAATAAGTTAAACAAGAAGGCTGATGTTGTCACTACAGATTTTATACAGCACTTCCACTCCAAACCAGCGCACAATTTATTCAAAGTTATCAGTAGTGCTTGGAGCACTGTGTTAGGGCATGCAAGGAGATCTGGAGCATGTTTATGACATCTCACCAATATCAAAGGGATTTCATTTGGATCTGAAGGAGCAAGCAGAATATATATTTTTTTTTTTGGAGACTTCAGTGACAACGCTAGTTTAAAACCACACAAAGCACGATTCTTGCTAACTGCGAGAGCGCTGACCAACAACTGCACCCTGGCAAGGCAACCTGGTAGGAATGCACCAGGCTTTCGGGGGGAGGAAGGATGAAAATGCCCGACACTGACAGAATTACCGGGCCAAGTGAGAAGGGATGCAGGACCAATCCTTCAACAAATAGGGGAACTTTAACAGCAGCAACACTGTAGATGGAGGTAGGACCAACCGTCCCACCCAATCAGCCCAGTGGTTCCCATTTGCACTGCCCTAGCTAAAGGCATCTCCCAGCTGATGGCCATACATGTTTGACCACCTGCAGAGGTTGGCTCCTTATCCAAGTCGGTACTGTTTGTCTTCTCTCCTTGGTCCTGAACGATTTTGAGTAGATGAGCATACGAGTTCCTATATTACAGGCAGCACCTCCCTGCAGTGTAAGGAAATACTGTCCTACAGGCTCTTAAATACCTCAGCTGGGTCAGCTGCTGAGATGCAGGGAGTTCACTCAGTTAATCTACAGAAAGTTTTGCAGATGACTTATCTTATTAGAATGATACATGAAGCACTCTGTTGCAGGATCTTTATATTTCGCCTTGCTCTCCTCTATGTGTGGTGCCACATGCATGATCGAATATTATGTCATCCTAATACTGTACAGAATGGACATCCCAGTGCTTCTGTCCTTGCTATATTTAGGGCCAGTAGTCTACAGGGTCTTGTACCTGGCCTCCTTTCGCTAATGTATTCCTTAGTGTTTTCAATAAAAGAAAAAAATTCTGACAAAATAAAAAAAAGTTATCGTTAATAGTCAGTCAGAAGCTGTCTAGAAACAATCAAGCAGCAGGGCTTTATTTTTAAATCAAAAATACACTTTATTTATAGATGCTAGAAATAATGGCACAACTGTGATATCACAGCATTATTTACATTTGCAATTCCAAATGTCACGTTGCATCACTTATTCATGTTGCATTACAAACAGATTTAAGCAACAGTCGTAGAAATGTTCATGCCTCATCTTCCTCCTCTTCAGGCCTCTCGATGAAAGTATAGTCATGAAACAAGCTGTGGATCAGCGTGGACGCCACCTCCTTCTGGAGTTTGATTTTATCTTCTGCCAGGATTTCTCCCTCTCCCCACTCCTTGGCATGTTCAGGACAACAGATCCTACTGCAATACAGAAACCACCTTTGGGTAAATCGGCAGCCGATGAAGGACTTAAGAGCCTAAGAGCTGCCAGATTGGGTCAGATCAAACAACCATCTGGCCCAGTGTCCTGTCTTTGACAATGGCATACAGTGGGTGGTTGGAAGAAGGGTACAAGAGATGGGGCATGTGTAGAGTTGCATGCATCCCCAGTCAGATATTCCCAGTTTCTTGCAGTCATGGTTTTCTCATTTGCCGAATGCCTCGTCTCTTCTTGACGTTGGCAATTGTGACCCTCCAACCACCTCGATCCCTGGTCTGTGTTGGCATTTCATTTTCCATCCAGTTACGATGTTATTCATGTAGTTCTGTCTGTGCTCTTTCCTTCCGTTTTGCCAGTTACTGCAAGATTTTCTTTACTCTCATGTCCTTATTATGTCTTAAAAAATGAAGTTGCTTATTCTTCATTACTTTCAAATGAGACCTCCAAATCTGTAACACTTCCTCATTTGTCTTTTTTTTTGGTGCTCAGAATATTCTCAGCCTCCTGCCAATAATGCGCCAATCCTAATCTACTCAGCACAGTTTTCTTACTTGTCCAGCTTTCCCGTCCATAAAGAATGAAACAGACATAGCATTTTAGCACATGGTATTTTAGCCCCTGTATTTAGGATTACATTAAACCTGAGGATGACATCCCTGACCATTGATGTAAACATTTAGTATCCTCTCTATGACTGAGGCCAAGAAGGCAGAAACAAAAATAAATGTGGAAAGAGAACATGTGCTAAAGACTCAGGAACAGAACGAGAAAAAGTGATGAAGGAGAATTTAATGACCTCATGTCCTTGTGGACGATAAATCGTCCCTGCTTCCCCCCCCCCCCTCATTTGATAGCGTTGGATAGGATACATGGAGGTTAAGCTCCAGTAGGGTCATCACCTCACCCCAGGTCAACCAAAACTGGCTGAGGCAGTCCTGGTTTTGCCCCATTGCATGCAGGGACTCGTACTTCCCCTTTTCTTCAGGCAATGAATGGGAAAACCAGAACCGCAAATCCCTAAATGGGCAAAAAGCAGGACTGGCTCCGCCTGTTTGGCTGACCTAGGGGTAGGTGACAACCCTAAGCTCTGAATGTGATGGAGGAGGAGGGGCTGCGATAGATCCTGTCGAACGATTACAGCATCAAGGCTGAAAGCCTAGAAAGGCAATCCCGACCTCTCTCTCTAAATAAAGCAATTTAAACATCAAAATTGATCATATCAAGTCCTCATAGTCGCAGGTGCCTTTGATGTCATCGGTGGGTCACGAGGAGTCATTAACAGCTCATTGGATCCCCCCCCCATCCCCACGACTGTATTCCCCTCTTATGCTCTCCTCACCCCTTCTGTTCAAAATGCAAGGTAAAGAGGGGGAAAAGAAGAGAGAGAGAGCGAGCGAGAGCCCTGGCCTCAGCTGGTTATAGCGCTGTGAGCAATCATGCAGGAGATGTAGAGGGATTGGGGGGGAAGCAATGACCAGATGGAAGCAGCTGGCCAGGGGAGGGGGCGGAGGTGAAGGACAGGAAAAACACGGGTAAAATGTAAAGAAATAGATGTTCATTCCACATCAAGCATGTACAAAGCAGAAATGAAAGTGTTTCTCGTCCGCTCCACACATTCCCAGCATAGAAAAGGCATTAAGCCGCTTCCAACTGAGAGCAAAGATCATTTTCTTTTGAACTGAATCCCAGAAAATAAGCAAGTGGCAAACAGCAAACGTTGTCGCCTCCCAAGAAGAGATGCCACGGGATAAAGGCACGAGGAGTACGCCAGGAGCCACAGGACAGAGACAGACCAGATGGAGGAATAACTGCCCTGGGTCAATGGGAAGTTTGGCGGAGGGTGGTTGTGACAGAGAGGGAGCAAAAGGCAGCAAAGGACGGAGATGCAGGAAGGAAGGGGGGAAAGGCAAGAGAGGGAAAGAGAGAGAACGTGATAGAGGAGGAGGGAAAAGGCTGTTCCAGCCTCTTTAACACAAATCAGGCCGCAGGTGCCCCAAATCCCGACTATGGGACAGTAGCAGCCAGAGATGTCCCAGTCATCTGCCAAAAGCCCTGGTCGTCCTAGGTGGGACCTAGAGAAAGACCCTTGAAAGCTATGGTGGGGCGCACCTCAGATGCCAACGATCGTTCTGGGACACAGGTGGGTGGGGGGGAGGGGAGAGACCCCTCGGACATGCAGGGGTGGGGGGGGGGTGTGAGAAGGCAAGAGAGAATAGCCACAGGACTTCACAGACCTACATTGTCCTAGATGGATTTTGTTGGCAGGGCAAAGATGAAAAAGTCAATCACATTTCTAACAGAGGAGCAGTGCTGTCCTGCCAGCTATGGGGGCCCTTGGCTCCAGCAGCAGTTATCGAGTTTCGGGTGTACCATGTTAGAGGCGAGCTGCTGTACCATTGCTCACTTCAAAAAAAAACAAAAAAAAACAGGATTTTCCTGGGCACAGTCTGAAAAGGAAAATTGCTATCAAGGACATAAATGCCAAACTACGTGAGGATTTTCCTCCCCTTCTGCCTCATCAGTTTTTAACAATATATTTATTTTAAATTTGTCATTTCTTCCTCTATTTCAATTTTAACTCGTAAACCTCCAAACGGCGTACAACGAAATGCAGCTCCTTATCTTATACACATTGCATTGGCTCCCTAGAAAATGGAGAGCGCAGCTTAAGATCGCTGCGTGTTTAGTCACGAGACACCCCCCCCCCCCTCCGTGCGTCGCAACTCTGCTCAAAATCCACAAAGCCCAAACAAAACGCATGGCAATCAGCAGGATGCAACCTCTTGGATGCTCCCTCACCGCACTTTCAGGATGATGTAATAAGACCTGCGCTGAAATCTGGGCTTAACGTTTTTGTGCAGATTTTTTTTTGGCGCGCATGGCAAAAACCAGTGGCAGTGCAATTTGTACTAACGACCACATATGCCAATTAGATACGCGTATAAAATTCACGCACACCAAATGTGCCATAATGCATGCAGAAACGTGCGCTCGTGGCCCTTTGTAATGAATCACGCAGACATCCATGCAGAAAACTGCGCGGACACCTAACGGCGCGTGAACGCCTGCGATTGATTCTTCAGGGCGAAAGCCTTTCTTTTTTGAAAAAAAAAAAAGAATAACTTAACCCTTCCTGATGAGACTCTGACCCGCTGGTGAGCGCATGAATCGCAGATCGGCAATTCTGCCTCATTGAGAAGCTGCCGTTTCTCTACAGGTTCCCATCCACTGCTTGGCTGACCCGCAAAAGTATTAAAAAAAAAAGGTCTCCCCAGCGGTGCTTTCACTTAACGCCTGACCTGATCCAGGCGCTAAAAAACCCGCAGTAACCCGATCTCCCTGCATTGCCTGTGAATAGATAATCGCCTCCTTTGCATGCCATTAGCATTCATTCATGCAGGAAAAACCGCGGATCAGTGCGCGCGTCTGTACATGCTTTTTTTTCCTGCACATCAAACCCTTATTACATACCCGCATAGGGCTTCGCGCAGGAAAACGCGCGTACAAATGCGCATAGAAGCAGGCACGAACTCATGGCAGCTTCAGCGCACTTTATTACATCGGCTCCAAGTGCGCCTAGACATGACCAGAGAGAGAACATTTAAAGAGGCAGGGCCAGCTTTGGGGAACAGCCTACCAGAGGAAATTCGCTTAATGTCACGTTTCTTCACTTTCAGGAAACAGCGAAAGCCTATTTCTCTCACGCCTTTCATTTACAACTTTATTTTATTATTATTATTGTAATGTTTTGATCAAAGCAATGTATTATTAAGTAATGTGCTTCTGCTTTTAGACTGTTTTTAGTTTGTTTTAATCAGCTTTATTTTCTGTTATATTTTTTACCTTTATTATATACATTATTTATTGGGTGTGTTCATTGTAACCCGCTGAGTACTCTGGATCGCACAGATAAATAAATAAACAAACAAACATGATATTACTTAAATATCTGTACACAGACAACAGTATTAGAAGACTAGAAATCCACAGTAAGGCTCTAGGGCACAACGTGCCCCTATGAAGGAAAGGCCAGATCCATTTGCCCACACAGTGAGGAGATCTCTTCACTGGTGAGAAGACCCCAGGATTACTGGGGATGGAGCAGAGGGGGTCTCCCTTGTGGGTGACGTGAGAGGGAGTGCTGAGTATTTGAGGTTAGAAGGGTCTCATGGTGGGTGAGGTAAGTCACAGGAAGAGCTGGGCATGGCCTCTGGGGGGTAGAGAGGGCTTCCATTGTGAGCGTGGACCCAGCGCAGGGAGTGCTGCAGGCAATATATGGGGCAGAGAGGTCTCGTCGAGGATGAGGACAAGTTCAGGGGATTATGCTAGCCGAGAGGTTTCTGGCCCCCTCAGGAAAGACTGGAAGTCAGACGAGCACCTGGAGGTTTTTGCCATGACTGGGTATTATTTATATCTGGCGAGAGTCTATTTGGTAGAAAAAGATCCAGATGTTTTTATTTTTTCCCATTCCCTTCTCAGGGTCAGAAAGGAATTATTTTTATCCAAGTAAGTATAACTGGAGAAAGTTTCACAGGGATTGTGCATCTAAAACAGCGTATTTTGACAAAAGATGGAGGCTGTGCTGCCTTTCGTCCCAGATAACTCTGATGGCATGCAACCTTCTACACGCCGTATCAGGTTTTCAAATGCCAGGCACCTCTTCCACACATACCCACACACAAAGTACACATGCCATGTGCAAATCTGTCTTCATGCCAAAACATTGCTAATTTAAGCAAAGCAATTACAGGAGTGACAAATCTTGCAGTTGCACGATGCCAATTATAAAAGCATACATTTGCTGTATTTTGTTTATTCAGCGTGATATACAAGCTGGCTACCTAACAAAAGTATGGACAGCAGATTCATCTTTATGATACGTCCTAGCCTGATAACATCTTTGCCAACCGATTGACCGAGGTGTCACATGACTTGACGGAGTAGAGAACCAGCCAATCCAGAGTTTAGTTATTTTGCCTGAGAAGCTTTGGTGCTTTCATGATATTCATTAAAAAATGGACACAAATATGAACTCATCTCATTGACTAAAGAGATCATGTGATAGCTAAATTATATAATAACCGAATGCCCTCAAGGTCACGTGTGGCCAAATGACCACGCAGCTTGCTGACATCAGAGCTAAATTCTCACTCCCCAAACTCTCTCTCATGTCCACTGTAAAATACGATGATCGGTTTAAAAATATAAGTTTTGATTGCCAAAACAAATAATCATAATTAGGGGCGTGATATCGATATTCTTTTATATGGTTGGTTAGGTCACAAGAAACCCAGAGATCGCTCTCTCTCTCGCTGGGGCAAATAGATCATAGCCAATTCTGCAGCACAATGGAAAAAAAATATTCTAACTATCATGACCAGCTGAAGTCCCTCAGCACTCTTCCCCAGACTGCACCTACATCATGAGCCCACAGATCTTTGCTATCTTCAAGAATATCTTGCAATGACAAATACAGTAACTTCAAAAGAATATTGAACAGGTTTCTGGAGGCCAAGCAGCTCGGTTTCTGCCAGTATTTCTTTTCTCTCCCCTGTAAGAGGATTCCTTTCTGTGCATAAAGCTGATGACCAGCTAGAGAACGCAATGCTGCTATGGGCAGAGCTCTGTGGGGTTGGAGGGAGAGGGGCCGGGCCTCTTACTCTCTAGGCTTCCAGCTCCATCAAGACTGGCCTGCGGCTAGGGAGGCAGGAGCTAGGGGGGGGGGTTGGCCCCCACAATGGTAACCTTACCCTCTTCTCCTCCATCGTGTCTAAACCAGCCATGACGGCAACAAACCTCAGCCAGAGGCCGCAGACCACCGATCTTTCTGTAGCTCCACGCATCTCCGGTCTGGCCAGAAGTGGTCACCGCTGAGCAGTAGCTATAAAACTCTCGCGGATGTGTATGTGTGCGGAGGGGGGGGGGGGGGGGGCGGAGACAACATAAACCATAAGCCCCCCCCCCCCCAGTCCTGAATATAGTATGGTAAAGGTGGCAGTAATCGTTCCAACACATTCTAACACTCAAAATTGCACATAAACCAACTAAAAGAAGTGCATAGTTGAGCCTGACTGGAGGCTAAAGTGGCACGTGATGTGCACTGAAAGGTGGATCTTCTGCTGCCCGGGACATCCGAGACTGGGGATACTGCAGAGGCAGCGTGCACAGCCCCCAGGGGTGGTGGAGGGAGTTATGGTTACCGCTCAAGAGCGACACCTAGTGGCCGGACTCAGGGCCCATGACTGTAGGGTTCCAGAAGGCGCTCTGGGGCTTGACCACTGCCCCAGTGACCAGGCTAGGTACACTGAGGGGATATACAATAGGGGGGAAAATCCCCAGGTAGCTGCAAATGAAGGCTCCTGGTTACGACTGAGCTGGAAGACCAAAGGAGCGGGAGGAAACTGCCGGGTGAAAAGAAAGTTTAAAAAGTTTATTTTTTTCCTTGAGAGAGGCATTATATATAAAATGCTGATTATATATATATATATCTGAGCTTTTTCCCCACTTTCCACGGCATCTCCAGCCTCAGCTACGAACAGAAAAGCAGCACCCAGGTTGAATGCAGTTTCTATTCATCGTATTTCAAAGGCGTGGAAATAAACATAGTGGGTGCTGGTGGCAGACCTCTCCCATTGGTCTCCAGCTCCCTGATTAGAAGCCTTCGCTGCTGATGAGCTTCTCCTTCCTGCAGGAGCCTCAGCATTGAAGTGAAATCCACCCCCGGCTCCCTTGGCACTATGGAAATAACCTCGCCTTTTGGCACCCCCTCCCCTCCCCCCTCTGCTCCAGATTTTCAAAGGAACCTAATAAAATAGATAAAACAAGATTTAAAAAAATAATGCCCATGGGACAGCCTTGCTTTCTCTGATCTCTTTCCCCTAAATGCTTGTACTGAGAAAAAGAACCAACACTTCCAGAAGGGAGAGGAGGAGACGGAGCGAGCAGGCTGCTCTTGGCTTGGGGGTATGAGCTGCTTTCTGAGCGCCCCTCAGATGTCTCATACGGCAAAACACAAAAAAAAACAAAAAACACAGTACCACAAATTTACTGATTCTTGCTCATAAAGATATCATTCACCGCTGTGCCCCGAGGCTCTGCTTTACACATAAAAAGGGTCTCCCAAGTGGCAATCAAGGTACCAGATTGGTTGAGGATGCGTCCTCGCAGCTCATCCTGCCAAGCTTAGCCTCCCTGATACACTAACACATTATGTTTGTCTGATGGAGATGCAATAAAACGCACAGCCCACAGGAAAAAAAAAACAAAAAACACAACCACAAGTCTACCAGCTATGGCCCAAATTATCTTGTCCTACTTTTCTGCTGAAAGAGGCTTGACAAAGGCGTCCCTTTAATTACAGGATCTCAATATATTTCCATTTCCTGATGGAGAAGGGATTTTGAATTTATGCAAATTCCCCCTTTGTACCAGACTAAGCGGTTCTCTTGGCCGTGCAGAAGACTCAGACAGCGATCAGCTTAATATCTCCGAGGCGCTTCCCCGGGCTTTCCGGCCCACTTTCAATCAGAAAAAGTCCCTCACTGTCATTATGAAGTGGGCTTTAACAAATGATGCTGAGATCCTCTTCCATCTCGGTAAGATCCCCCAGCAGGACAGAAACGAGCACACCATAATTAATACAGAGCCCGATTTATTCCCCTCCCCCCCCCCCCCCCCGGGAGAAAAGCCCCAGTAAATCAGACCCAAATAAATGGGGGTGGGGAAGCAAGGATCTGGTGCTGTCTGCAGTACCTAAAATGAGCATAAACTGCAATAATAATAATAATAATTGGTGGGATTTGAAAAGCAACAAGTATGAAAAAAAATTGCAAAGCAATTCATATGAGCACCTTTTCTATTGTTTTTTCTAAAAAAAAAAAGCTACAACTGAATAACATGTTATAATTTGTTTAAGTCGGGTCCCACCCTCCCTTAGGGGGTGGGCAGCCAGCGGAGACTATAACAAGCCCTGCCTCCGATGCCTAACGTCGCTTCCTGCTCTCGGTAGCACCGGCAGGGCAGGAGCTGCCGGGCACAGACGTCTACACAGGGCCAGTAGGTACCAACGCCTCATGCCCCTGCTCTTCAGTATCTCGAGGAGGACGGTGCCCGCTGGGGCTTCGTTGCCTGGGGGGGGGGGGGGGTTCCCGCACCCCCTTTCAGTCAGCCTTGCTCTTGGGATATGGTCCTGGTTCAGAATTAAGGTTACGTATGAGCTTTCACGAATAAGGCGTTCTTGGTCTCACTACACAGCAATTCCAATTTTATAAACTAATTCATTGAGCAAGTCCATTGATGTTGGGTAAAGTTGTGAAACTCTGTGGATGAAAAGACTATTTTCTGTTGTATTTTTGTTTTATTCTGATTATTTTTATAAAACTGTTTTGAATGTTTAATGGGAAAAAAATCATTGTGGTTTCAGCTTTAAAACGAGTGATACTAGTGAAAGTGCCAATCACAAGTGATGGTGTAAAATGCAACTGTGCATGTACCCTCAATCCCAAGCCCCACCCTTCATCTCCCCTACATGCTCTTCGTATTTGTCACACACCTCCACCCTGACCCCAACCGGCTCTCCTTCCCCTCCCCACAATTCTCTCTTCCCCCCATCTCTAGTGCTGTGTCCAACCCTTGACCTGCTCCAGTCTGACTCCAGCACTCTCTCCTTCCCCAGCTTGACCACAGCAGTCTCCTCTCCTTACCCCTCCCCAGGCCAACCCCAACACTCTCTTCCCTTTCCCTCCCTCCTCTGGTCCACCCTTCTCAATGCCCTCCTCCCTAGCCATACCTAAGTACTTTTTCCCTCCCCCTCCCACATTTGATACCGCATCTCTCCCCCAGATCACGCAGGCTGATTCGGCCCCCCACAGCTGATTACTCCAACCTCAAGCCCACTGCCTTTGCTACCTTCCAGCTATCCTGGCCCAAGACCAATGCTTGGGCCTTCTCTAGCCCATGCAGTTTGCCGGACACCATGTGCACATCTCCCTGCCTGCACACGCGCAGAGTAAATAGCACAACATACATTCATTATCCAGTCGGAGAGAAACAGGCAAATACCACAAAAAAACATTTTTTTTTGCCCACAAAAATGTGGGCTTTGAGTCACTGCCCACCTTCAATGTGGGCAAAATTACCTGCATTCATCTAAAGCACAGGTAATTTTTTTTCCCCTTATTACTCGGAGTTGCTCCAGGAAGTGAGCTGAACGCTGCACATAATTTTGCACACTCAAAACTACATGCTTCATTTCTGACAAACGTTACCCACAGAGAAAGCAGGTGCAAATCTCAGCAGGTAGTTTTTCCAGTATACCTACAGTACCTGAATGTAATCTGCCCTGAAAGGCAGAATATAAATCCAATAAGTAAATAAGAGCAGTGGCAATAATAAAAACTAAAATTATCTGCAGTTTGATTATTAGGTACCCTGTGACATTCAGAGATGCTGTTGCAATTTCAGCACCATGGTTAGCTCCCTGCCGAGCACAAAGATTAGAGACAGCCAGCAGCACCCACTTTTTATACTCTTTGGTAGAGCCCAAATCCTGAAAATATGGGTGCTGTAGGCTGAATGGTTCGGAAGATCATCTGCACACAGAGAAAGCAAATACACATAAGCAAACTTTTTGTTAGGTAAAAAAACAAAGCCTCTACAAAAGATGAAAACAGCAGACATCTGCTCTGATGGCAAAGATTTAGCAAAGTCCCAGGAGCCTCTTTGGTGGGAAAGAAGAAGGAGTTGGAGGGGAGCCAAAATGAGAAACAGAAAAATCATAAAAAAAAAATTCTGCCATGCCCAGCTGATACCATTGTTCGGTGGTGAACTGTGGCCCACAAAACTTAGCTGGCAAATGTGCACCTAGGTTGCACTCATTTTTAAAGGGAAAATGCACATTTACTTTCTGCTGTGAAAATTATCCTGTCACAGTTACCCACATAGAGTTACACCAGTCAGCTTGTGCACAAAAGCTTTGCAAGAACGTGTGTGCATGCTTTTGAAAGTGAGAGCCTCCCTTCCTACTTCCGTCTACTCTGGATAGACTTTCTTGCACACAGGAAGCGCGTGCCATGTCTACCCGCATGCTGGGCAAGCAAGTATATTACACACCGTTTCTGCAGCTAAAGCACCTTTCAAAATGACCCTCGGACTTACTACACCACGGCTTTAGTACTCATAGGTTGGTGTAAACCACGGCTAAGATATACCAGAATAACCCTAGCCAAGTCCCTCTATCTCCCCGTGCCTCCGTCACAGACTTTATGTGACCCTGAGTGAGTCACCTTCACTCTCTGTGCCTCGGCCATTGATTCTCTCTGCAACCCTTTTACCTCCCCGTGCTTTAGTCACTGACCCTCTGTGCGACTCTGAGGGAGTCACTTTGGGGACTATTTACTAAGCTTTATTTAGATGCAAAAAAAATTCTACATAGAGCCAGGGATGGGGAGAGGAAGGGAGCAAAGATCTTGCAGGTATGCTTAAGTTTTAGGGTTCCCAGCAAGTTAATGCAAATCACACTACTTTTTATGATCTGCACTAACCACATGTGTCTTTTAATGAGCTGCTTAGCATGGATTTACATGCTGTGCAATTCACTGAAATATTGTTTTCTTACATAATGCAAATGCTTTAGTCCATGTTAAGGGCATGTGTTACATAACAAACAGCCTGATGTAATAATTCACAAGTGAAGGATGTGCACTGAACTTTGGCACACATTTTCTTTTCACATGCTAAAAAAAATAAAATAAGTTAACTCCTAATGCAGTAAGCTAATGGCATGCTAATGCACTGGGAGTTTAAAAATGGACACTAACCCAAAAATGCACAAAGAAAGATATGCAAGTTATGCATAAAACAAGAATTCTGTGCATAAATAATATTTTCTGTGAATTCTGAGTATAGGGCCTCCCACAACCCTAGCACCATGAGTTCCAGGTTCAGCTCCAGTACTTACTCCACCTCTGACCAGGAGCAAAATTTACAGCATTAAGAAGATACATTAAGCCTATGCATCTCTCTGCATGAGGGCATAATAGTTAATGCCTGACTAACATGAGATTTGGCATGGAGGAGTGTTAATATTTGAACACAATTTTTATCACAAAAATATGTGCACAGCCAAGTGCACCTTATTACACCAAAGTATTGGGGATCAATACGCTTTAGTCACTACTAGACCCATCCTCCTATGCCTCAATCATGGACTCTCCATCTGTCCATAAGTGGTTGTGTGTAGGATAGCTGGGGGGAGGGGGGGGTTTCTGGTGAATTTAATGCTGGTGGAATCTGCAAAGTTGACAGTACTGGAAACCAGTGCTGTCCATTTATTTTGCCCCCTCTCAAAAAAAAAAAAAAAAAATCCCACCAGTAACAGGATACGGTTCCTCCACACTACCCTGCCAATGCCATCAACCCTGCCCTGGCTTGATCACCTCTGAAGTCACTGCCAACGCTGGTGCCAAGCAATGCCACACTGTGATGGATTTTGGTGATACAGACACCAGTCCATTAGGAACTAGACCCAGACCAACACCCTTTTTCTACATTCAGGCCACAAAACAGCTTTTGGATAGTGATAACGTCAGCAACCTCATGAAGAAAGGCTTCACGGGTTAGGGCTCTCCGGCTTGGAAGATATGGTAGAAGTTTACAAAAATCGTGAATGGGGCATAACAGCTAAACAGGGAATGGTTATTCACCCTTTCATACAGTACTAGGACCAGGGGAACTCCCTGAAACTGCTAACAGATTCAAAGCAAATTTAAGGAAGCATTTATTTGGTCAGTACACGATTAAGTTGTGTGATTCGTTACTGAAAGGCTTATACTGCAGCCCAATTTAGAAGAAGTTTGGACAAGTTTCCGGAGGACAGTCCAATCCATTAACAATCATTAGCCAGGCAGACTTGGGGGGGGGGGGGGGGGGGTGGATCCTCTTACTTCTGGGGAGTGAGCAACATGAAATGGCACGCCTGACCCAGACTGGACACTGTCGGAAATAGGATGCTGGGCTCAATGGACCAGTAGTCTGATCCAGCAGGACCTTCCTATGTTCTTATGACCCAAGTTGGGAATGTACCGGTGTTGTAGCAGGGAAAGCTAAACTTGACTCAGTCCATTGACTCATCCAGTGTCCCAGACTCTGTGCAAGTCACAGAAGTATCTGGATGAAAGCTGTATACATTCACATTACTATTGGCATTTTTAATATCGTTGGCAGGGGAAGTTTGTGTTTGCACACACCCATATTTCCTTGTCAATATCCCTTAATTAGCTTGAACGTGAACACATGCTCTTTGCTGCCAACCTCCAACAATATGCAGATGGGAAAAGCATGAGTTTGGGAACAATAAACCATTATTATTTTATATTTTTTAACAGTGACAATGCCTATGAAATTAGCAATTGCCACTGTTAATAATAGATTTTCCAGACAATTAGCTAACCTTGGCTTCACCTCAGGTCATTAATGACCAATACTGCCCAGACACCGGAGAGCTATTATTTAACCGCAGGATATCTGAGCAGCTGTAGGAATTATGTATTGGCTTCTATCTCAGGCACAGCTGTACCTTCCCATTCCTGTTGGACTCTGGCTGAAAGCGTGATTTTATGTTTTTGGGATATCATCCATACTTAGAGTCTTGGAGGTGCCTCATGGAGAGTGCGGGGAGATCCATACGAGCTCGCAGGGCATGCTATCAGACGTGGGGGGTGGTGAAGGGGAGGGAGGCTCAAAATATTGTTGGGAGGGGCAGTCCATGTCATCCGTTGCAAGCCCAGTGCCAGATGCTATTAAAACATGTGATGGTTAATTGGTTAATAATCAGTACAAGAAGATCTCAAAACTGAAAGATTCATGCATTCTCCCCCTTTCTCTCTCTCTCTGGGAGTCAGGAAGGTGTTTGTATGCATTGTGCATGGAAGGCTATTTTCAGCAACTCTGACAGTCCAATTGCTGTCACCAGTTAGAGGAAAAGAAATGATCACAGAAGAAGGTACAAAATAGAGGCTGGTGTGTGTTGGTGGGGGGGGGGGGGGGGGGAGGGGAGGCTTTTAGCTTTGGGGAATTGAATCCTAAAGAGAATACAAGGTCAAGGGGCACTAGATAACTTGCTACCAGATGGAAGTGCAAGAGATCTGTTAAAAATCAGTAAACCTTGCAAGTAAAATTGCTGTCTCCCCCAAATACTTATCCTATGAAATAATAAGAACAGATACGCCATATCAGACCAAGCGTCCATCAAGCCCAGTATCCTGTTTCCAACAGTGGCCAATCCAAGTCACAGTACCTGGCAAGTATCTAAAGATTAGATAAATCACAAGCTACTATTGCTTATTAATTACCGTAATAGTCATTTATGGATTTTTCCTCTAGGAACTTATACAAACCTTTTTTAAACCCAGTTAACTAACTGCTGTAACCACATCCTCTGGCAATAAATTCCAGAGCTTAATTATGCGCTGAGTGAAAAATAATTTTCTTCAATTTGTTTTAAATGAGCTATTTGCTAACTTCATGGAATGCCCCCTGATCCTTCTATTAACTGAGAGAGTAAAATTTACATTAACTTGTTCAAGGCCTTTCATGATTTTGTAGACCTATATCATATCCCCCTCAGTTCCTCTTCTCCAAACTGAATAGCCCTAACTTCTTTAGTCTTTCCTCGTAGGGCAGCCATTCCATGTCCCTTATTTTGGTCACCCTTCTCTGCACTTTCTCCAGTGCAGCTATATGCTTTTTGAGATGCTATGACCAAAATTACACACAGTATTCAAAGTGCGTTCTCACCATGGAGCAATACAGAGGCATTATGACATTTTCCGTTCTATTAACCATTCCCTTCCTAATAATTCCTAACATTGTTTGCTTTTTTGACTGCTGCAGCACACTGAGCCGACGATTTTAAAGTATTATCCACTATGATGCCTAGATCTTTTTCCTGGGTGGTAGCTCCTAATATGGAACCTAACATTGTGTAACTATAGCATGGGTTATTTTTCCCTATATGCATCACCTTGCACTTATCCACATTAAATTTCATCTGCCATTTGAATGCCCGATCTTCCAGTCTCGCAAGGTCCTCCTGCAATTTATCATAATCTGCTTGTGATTTAACTACTCTGAATAATTTTGTGTCATCTGCAAATTTGATCATCTCACTCGTTGTACCCCTTTCCAGATCATTTATAAATATATTAAAAAGACTGATCCACTGTTTACCTTTTTCCAGTGTGAAAACTGACCAATTAAACCTACTCTTCTGTTTCCTGTCTTTTAACCAACTTGCAATCCACAAAAGGACATTGCCTCCTATCCCATAACTTTGTAATTTTCTTTAGTTTAATTGGCCTGGCGTAAATTATGCAACACAGAAACGACTTTCACAGCATCACGCAGAATCAAAAAGTCTAAACAGGAGTGGCCATCACACAGAAGGTGGCTGCTGACAAAGAAAAATGAAACTTCCCATCCCATGACAATGAAGACAGTGCAATCCTTATGTGCGATAATGAGAGAGCATCATCCCAGAGCTAAAGGAATCTAAACAGAGGTGACTTCCCTTACAACACAATTCTCTATTTCAAAAGAGAGTGGATGAACGGGAGGAAAAGACCTCCTTATTGGAAGATACTTCGACACTGCTACAGGTCAAAATCATTGAAAAACTGAAAAGGGACTTTGTAGATGAAAATAATAGGAATCCGAGAAACAATTTGAGATGATGCAGAGAAATTCCTGAAGAATTTCTGCCAAAGCTACTGGAAGTTCAGTTTATGAGGGGCCACATTAAAACGTGAAAGAGTACACAAGGAAGGTAATTTGCAAAGCCATTTCTCTGGGTAAATCAATGCTTCAGCCATGGAAAGAACCATGAAATCGCTAGCCTGTTCCTATTAATCTGCAACCTATCATTTCAAACACACACGATTCCTGAAGACTGGGGCGATTTGGGAAATTAAAGACCAGGGAGCCTGACAACAGTGCCGGGCAAAATGGTAGAAGCCGTTCTTAAATCAAAACCACTGGCCTCAAAGACAGAATTGACTTAATGGGGACAAGTCAACATGGTTTTAGCAAGGGGAAGCAATCTTTTAGATTTTTTGATAAAGATGAGCCGGCTGATAGAGTGTATTTGGATTTTCAGAAGGCATTTGAGAGACTTCTCAGGAAATTACAAAGTCATGGGACAGAGGGCAGTGTTCTGTTGTGGACTGGGAACTGCTTAAAAGGATAGGACTAAATGGTCAGTTTTCCAAATGGAGAAAGATCATTAGTCGAGTACCACAGGGATCAGTACTAGGATCTGTGCTGGTTAACATATTCATAAATAATCAGGAAGCGGGAATGACACGTGAGGTGATCAAATTTACAGATGAGACAAAATTATTCAAATTTGTTAAAAAAAAAAAAAAAAGCAGTGGATAGCGAGGAACTGCAGAAGGACCTTGTGAGACCAGGAGCCTGGGAAACTGAATGGCAGACGGAATTTAATATGGAAAAGTGCACAGGGATGCACACAAGGAAAACTCATCCCAACTACAGGTACATGCTGGGTTCCGTATTGGGAGTCAGTACCTAGGAAAAGGATCACTGAAATCCTTGGGTCAGTGCACAGCAGCAGACAAAAAAGCAAATAGAATGTTAGGGATGATCTGAAAAGGAAGGGGAGAAAAAAAATGGAAAATATCAAATTGCCCTTCTATCAAGCCATGCTGCGATCGCATCTTGAGTATTTTGTGCAGCTCTGGTTGCCCCATCTCAATAAAGACGTAGCGGAACTAGAAAAGCTGCAGAGGAGAGCGACAAAAAATGATAAAGGGAATGCAACATCTCTCCTGTGATGAGAGGCTATGCAGGCAGGGGCTATTCAGCTTGGAAAAGAGACGGCTGAGAGGGGACACGATAGAAGTTTATAACATCACGAGTGCAGTGGAACAGGTTAATAAAGGATGGTTATTTACCCTTTGAAATAATACTAAAACAAGGGGTCACTCCATAAAACTAACAGCCAGCAGATTCAAAACAAATAATAGACCGTACTTTTCCACTCAGTGCACGATCAAGCTGTGGAATCTGTTACCGGAGGATGTGATCAAGGCACCTAACATAGCGGGGTTGGTTTAAGAGAGGTTTGGACAAGTTCCTGGCAGAAAAATCCATAACACGTTATTAGCCGTGTAGACTAAAGAAAGCTTTTGGTATCCCTGGGAGTAACTTTATGGGATCTGCCAGGCACTTGCAACCTGGATTGGCCACTGTCAGAAACAGGATGCTGGGTCTGATGGACCTTGGTCTGACCCAGCATGGCATTTTCTTATGTTAAATGGGCTTTTATAAAGTTGCCCGCATTATATGCGAGTATAAGAATGCGCCTGGGGTTTGTATGAAGAATCACAATTGGGCCAGAACTGTGGAATTTGGCCCCTAAAGAGTTGCGGCAGGAAAAGGACTCTACGTCTTTTAGAAAAAAGGTGAAAACCTGGTCATGTTAAGCAGTGACAGGCAGGGTTAGATGTAAGAGAGAATGGCAACATAGTATAAGGAGTACAGTTTTAAGGCTGGAAGCAGTTAGACTTTTAAATTGTTTATATGTTTTATTTATTGTATTTTATGTGCTGTAAACTGCCTTGATCGGCTGTTGTAGCATGTTATGTGTGGTATGTAAATAATAAATGAAATGAAATGTGCGTACTTTTACCCACAGTGAACAGAAGCATTCTGGGGGATGGGGAGGGACCTGCACTTATGTGCCTACTTTTGCATTTTCAGTACTGCCTGTGTATTTTCCCTACAAAAACAGATTTTTCCTAAAAAATATGTGCACATATTAGCAGTAGTTTTGATGGGATCATGTGTGTATTTTCACTTTCAAAATGGTCCTACCAAAACTACTCCCATAAATTCAAAACTGCTATTTTCTGTGAGTAGTTTTCCCAAGAAAAAATATGTGCATACTTCTCACATTGCAAAAGTCTGTGTGTAATTGAAAATCCCTTCCCAATGCCAGCCCCAGGGAATGCCTTTGTTCACGGTGGGTAGGGAGCTTCAGTTTCACTTTTTATTTTATTTTCCTGGGGATTTCACTGCTCTAAATGGAAAAAAAACCCAAGGAGACAAACCAGTGGAAAAGCAACTTTTGCATTGACTTTTTTTTCTTACAACATTGACATTCCCAGGAAAAATAAAAACTGAAAACGAAGGTCCCTAACTGTGAGATAAAGATAAGTGAGTAAGCGTGCAAGTTTATCCACACTCAGGAAGGGCAACTTTTTTTTAAATGACCTTTTCCTTGGGCAAAGCAAGGGTTTTAGCTGGAGAAATGGCTTTGAAAATGATCTTTTTCCAGGGGGCTAATTTTACAATCAAATGCATTGGTGCAAAGTTTGTGGGCACTTTCCCTTTGAAAATGATCCTAGAAAAAAATGACCAGCACGCATTTAGACCTGCGAGTGGATTTCAGTAGAAAAATCAAAAGTGCGCTTTTCTAAAATTCACGAGTACATGCATACGTGCAAACCCCTCCCCAATGCCTTCTCCAGGAACCCCTCCCCTGGGGAGTGCAGGTGCATGGCAGGCCCTACACCTGAGCTTTTACCTGCCTACAGGATGGAGAAATAGCTCTGAAAGTGACCCTCCCTGGGTGCAATTTTGAAAAACCCTGGTCTAGTTGAAAAAGTTCTTTAGTACCTTCAAATTAATTTCGAAGGCAGTTTCCCTACGGCAAAGGACTGAAGTACCTGCATTACCTGCAGGCGAAAATAGGCAATGAGGGTTTGAAAAGTGAATCCTTGCACATACTTCATCCTCCCAGGACCTGCCACATTTTCTGAGAGAGAGAGAGACTCTTTATAAGGTTCTCATATAAATAAACTATTTCTATCATTGTAAGAGGGGCAACTCGGGGAGAAGTTTTGGTGGTGGCCTAGGTTTTGGGGGGCAGTGTTACATGCACAGTCAGAGGTACGAACAGCACAGTTACCATCAGTGAAGATTCGATGTGATTTGAAGTGATGAAAGTTACACAAAGATGAGAGTTGTACATTGTACTCTCGACCTAGCTTGATAGCAGGTAGGTAGAGCGTGCATCATGCTAGGTCGAGAATACATTGTACATATCTCATCTTTTTATGCCTTGCATCACTCCAAATCACATAAAGTCTTCACTGATGTCTACTGTGCTGTTCATACTCTGACTGTGCATGTAAAACTGCCCCCCAAAACCTAGCATGCCACCAAAACCTCACCCTGAGTTCAGAATGCCCCCTCTTAGTGTGGTATAAAAAGTTGACTAAAATGTGTGCCCACCAGAGGTGCTCTCTCTCTCTCCCTCCCCTCTCCCTGTTCAGCTATCCCAGGCATAATGCAAAGAAAAAAGGTGTAGTGTTACCTTACCACACACAACCTTAAGCACCCCTCATTTTCATAAACTCCTCCCACTTGACTAAATTTTTTAAATTTTCATACGCATCTTGTGATGCGTTATTTATTGCATGCATTATAGCTTTGTCACTGGCGTTAGGACCCTAACACCCATGATAATGCCCTAACGCGATTTGGAAAATGATCCTCTTAGATTGTGAGCACTCTGAGGATAAGGAAATACCTGCCGTGCATGAATGTAATCTGCTTTGAAGCGCCGAAAGGCAGAAAATAAATATTGTATATGAGGTCCAAAATGCATATGCTTTCAGGCAGATCTATAGAATTAGAATATCCAATCATGCTGGAATCTCTTCAACAAGGAGAACGTAATTCTTTACAATCCAATTTGTGCTTTGATCTTAAGGTTTCTGGAGGATCCAAATTTGGTACATCAAGTTAATGTGGAAATTTGGAATAATCTTCATTGAAAGATTCACATAAGGTTTCACCTGCTATTAATACTGGGCACTTTTAAAGCTCTGGAAAGAATAAGTTAAGGAAGCAGGAAGTGTACAATTTGGAACCAGAAATAGAAAGCAGGGGACCAAACACGTCAATGACAGGAAAGACGGCACGTTATTGCTGTAACTTCAGAAGCTGAAATACAAACATAAAACCATTCATAGTCAAGCAAGCATATCGACTCACTTGCAGAAAGCTAGCTGTTATTCAGAGCGGAATAAAAGTGCTAACTTAGAGGTGCAATATTTAGAAGCAAGAAAGAACAGTGAGAGAATGCAAGCTGTCCAATCATCACAAGATAAGTTAATTTATAAGGCTAATGAGATTGAAGAGTGCTTCAAAAACCGTGAGGCAATCTGTATTGATCAAAAACGATATGAGGGTAGTTCTTGGAATTACCATTACATTTATAAATAAAAAGTTATTAAAAAAAAAAAAAAAAAAAAAAAGCCCTATATGAGAGTAATAATTGAAACTCTGTGGGGAGCCTGTAACCATGCACCCGTGGGCATGCAAGCTCCTTTGTAAAGGACAACTCCCTGTGGAGTATGAAATGCTGTTTTGCCTTGTTTTCTGATCAATCAGGTTACAAAATCAATTGGGTCCAAATCGGACGCTCTCCTCCTTAATATTCACTGCACAAAGACTATTTCAGATCCTTGCTCATTTCAGTGGAACCAGGCGGGGATGAAATGCTCGTGAGTGAGGCACCGGAATGATTTTGAAAAGAGAATTTTGATTGATACGGGGAATAAAGTGAAAGTTTACTGCAAGAAGTTACTTTCGAGGGATCGTTATGCTTGCCGTGATGGGGAAGGCTTGAAGCTATTAAAAATGCTTATTACGCCACCGATTAATCAAATACACGTTGCCCTTACTTTTCCAGATAACTTTTTATGTTCAGTTCCGTGTTATTAAATTTTCCAAAATAATCCTTACATGCGTAGTTTATTAACCCATGGTGAGGTGGTGTTTGTCAACATCAATAAACACATTTAGCAAATTCTCTACTCCCTTCTCCCAGTATCCCCCCCAGCATTATCCATCTATGGAGAATAGGAGACCAGTCCATTAACTAGAGGCACCCTCTGACTGCACCACCAGCCCCTTTATGAGGTGTTCAAGATCAAGCTTTATGCCCTATGGGGCAGGTAGTGTAAACAAGCCTTCCATCTCTGCAAGAACTTTGCCATATCCGTGCTTTCTGTAGACTTTTCCATTAGGCAAAGACAATGCAAGCTGTTTCTGAGCTGTACCAATAATGCACATTGTGTCCAGCACCACCCATTTCTGCAATATTGCCCTTTTGGCTAAAAGCAACACTTTTCACCCCCATAGTTAAGTACAAATTATTATTTGAAAACTGATTGTAATTGCAGAAGATTTTTCTACCTATCAAAAGCAATTGATATTGTACTCATCTGTAACAACTAGAAGGCTAGTTCCTTCTTAGCGATACATACTTGGTGGAAAATAGTATGTCTGACAAAAAAAATAACATGAAATTGTTGCAGCTGGAAAAAAAAAAAAAACCAACAATAACCTTTGAAGACTTCAGGCAATCTGGAGATTATTCTGTATCCCAGGCACTGTAAGTGCAATCTTTTTTGTGATATCAACAGATGGATGTTGGCCTATGTGTTGCTATTTAGTGTATTTCATGAGGGTTTCAATATGGTGAGCCGCCTAGAAAATCAGATGTTTTGTAAGGGCGGATTATACAAATGTTTCAATAAAATAAAAGTAAATATATAAGATATGTTGTACAGAATGGAAGTAGTTTCCTCTCAGACTGGTTAATGTTATGTTTCCTGGCCAATTTTAATAAGATTTAGGTGCCTTTGATAAGGGATGAGCGCGCTGAAAAGGGGGCAACCATAGGATTGGACGTAGGGTGGCAAAAAAAAAACAAACGTTAAGAAGCTAAGGGCAAGTGAACTGCAGGCCTAAAGGTAAGTGCCTAAACGAAGCACTGAGCATTTTTCTTCTAATTGAACCCTAAATGTGACTTCAACAAAAATATGTGAACTTGCACAAAATTTAAAAAAAAAAAAAATAAATAGGTCACAAGGTCGGTCTGGGAGGAGTTGCAAATTCTTGTCTTAATCATGGACTCCCTCCCTTCCCACGCTGAGGAGAAATCCAAAGCTATTTGTGTGGGTCAAAAATGTTTTGCCCTCGTCGATCGACTCTCTGGAAATGGCCCCCTCCTCCTTCCTCGGCTCATGGACCTTTTAGCTGTGCTGAGGGGGGAGGCATTTCCTGGGCCGTGGTGGGGGTGGGGTGGCAGGAACTACGTGCACGGATTGCATTTAAAAGTCTTCCCGTGCACCTTTCCAGTGAAATTCTACCCCACGGCACAAGGGGGTGCACGGGACCGCTTACTGCGTCCCAGTTCTGGAGGCCACATCTCCCCAAGGGCATCGATTAAGGTGGAGGCAATTCAAAGGCAGGCCCGGGAAAGGGTGCACAGCCAGCTGAACTAGCCTGTCTGTTATTCAGTGGCAAGGCGGCTAACTTTAGGACAGGTCTACAGGATGGACCAGGCTTAGCCGGATGATTTACCCACCCACCACTTAAGATGGCTCTCTGGCCAGACAAGTAGTTATCTGGCTGAGTGGGGGCCGCTGATCTCAGGCACATATTCAGCGGCTTCCTACGTTCTAGGGAAAAAAAAAAACCCAGAAAGGGGAAATATGATACAAATATGCAAATATCTAGCAGACTTCAAATTAAGAACCAGAAGGAAGCATTTTACAAAAGGACAAAAAGCTCAAGGTCAAGGGGTCATTATATGAAGCTGAAGAGGAGGGAAACTCTAAAAAAAGAGGGTGAGAAAATGCTTTTACACTGAGAGGGCGACGGACGACTGGAAGAGACTCCCAGAGAGCAGGCAGAACAGGGGCAGGATTCGGGCATGCGTGGGATAGACCCAAAGGAACCCACAAGTAACAAGGTAAGGCAGAGAGTGCAGGCTGGGTGGACCAGCGTCTTCTGTGTTTCTGTCCATCCGCTGCCTGGTCTCCCTCACTACATAACCCTGAGCGTCCCGAACCTTGCGCAGCTCTGCTCCTCATGGTCAGACGCTCTGTTTTCAGGAGATAATGTAAGCGCTGGCGGCTCCTGGGAGGCTCCCCTCCAGCACATCACTGGGCAGCCGCTGTCAGCTGTCAGCTCCTGGGCTGGGACTCGGGGAGGGTGAGACTCTGTGCTATGGAGGGGGGGGGAGGGCATGGCAGAAAATGAAGGCCCCCTCGCCCTTCCTCATACACCTGACAGCCGGACAGAAATCTCTCCCTTGTTCCACTGTGTAAATCAAAGCAGAAGATGCAGTAATGATTAATCAGATGTTGACTCATCTCATCAGCATTTTAATTAGCTGTGGAGAGGCAATTTGGAAAGGGAGGGAAAGGGGGGATTAAATTGTCTCTAATCTGCTGCATCACACGGGGGCTTCAGGACTCTTAGAACCAAGGTCCCTTCCAAAGTTTCTTAGGAAAGGGAGGGTGGGAGCCTAAGCTACCACTGGCCCTGGCACTGCTGAGGGAGGGGGAGGGGAGGGCTAGCACTGGCCCTGGCACTGCTGAGGGAGGGGGAGGGGAGGGCTAGCACTGGCCCTAGCACTGCTGAGGGAGGGGGAGGGGAGGGCTAGCACTGGCCTTAGCTCTGCTGTGGGAGGGGATGTGGGTGCCCTGGCACTGCTGAGGGAGGGGGAGGGGAGGGCTAGCACTGGCCCTGGCACTGCTGAGGGAGGGGGAGGGGAGGGTTAGCACTGGCCTTAGCTCTGCTGTGGGAGGGGATGTGGGTGCCCTGGCACTGCTGAGGGGGGGGGGGGGGGGAGGGTTAGCACTGGCCCTGGCACTGCTAAGGGAGGGGGAGGGGAGGGCTAGCACTGGCCCTGGCACTGCTGAGGGAGGGGGAGGGGAGGGCTAGCACTGGCCCTGGCACTGCTGAGGGAGGGGGGAGGGGAGGGTTAGCACTGGCCTTAGCTCTGCTGTGGGAGGGGATATGAGCGCCCTGGCACTGCTGAGGGAGGGGGAGGGGAGGGCTAGCACTGGCCTTAGCTCTGCTGTGGGAGGGGATGTGGGTGCCCTGGCACTGCTGAGGGGGGGAGGGGAGCTCTGAGGGAGGTGCAGATAGGATGCAGGCTGGGTCTAGCACAGATATGGGAGGGGCTGCACAGCTCAGGGAGAGGCTGTAATGTGCTCATAATTAGAAGAGTTTAATTAACAATGAGACCCTGATAATTCCAAATGGGTAATCAGTTGGGCAATCTCCCTGGAGACCTCTGAAGTATTAATGGGGAAGAAATTTACAGCCAGAGGGAGGGAGCAGGCTGAGCTGTCCCTGGTGCTGAATCCAGATAGGTAGGCTAGAAGGGACAATTACACTTCGGCCACAGCTATTAGTGTCAATTATCCACCAATTACTGTCACATAAATCAGGAGGCTGGGATGGAACAGCAGCAAAGTGAGATGAGAAAGAAAAATAGCGCGAGAGAGCTGGGACATTTAATCCAGGCTCACTCCTCAGTGCCTCACAGTCATACTGTGTCATCAAGCTAATTTTCCAGACTATCTACTCAGGCCATCCATAGCTTAGCATCCCAACTCTACAGCCGATCATTCCAAGTCTACTCAATGTATCCGGACCTTAAATCAATTCCAATATGTACCTAGATCTTCAGCCAGACCAGACTTGACTCAAATCATGTTTTATTCTTCTCGTTAATCATTTTCGTTATTCCCCATTTATCTGATCCAAGTTCTACGCCCTGGTTCAATGTAATTCACATTCTTACATGCTTGTTTTTCCGTTTATAATGTAAACCGAGATGATATGTAATATTTTACATGAATCCCGGTATATAAAAATGTTAAATAAATAAATAAATAAATACTATCCCCATTTCACACATCCCCTCCCGTCACTGTATCCCCAGCTCCATTCTCCTCCTCCCCCCTCCACTCACTGTATCCCCAGCTCAATCCTCCTCCTCCCCCCCTCCACTCACTGTATCCCCAGCTCCATCCTCCTCCTCACCCCTCCACTCACTGTATCCCCAGCTCCATCCTCCTCCTCACCCCTCCCGTCACTGTATCCCCAGCTCGCTCTTCCTCCTCCCCCTCCACTCACTGTATCCCCAGCTCCATCCTCCTCCACCCCCTCCAGTTGCTGTATCCCCAGCTCGCTCTTCCTCCTCCCCCTCCAGTTGCTGTATCCCCAGCTCAATCCTCCTCCCACACTGCATACCCAACTCACCCCTCCTCCCTCTCCCCCTCCAATTACTGTATCCCCAGCTCACTCCTCCTCCTCCTCCCCCTCCAGTCATTGTTTCCCCAGCTCGATCCTCCTCCTCCTCCCGTCACTCTATCCCCAGCTCGCTCTTCCTCCTCCCCCTCCAGTTGCTGTATCCCCAGTTTGCTCTTCCTCCGCCCCCTCCAGTTGCTGTATCCCTAGCTCTCTCCTCTTCCTCCCCTCCCTCTCCAGGCACTGTATCCCCAACACGCTCTTCCACCTCCTCCCCCTCTAGTCACTGTATCCCCAGCTCATTCCTTCTCCCTCTCCCCCTCCAATTACTGTATCCCCAGCTCACTCCTTCTCCTCCCCCTCTAGTCACTGTATCCCCAGCTCAATCCTCCTCCTCTTCCTTCCCCTCCAGTCATTGCATCCCCAGATCACTCCTCCTTCTCCTACCCCTTCCAGTCACTGTATCCCCAAGCTCAAACCTCCACCTCCAGGCACTATATCCCTAACTCACTGCTCCGCCAATCACTATATCCCCAGCTCACCCCCCTCCTGTCACTGCATCTCCGGCTTCCTCCTCCTCCTCCTCCAGCCACTGAATGTCCAGCTCACTCTCCTCTTCCCATCCCTCCATAGCTGTATCTTCTGCTCATTCCTCCTCTTCCTTTCCCCTATGACTGTCCTCCTTCACACACACACACACACACACACACACACACACACACACACCCTCCCACAGCTCACTCTCTTGCTCTCTCATACCCTCTCTCTGTTACTGTAAGCATGAAGATTGGAACATGCCATCTACTTATGTACTAATCCTCCCCCAACAGAAACATACACCCTGGGAATGCCTCCTCTCAACCCAGCTAAATGTAGAGCAAGAGGAAGACTTTTAGCTACAATGAGGGATGTAATGCTCAGACAGTGGAGTTCCATGCATAAATTACTGCTCACTCACATAAACGGCTTTGAAAATTGTTCTTGCCGCGTATACCCTGGTGCATGCATGCATTTCTGCAGGGAGTGATTTGCAGCTGGGGACAAGGCATGTCAGGAATGGATTTGGTTATCCAGTGCCTAAGGCCATTCCCTCACCCTTCCCTGGCATGACATGCATGGCGCTCCTAGATCTCCGCTCCAGTGGTGATCCTCAAAGCGCAATGAGTGCAGGAAGCAAGTCTGCGTTCACAGGCCCCGCCCTCCATGGGGAAGCCCTGAAGGGGCGGGGCCTGTGATCTTAGTCACTGTGCTCACTGTATGTTCAGGATCATCAGCGGAGGCAGTGGTGGGGGTGGCGGCAGTGGGATGGGCGCCTTTCAAGATTCATGCCAAGACGGCAGGGGACGGATTATTTGCTACCTCCAAAATGTTGTTGCCCTAGGCACAGGCCTAGTAAACCCGTATGTAAATCCAGGCCTAGGCATGAGGGTATATCAGACAGGCACCCCCTGTACTCCACCCTCCAGCGCATAATCCAAAAATTCAAAACAAAAACTGTGGCCAAGAAACTGGCCCTTCCAAGGGAGTTTTACTATAAATACTAGAAGGGTGTGTAACAAAAAACAAAAAAAAGGCTTGGAATACTACCAAGAATTGACTCAGCCATAAGAAATTACCAGATACAGAACTAGATTTAACGGCATAAAATGCAAAAAAAAAAATAATTATACAAGTTGATTTTCATTCACAATTCCACAAACAAAACAAAAGCAAAAGCAAAAATGCTTTGTTTGCCCAGGGACTTGAACTTCCGGAAGAGAGGAGAGGAAACGAAAATGTACAGAAAACATTTTTTTTTTTTTTATATAAACAAATGCATTTTCAGATAAGGCGGTGGGACTCCTGCTTCCCAAGGGCTAAGCTTCTCATTTATTTACTTATAAAATGTATAACCCGCTGATCCAAAAACCTCAGCGATGACGAACCATTCCCACTGGGCCTTCTGCTGGGCTGCCCTGAGTTGGGGGAGGGGCATGAGAAGAGCGTAGGATCTGTTCAGGCTCCGGGTTCTAAACCTGATTCTTCCCCCCCCACCCCCCGGGCTTTTACGGCTTCGGATGACATTCTCCATACTTTCCCCTACCCTTTCCCTGTTTTATTGTATTTTCTCTTAGTTTGATGTAAACCGATATGATGTAACCACGAATGTCGGTATAAAAAAGCTGTTAAATAAAATAAATAAATACGTTATTTATTAGACGGCTAATTTCTTTATTGCACGTTAGTGATTATTTTAGGTTTTATATTGTTGATGGAATTTGGCCGAAGGAATTATTGTATTAGCCTATGGTGTTTTGGTTCCATTTATATTATTAATTTGTATTCATGTATTCAATATTGCTGGCTTGTCTCAAGTTTTTGACACTGTTTTTGAGGGCTGGTACTGTCCTACCATTAAATTTATTCTTGGCTCATGCGTTATTCGGTATCCGCTTTGAACATGATGGAAACAGAGGGTCTAAATCTGTAGACAAGTAAATAAATTGGCCTTTATTTCATGCACTATCTGCTGCCAGGGGCATAATCGGATTAAGCAAAAGATGAAAATGTTTTCTAAACGCCTTAGTTTTAAGGCTTAGTTTTAAACCAGCACGGTTTTAAATGCATCCATACTTGTTTCCAGAACAGTTTGAGGGCTAATGTATTGGTGGAAGATCCCCTGCTTCAGATATGGACACAAAAGTAGAGTAGAGTTTGCACGTCAACAACATTTCAGGGAGAGAGAGAGAGAGAGAGAGTGTACTCTTATCCAAATAAGAGAATCTAGCAGCACCCCCCATTACTCAACCGAGGGAGAGAAAGGAAGAGGCAGGCAAGCAAGTGTTTAGCCAAAAAATACTGAGTTTGGCAACTTTCACCCCATTATTTAATGATGAAGGCTACTAAATTACACCGGAGGAGCCTCTTAGATAAGATCGCCTCACTGTGCCAGGTAATAAAGGTATCTGATTGCCTGCCACTACGGTATCTCTGCACATTAAGCTTCCCGTGCTGCTGCTTCTCCCGCATGGCCCCTGTGCTGCAGCCCTGCCAGGATAATTATCTGATAGGAACTTGCGGCAGGGACCTCACCTGCTGCAGCTTAAAAAGAGAGGCAGCAAGAAGGATTAATTACTAAGCCAGGACTGGACAGGAGCTGCTTTTTGCTCAGTGCCAGAGAAGAGCCCCGTGCACATCTATCATATCTTGCACTCACTTGCTGCTCTTCCCTGTCTCTCTCTCGTTGCCTCCCCCTCCGGACCGCAGGGGCAGGGAGATCTCTGTTTGCGAAACAACGCCTTCTGTTCAGGACGCAGATCGTCTCTTTACTCACCCCGTGCGGTGGATAGGTTATCCATCCCCAGTCCCCTGCGATTGCTCTTGTGTCTAACAAATTCACTGGAAAAAAAAAATAGAGAAAAGTCTGTTTCTATTCAACAGCTGCAACGTGTTCGTCTGCGGCAGGGAGAGTCTCTCCCAGAGGATTAGGACTTTTGCCACTGCAGAGTAAATATTGGTGGGGACGTGACAAGGTGGATGGGGAGGAGGAGGATTTTTTTTAGCTCTGGCACAGGCTAGGGGTGTGGAGTTTGGGGGGCAGAGGTAAGGAAAGGCCTCATTAGGGAGGGTTTTAGGGGCCAACGCATGGAAACCTATTTTTCCCAAATTATCCCCCCGAAGAGCAGGACCCAGCATTGCCCTTATTAAAGTCTGGAGGTCCCTATTTCATTCTCCTCTGGGACTGTGGCCCTGTGCCCTTGCCTTCTGGTCCTCAATTTTTCATGTATTTTCCTTTGCCCACCCCTGCGAGGACTAATTACTGACCATCAGGTGTTCTCCCCATTGCACATCTGTAACTCCTGGACTACACAGCAAGGTTCCAAAAAGACAAGGATCAAAGGAACAATATTATTCAGATTACCCAACCCGAGACACAGGGAGGTAAAGCGACTCCCCCGAGCTCAGGCAGAGAGCGAGTACCAGATAAGGGGACTCCCAGGGTCACAGGGAGAGTCTCTGACAGACACACTCCAGTGATGTCACAGCACAGTGTGTGTGTGTGTGTGTGTGTGTGTGTGTGTGTGTCACAAACTCTTCTGCAAAAGCTTTCTCCTCCTACCTGACTCCTCCTCTAGTGATGACCCCTGACATTGGAGTAGGGGGTGGGTGTGTGTGTGTGTGTGCGTGCGTGTGGACATTTGCGGGGAGGGTCATTTGCTTTAATGTACTTCACTGAAGCAGAGACTGTGACAGCCCGCCCAAGTAAAAAAGTAGGTGGCATATATTATTACACTTGGAATATCATTTTCTTCTCAAACGTCCCCATCTGTTCTGCCCTCTGATTACTGAGGTGTAAAGCACAGGATTCCCTACTGATTAGAAAGAGCTATCAAGAAATAAGAGGCAAGGCACAGCCAGAAGTGCATATCACACCGACTTCTCTAATCATCAGCCTACAGATTTACTTTACAAGGCATGAATACTTCACCTGTGACAGCACGGCCTGCTGGTGGACGGACGAGTGGCCTAGTGCTTAGCACAGGGGCCTGAGAACCAGCGAAACCAGGGTCATTTCCCCCGACATTCCCTGATACCTTGGGCAAGTTGCTTTATCTCCTGTCAAGTAACCCCTTGGACTGTAAGCTCCTTAGAGCAGGGAATTGCAAGTAATGCTGAAGGCTGCTTATAGCATTGATTGGAAAGGCAGACTACAAACGGGCAACTTTCTATTTGCGATCGACAGTCGGCATGGAAGATGCACTGAAATACCTCAGTAAAGATCCCAAAGAGGGTACAGGGATGGAGAAGCAATGCAGTGGGTCTAACAGAGAACTCCAGCAAAGCGTACAAAGATGCTGGAGAAGAAAAGACTCAAAAGTGAGGAAGAAAAAGATGAATTTCCAGCTGGGAGGTGAAAATGGAGAGGAGGGGGGGTGGTGAGAAGGCGGCAGTTGCAGATTTCAGGGGCAAGCAAGGGCGTAGGGATGGGGTGGTGAACAGCTGGGAATGGAGGGGCAGGACTAGAGATGAGATTATAAAAGGTACAACAGGAGCAGTGCCAGGAAGGGTTTTAGAGAGCAGAAAGGCTGCTGAAGAGAGTGAGGAGCCAGCAGAAAGGCAATGTCACAGAAAGGGTGGGGTGGGTCTACTGCAGACCACCAAACAGAGGAGAGAACACGGGGGAGGATTTTATTTTAACCAATGTACAGAAGTATCTGAGGCGTGTGATCTGGTGGCTAACGGGTGGAGAACTCTGCAGACCCGAAGGTGAAAAGAAACGTGGGCGAAAGGCATCATGAGGTCAAGCCTCTGAGGGAAGGAGATAAAAATGGGCCAAACAAAGACAATTAACGTCAACCGTTAGGGATTAAGGGGCCAGAAAGATGGCACAAGGTCCCTGGTTTGACCTTTGAATCAGGTTTTCCACTCCTTGGGTCGGCTGGCGACTATGGAGGGAGGGAGTCATGGCCATTGCCCAAGGTTGACGTCTAGTGGCTGGATTGCAGGGTTCTGGATGGCGTCCCAGGGCCCAGGACCGTCACTGCGATTGGCCAGACTAGGAGGGGGCGGGGAGGCAGAAAATAAAACCGAAGACAAATCCCTGGGTATCTGCAAATGAACGCTCATGAAGCCAGATCCCAGTCAGAAGCAGAAAAAAGAGTTCAGACGGGTGGGCCTGCTCCTTAAAGAGGCGGCACGGAGGACAAAAGGGAATTGATCCGACGGCAGCAAAATTACCACAGGCACGCGCACACCGCCCAGATAACATTTAAGCCTAAAGACTTATACCACAGTAACATTGAAGTCGATGGTGCTTAGAGATACATTACTGCCTAATCAACACGAGCTATCGCATCTCTTGTTATCTGTTGCATTGCAAATGATTCTTGGGACTTGTCAAGGTGGCAGTTTGCCGAGATATAAATTACAGGCGCAATATTGCTTGTAGGTTTTATAAGTACGGAGCTGCAGCAGCTGAGGCGTGATAGAAGTGCGGGATTTCCAGCAGGTTGGCAACTGATGGATGTGTATTTTTATAACGTAATAATTCCTAATTGGTCATTCATTTAGTTTAATTTGCTGTTTCATAAGCCGCAATTCGTAATATTGAAACAGCGGATATATGGAAGTAACTGTGCTCTCTTGGGTTATACTTGAGCTGTTAATTTTTGTAATTGCTGTTATTTTAAAATCAATAACTGTTGAACACGGCTCCCCTCCACCCACACACACACACACACACACACTGTGGCCTAAATTCTTCAGTAGCGTGTGCACTTTACGGCACATGAAAGAGCAATCTCGGTTTTCAAAGCTCGAGATAACTGCACGGGTTGACTTTGAAAAGTGGGTCGATACATGTTTAACGAAGGTGCGGCTATACGGCAGAGTTATCTGCATAGACCCTGAAACCTGCCTGCATGCATGTTTGTTTTTTTCCCAGTATTCGGGACAGGTTTCTGGAGCAAGAGGGCTGGATAAGATTTTAATTTCTGTGCCTAGGTTTTTTTTTAATTTTTAAAAGTACCCGCGTACATTTCTTTGAGCTGTTTATGTGGGGATCATTTTTCTGGAGTAATCCTCAAAGCCAATTTACCCGCATAAATTTGCTTTGAAAATTGGGGTTTTTTTTGTTTGTTTGGTTTTTTTTTTACAAAGTTCCCTCTCTTCCCCCCCCCCCCCCCAGAGGAAAATTTTGAAAGGCCATTTACCCGTAGTAACCAGTAGTCTGAAAATTGCCTGCCCTCCCAGCAGGCGTTCCACAAAGTGCGGACTTTTACCCCCACTGGGGCTGATGCAATAAATCAGCATGGAAAACAGACACTCAGTACCTCTCCTGGGCCCGAGATTGAATATTTAAATGAGGAGTCGCACTGCCAAGGAGGCACTAGGGACAAATGGGCACCCCTAGTGCCTCCTTGGCAGTGGGTGCCCAGGAGAGGTGGCTGTCAGTGGGACAGGAAAACGGACGCTCAATTTGACGAGCATCCGTTTTCCTAACCTGTGCACAGCCATAGATTAGGAAAAAAATCGATGCTCGTTAATTGAGCTTCCCTTAACCCATCCTGACTGCGGCACACTTTTTTCCTAAACCTTTTGGTTCCTCCGACTTAATATCGCCACAATATTTTTGGGCTGCTCAGAAATTAACGCCTGCTCTGGGAGGGCATTTGCTTGTGATGAGCGCTATTAGTTTCGCAGGGGGGGGGGGGTGTTGAATGCACATTTTGGACGTGCTAATCCCCTTGTAGCATAAGGGGTTGTGGACGTGCGTCCAAAACACGTGTCCAACCATGGGTTAAACAGTGCGCTCGGCTGAGCATACTGTACTGCCTCGGCCCCCAACGGGGGCATTTCTGGGGGCAGGGTTATGTCAAGGGACGCAAAATGCAGGAGGGTTTGAAGGGGAAAATACAGGTGCAAATCCGTGCAAGGATTTTTCACCAATGTTTTAAAGCATTCTGGTACATATCCAAGTTGTAAGCAGACTTCTCCACCCCCACCCCCACGCCCCCTCTTGCTGTGTATTCAGAGTTTTGAATATAAGGAATTTACACGTTAGGGTTATTTCACATCCACATTGTGTGTATACACAGGGATCCGATTTTGATTGGCTCCCGTGCAAAACGCTGACGGGCCAGTTGAATAAGAGGCGCTGAAAACGGGCCCTCCTGTTGATGCAATACAGGGCGCACTCAGCCCAGCGCACTAAAAGCACCCGATGCAATAAGGAGATCAGGGCCTCAAACACATGCGTAGCCAGTGGTGCCCAGGACATGTAAATTCCATGTAGATGAGCCTATCAGCTAGTACCTCCCCCATCCAGGAAATCGCCGAGCTCCCAATGCGGCAAATTTAACGCCAGCCCCGGAGGTGGAGTGAATTCGATTCGCCAGCCAAGGGGCTCATGAGAAATAAAAAAAAAAATAATAATAATAATGACTGTCCTCTGTGTGTCCACCTACTTAGCACCGTTCTGACGCTTACATTCATTGCTTGCAGTGTTGAAAAATAAATGTACACTGGCTTGAGAAAAAAAAAAATTCTTATGGCCGCTCAGTTCAGACGCCCAGAGCAAAGGGGCGCTTCGCCGTGGGCGTCTTCAGCAACCTCGCCAAAATCGGCCAGAAGAAGCGGGATTAAAAACCAGACGCTCGCATGGAGCCGCCCGTTATAATCGTGGGTGCCCGACGCATTTGAGCGCCACGGACGCACAATTCTCCCCAGCGTGCCCTTTTATTTATTATTTTTTTTAACATCGGGCGCCTAGGGGATGCGTCTGCGCCTGCGTTAGAAAAACGGGCACTTAATACGAGCGCCCATTTTCAGCCCGCGCCTTTATTGCCTCGGCCCCCAATTGCCTAATGTGCGGGCGGCCGCATCCCCCGGGGTGCCCGATGCAATATTTAAACGAGAGCTAGCGTTAAAAAGGGGCGCAGTAACGGTAAATCGAATGCCCGTAGCACGCAACGGTTTATTCCATCGGGTGCCCAATTGCGATGGGCACGCAACACGAGAATCCATTTCCATCCGGTCTCTTTCTCTGCCCTAGTTCACTTCAACAACCTCAGCCAAATATAAGGTGTCCCTTGCTTTGGACGTCCAAATTATGTGGCAATAAGAAAAGTGGGAGGTTTTGTTTTTTTTTTTTTTAAATGAAATGAAAATATACAATTATTTTTCATCACCAAAAGAAGTAAATTAAAGTGTTGCAGTGATACTAATGGGAAGGACACGCTTATGTTTCTCATGAGCCCTTGTCTGCAAGCTAAATTTCCTCCACCTCTGAGGCTGGAGTTGAATTTTCCGTGTTAAAAAGCGCGGGTTGAGCGCCCAGCGCTTTACTGCATCGGGAGGGAAGAGTTAGCGTCCTCATCTGCATGCGATTTACATCTGATGGGCGCTATCGGGGGGTAGCATTGGACACGCCAATCTCCTTACTGCATCCAGCGCTGGCCTAGCACGTCTAAAAGGCCGCGTCAAACCGCCTGTAAACCCGTGCGCACTTTATTGCGTCAGCCCCTGAGCTGGAAGAAGGATCACTCCCCAATTCTGGACCGCACGTTTAGAATTTGATTTTCAAATCTGCGCGTCTTGCTCTGCCGTCCGCGGAAATGGGCAGAAACGCGGGGGGGGGGGGGGCATCTGTACACCTTTACAGAAACCCTACTTAAGCAGAGGGAATCCGCTAAAGGAACAGGGGTACCACCTTGCCACTAGGGGGGAGTAGTGAGAACTGCCCCGTAATTCCTTATTTCCCTCTGTTAAATCGGGACTATGGTTTTGAAAGTTTAGCCCTTAAAACTTTGCCGACGGAGTTCATCAATGGAGCATTCGTCCACAAGCCCTTGCCTCCCCCCGCCCCTTCTCCTCTCACCTGTCAATCTCAACACCAGAAATGCCTTTCCCCAGTTGACTGCTTGTTTATTGCAGAGGCGCTCGGCACCAATGGCAATGCAATCCCCCCCTTCAGAGGAAAGCATTTACCTATTCCTCTATCAAAGGGATTCCAGATTTTTGAGGCTCAATGTTATTTGTTTTAGGTATTATCAAAGCAAGCCCCTAACAAGTACATAAATGAGAATCCTAAAAAAAAAACAAACAAAAGTCTATCCAGCTTAAACGTAATGTTAAGTGCCTTAAAGCTGGGCTGCTGGAAAGAAGGCAATCCGGAAAGTGCCACAGGCAGGCCAGGTTTTCAGGATATCCACAATGAACAGTTCCTGAAGTGCCGAAAAGCAGAATATAAAAAGCTACAATAAATAGATGAAGAGCTAAATAAATAGATATCTGATTACACTGGAGGCAGCGTGTGCTGATCTCTCTCATGCATATTCACTGTGGAAATCCTGAAAGCCTGGCCTGTCTGCATCCCCTCCAGGGGCCCCTGCGCTGACCGTTTCATGGCAAGAATCGGAGCAGAGTGCCTGAGGATGGAGCAGGTCAAGGTGAAATCAAGGTCACTGCTTCGGAGACGTTCCCCAGCCCTGGAGGGGGGAGGACAGATGCAGCAACTTATGGATACAGAAAAAACAAATGCAGGGAAAAACATGGTGGGGGAGAGAGAATGAATGTAGGAATGACAGCAAAAGGAGGAAAGCTGGGTCTCCTCTCGTGTTCTTTTAACTTTGATCCCGTCTGAGCCCTTGTGTGCCTCTGGACTGTGCTAGATCTGCTCACCTGATTCTCCTCCTCCTGCCTCTGCATGCTTCTCTGTGGAAAGTGTCGGTGCTGAATCCCAGATGCAGGCGGCCTGCTGCTCTTTTGTTATACGGGAAAGCTCCACAGAAACATAGTTCAGAAGAGCGGTGGGGGAAGGAGAGGGGGCGGCACGGATTAGAGGGAGGGTAAAAAGAGTTCTAGAGGGGAAAGGTTCTAGAGGGGGTTTGTCATGCCTTGTGTGTGTCTTGCAGCGCTGCAGCCTGTGCTGTGGCAGTGCAGCGCAGTGTGAGGGAAGCTTGCACTGCAGTACCTGCTGAGTGTGTGCGCGATGCTGTTATCTGTCCTGTGGCAGAGCAGTCTTGGGGGTAAGCTGGCACTGCTCCTGCTCTACCGATCATCCTGTGGCGGGGCAGCGAGTCACTTTACCCTCCATTGCCTCAGGTACAAACTTAGAATGCGAGTCCTCTGGGGACAGGGGAGTAACTACAGTACCTGAATGTAATCCGCTTTGAAGTGCGGAGAAGCGAAATATAAAAATCAGATAGATTAAAAAAAAAAAAAAAAGATGTGCCAGGGAAGTTTTCAGCACTGAAGCAGTTTAACAAGAACCCAACTGGCTCGGCTGTCCCCAAGAATCCCTCTGTGCCCCAATCTTTGACTCTCTGTGTGAGCCTGGAGGAGTCACTTTATCCCTCTGTGCCTCAGTCACTGACTCAGTGTGACCCTGGGGGAGTCACTTTATCCCCCTGTGCCTCAGTCACTGACTCTCTGTGTGGCCCTAGGGGAGTCACTTTACCTCCCTGTGCCTCAGTCACTGACTCTCTGTGTGGCCCTAGGGGAGTCACTTTACCTCCCTGTGCCTCAGTCACTGACTCTCTGTGTGACCCTGGGGGAGTCACTATCTCCCTGTGCCTCAGTCACTGACTCTCTGTGTGACCCTGGGGGAGTCACTTTATCTCCCTGTGCCTCAGTCACTGACTCTCTGTGTGACCCTGGGGAAGTCACTTTATCCCCCTGTGCCTCAGTCACTGACTCTCTGTGTGACCCTGGGGGAGTCACTATCTCCCTGTGCCTCAGTCACTGTCTCTCTGTGTGACCCTGAGGGAGTCATTCTCCCTATGCCTCAGTCACTGACTCTCTGTGTGACCCTGGGGGAGTCACTTTATCTCCCTGTGCCTCAGTCCCTGACTCTCTGTGTGACCCTGGGGAAGTCACTTTATCCCCCTGTGCCTCAGTCACTGACTCTCTGTGTGACCCTGGGGGAGTCACTATCTCCCTGTGCCTCAGTCACTAACTCTCTATGTGACCCTGGGGGAGTCAATTTATCCCCCTGTGCCTCAGTCACTGACTCTGTGTGACCCTGGGGGAGTCACTTTATCTCCCTGTGCCTCAGTCACTGACTCTCTGTGTGACCCTGGAGGAGTCACTTTATCCCCCTGTGCCTCAGTCACTGACTCTCTGTGTGACCCTGGGGGAGTCACTTTATCCCCCTGTGCCTCAGTTACTGACTCTCTGTGTGACCCTGGGGGAGTCACTTTATCCCCCTGTGCCTCAGTCACTGACTCTCTGTGTGACCCTGGGGGAGTCACTTTATCCCCCTGTGCCTCAGTTACTGACTCTCTGTGTGACCCTGGGGGAGTCACTTTATCCCCCTGTGCCTCAGTCACTGACTCTCTGTGTGACCCTGGGGGAGTCACTTTATCCCCCTGTGCCTCAGTCACTGACTCTCTGTGTGACCCTGGGGGAGTCACGATCTCCCTGTGCCTCAGTCACTGACTCTCTGTGTGACCCTGGGGGAGTCACTTTATCCCCCTGTATCTCAGTCACTGACTCTCTGTGTGACCCTGGGGGAGTCACTTTATCCCCCTGTGCCTCAGTCACTGACTCTCTGTGTGACCCTGTACAGATAAGGTTATCTTTCTTCCTTTTGCTCTCTCCCTTTTAGCATCCACCTGTCCATCTGTAAGCTGACAGCGCTGTCCAGACATTCACCCTGGAGGCAGCTGCATACCTGCTTCGGAAATGTTGTGAACATGAAGTGTACTGATAGCCAATAGAAAGCAAAGCGGTGTAAAAATCTAAATTATGAACAATTAAAAAGCAGCGATAACAAATGAACTCATTGGCGCTGCTGTCCGCCGCATGGCTAAATGATATCTCTGCCTGGCCCTTGCAGCATCAAAGGTACCTCAGCAACAAAATGAAAGCACATGCGACCAAGACAGGGAATTGATAGTTCAGCTTAAATAATTTCATGAAAAAAAAATCCCATTTGTACTTTTCTAATGAAGTTGGTAAGAAAGTGGGTCAGCCAGGTTTTTTTTTTTTTACAATTAAAAAAGAAAAAAATGCACAGAATAGCAGCTGGCGCCAAGGATGGCTGGCAGAGCTGAAAGGCGGCTGGAGAAGCTCCCTGGCACTGCCAGCTGCTGCCCACTCTGGAGACCACCCTGGCAGGTCTGACCTTGAAGGGCGTGTAATCATGCCACACAGATCCGTCTCCGCTCCTCTCCGGGGGAAAGAAATCCTCTGTTTTGGGAGAGGGGGGGGGGGGGGTGAGGGAGAATGTGTTGCTCTGCTGGCCTGGGAAGGAAGGATCCCGATGCCCCAGCTCCGCCAGACCCAGGCGAGCACAGAGACCCAACCAGGAACGCTGGCGTTTCGCCTCCGGCTTTCCCGTGTCTGTGGCACGCTTAGAGATGTGGGTCCCAAAGAGGACATGCAGGGGGGGGGGGGGGCAGTGGAACGGGCAGAGGAGAGAGCGGTGCGGGGAGCTGTCCTACGTGCTTGTCGAACCGTACAGGAAGAAGAGGGGGGGGGGGCCGACAAGGAGGGAAGATCAAACCTCAGGCAGAAGCACCGAGTATGAAAACAGATACGGACCACCTATTCTCTGCCCGGTTGTGTCCCTGGCACAGCGCCCTACACCCCCAGCTGTTCTCTTGCTTCCCCCTCTCTTCTTCACAACTGAGGCTCCCCTGAGCTTATCCCAGGCTCTCTCGAATTCTTTCACAGTTTCGGTCGTTCCGCGCCTTCACCATCCTTCCCATGAAAATATATTTTCTGACCTTGCTCCTGAGTCCAGCTCTAGCCACTGGAGCTTATTCATGACCTCTTGTTCTAGACCACTCTTTCCTCTGGAAAAGGTTTGTCTCTTGTGCCAGATGTCTATCTTTGAGGGATCTGGATGTCTATCATCTCCCCCCTCTGTCTCTCCTCTCCTCCAAGTTGCACATACTTAGGTGCTTTTTTCTTTTTTTTATCATGTATATGATTTTTGCTGCAGACACTTTACCATTTTTTGCAGCCTCTCTCTGGAGTGGCTCCAGTCTGTCTATATCCTCTTGGAGGTGTGTCCTCCAGAACCTGAATTATTATGCACTGGCTTACCAAGGTCTGTGCCTAGGATGGCACATTTCCTGCCCCCCCCCCCCCCCCCAGTCTCATTGCTGCCACCACTGTATTTTCCAACTTTCTCTGCCCACCCCCCAGACCTCAGCTCCAGCAGTGATGCTCAACACAGAGTCAGCGCAGGCACTAAGCACCACGAGGGGTCAGGGCTTGCACCTGTCAACATAAGCTTAGTCCTCAAACTCGCTGCACTGTGCGGATCACCACTGTAGCCGAGGTTCAGGGCCATTGCACATACCATGCAGTTTTTCCGGGGGGGGGAGAGACCGTGTGACGCCAGCGTTGAATCAGTGCCTAATGACGGCAGCCGACCCTGCACAGAACTGGACACACTATTCTAAGTGAGATCTCACTGACGACCTGTACAGAGGCATCGTCACCTCCTTTTTTTTTTCTGCTACTTTTGCCTCCATCCCTCTGGCTCTGGCCATCACCTTATCACCTTGAGATCATCAGACATGATCATCCCCACATCTGGGTCAGTGCTCATCACTTGCTCAGCCCCTTCCCACTCTCCCCTTCCATCGTGTCCTGCTTTCTAGGACTTCTGCACTCCAAATGCATTGCTCTGTACTTTTTTGCACTGAATATTAACTTGCCGAGTACTCAACCACTCCTCATTCTGCCTATCCCCTCAGGTGGTGTCCACTCTGTGGCAGATCCTAGTGTCATCATAACATCACTCAAAAAGATGCTGAACAGATCTGGTCCCAGTGAATGCTATTTGCCACAATCCTCTGTCACTTAACCAGTTTTTAATTCAGTCCACTAACTTGCAGCCCACCCCCAGGCTGCTCAGTTTACTAATGAGCCTCCTTGTGCAGGACTGTATCAAAAGCTTTGCTGAAATCCAACTACACCACATCCAGTGCATGTCCTTGATTTAGTTCTCTAGTCATCCAATCGAAGAAAATCAATCAGGTTTATTTGAAATGATCTTCCTCTGGTAAAAACCATGCTGCCTCAGATCCTGCAGTACACTGAACTTATAGATCCGTTACCATCCTTTCCTTTGGTAAGAGTCTTCATTCATTTTCCCCAACACCAAAAGGTCAGACCAGCCTCCTCCCAGTTACTACCTTAATGCATGGGGTGGCAGTAGGGCTGCAGCAAGCTTCCAAGAAGAGGCAGCAAGGTCAAGCACATGGAAGTACCGCAGGACTCTGATACGCTCTTAGGTAGGAAAACCAGGCAAACTGAGTGGACCAAAGCATCTTTATCTATCGGCGACTCTGTGACTAGCAGCCTTGACATTCCTGCCACGCAGTATCTGTAGCCCTCATGAACAGCTGCCATTGCAGGGTTGAACGGTACACAACAGGAAGAAACTCCTGCAGGAAAACGCACCACAAGGCACTGGGCCACAGGGACCCCACGGTTCTCCCCATCCGCAGAGTAGCCTACTCTAGGGCACTGCTCTACCCATCTGCCTTCCAGCCCGTGAAACCTCTACAGATGCGTGCAGGGGTTATCGGCTGGCGCCGGATGGAAGAATGACCTCTGCCTGTGCAGCAGAGTCAGGACTGGAAGTGGCTTTTGTGAAAGCTTTTACAGCGTATTACTTCTTGGAAACCGTATGGAATACAAATGAAAATTAATGTAGGCCAATTGTAGAGAGATCTTTCGGGTCTGACATAGCCAGGCGAGGATTATCGTAATAACACAAAATTGAGGTCAATGATTCATTTGAAAATTGTTTTGGGATTTTCGGGAGGCTGCCAGCTCCAGACGATGACCCTCCCATCGCCCATGTCAGTGCCAAAAGACGTTTCTTGGTTTCTAGTCTGACTAACCCACATTCTGTTTTAATACTAAAAGTTCTGTCAATTTTTTTTTATCCCTTCCTTTTTTTTTTCAGATAATTATGGAATACATTACAGGAGCAATTCACTGAGCATGGCTCAGATACACCTGAGATTTTAGGGGGTCTTTCGGCAGCACCCTGAGCCTTAGACATCCCATGTGATTCTTGGGGATTCCTCAGCATTACCCATGTGATTCAGTTTTTGGGGGTTTTTTGGGGTTTTTTGTTTTTTTTACTTTCCAGATTTTATCAAAGCACCAGTTAAAAGGGAGCCGATGCATTTTTGATTTAAGAGCAGATAAGAAGTGAACAGGGCTCTGCTGAAGCACTTCCCTGAGTGCCAGAAGCTGGGTAGAACTGGATTATTAATAGTTCCAATACTTAGACATTATTATGTAGCAGCGTACAGGAAACACGGAACTCAGAATTGTACCAAATGAATTGTTGAGATAGCTTCTTCTCAACAGGCACTACACAGAGGCAGTCAGACCACTTAAGACAGCCTGCATCTCACAGGGACAGTCTGTCCAATACAGACAGCTTACCTTCTGGAGAGACAGTCTGCATTACCTAGAGACAGCCAGTCCACCTCATAAGAACAGATTTGCCAGGTCTCTCAAGCCCAGTATCCCGTTTCCGATCCAGGTCTGCAACTCCGCCTTATCAATGGCATATGGACTTTTCCTCCAGGAACTTGTCCAAACCTTTCTTAAACACAGCCACACTAACAGCTTTCATCACATCCTCCAGCAATGAATTCAACAGCTTAATTATGTGTGGAGTACAACGTTATTTCCTTATATGTACAACTTAGTAACTTCATTGTGTGTACCCTGGTATAGCCTGCCCTGCATAGAAATCCAGTGAGGGATTCCTTTAGGCACACAGCATGCGAGTGCAACTGTGTGCATTTTGATTAGTCTAGGGTCTCGAGGGGTCTGCACTGAATTGTTTTATGATTTGGATAGCTTTTGTTGCTGTTTATTAGGGACATGACTTTGGTCAACTTCGGCTGGTGTTTTATTAGCATGTGTGATTTTGTCCTACCGCTGAAATCGGTAGATCAGCGGAATATAAGTCTTTAAATAAATAAGTAAATACATAGATAAATAAATAGGCCACCAAGAAGAGAAGGTGGATGTATTTTTTTTGTCGGTTCACAGAAGAGCCCAAGGCAGATGAGAATGCAGCTGGGGGGGGGGGGGGGGGGGGGGAGGGGAGCGGAGGGATGATAGGGACTATCCAGCAGAGCTTTAGAATATACTAGAGACAATTTTTCTGCAGAAGATGGAGAAATCAAATGGGGTAAGGGGGGAGGGAAACGCTAGTGGACTTAATCCTCAGTACCAGGGAAGAACGTGTTAAGAAGTCTGCTGTAGAAGGTAGCTCAAATAAATATTAGTATGAAAGGATAACATCGATAGGATTAGAATTTAACACGGTTCGACAAATTGGAGAAGGGACCAGAAATAGAGGTTAATATCCAATAAGGACCAAATTCAAACAGCTTATGGTCAGTATGGATATAAATATACACAGAGAAACATTTCACGGTTCCATTCCTTCCCGACTGGTGAAGTTTCCAACATATAAAGTCGTTCTGTACCGGGGCATCTCACAGTAACTATCTCTGACTCCTAAAGATCTAAACTCGAGTCCGGCCCGATGGCTCTGTGGCAGAGCTGTGCGCTGCCATGTGGAAGGCCTGGAGGTCACTCTAGGGCAGGGCTCCTGCTCCCAGGCTTGGCCAATGCTGCGGAGGCAGCGATCACAGGCACCGAGGGGAGGGAGATGGGTCGTCACGTGATGGTGACATCTGGCTGCCAGACTCCAGAATGCACAAAGTACCGGAGGTTGCTGCAGTCTCTGGCCCAAGACCATGGCAGCAGAGGCCCGGTTAGAGAAGAGGGAGAAAGAGGATTCAAACTGGGGGTGGGGCTCATGTCACCCTGGTCCCACACAGACCGGTTCTGATTGAGCCGGAAACCCAAAGTAGCAGGAGGAAACGGTGGGATCCCCCCCCCCCCCAAAAAAAAAAAAAAAAAACAAATCCAGCATAGAGGTGCAAGTTCTGAACTGTGAAATGGGGGGATAATGGAAGGGGTGTAATTTATTCAAGGTTAAAAATGTAGATAATGATGGCCAGAGCAGAGATGGAAGGTACTTTTTGTGCTAAGTCTCAAATGAATGCAGATGTGGGAAGCACTGGGCACAGACAAGGTGGCACAGTCTTTCTGTGAATGGGAAGTGTACTGCTACTGTCTTCTATCCTGTGACCTGGGGGGGCCAGGGAACATGCAATGTACCCCCGTTTGTTTTCCCCAGTGTCTACCCTATCTCCCCACATGGTAATTACAACTCGATAGGCGGAGCACCCTGGAGAGGCTGCAGGGGAACATTCATGTTTCTTGTCTGGTAAGGGGGACTGAATCCGCAGTTCTGATGCACGTATGGAGCGTTGCCATGTCGTGTGTTTGCAAAGAAATGCCCCACACTAGGGGTGCAATAGTGTGCACCTGTCAAAAAGCAGTTTCAGGCTGTGTATCTCTGACTCCATGTAAGCGTTCATGCAAGTGAAATAGGATGTGGCTGTGTAGATTCTGACAATGTGAGAGTGTGCATGTACATTATGGGGCACCCGTGTGTCTTTGATTACATGTGTGTATGTATGTGTGTGTGTGTGTCTCTCTCTCTGTATAAACCTCTCCCTCTGTCTCTTTCGAGCTGGGAGATGGAGAAAGTTCTGCCTCTCCCCCCACTTCAGGACTTTTCCCCATATCTCCCTTTCCCTAGGGCACCCCTTTTAAAAAAAAACAACTCAGCAGTTTGACAGAGAAAAGCATTTTCTCCTCAGACTCATGAAAAATGGACAAGCAGCCAGAGAGGGAGAAAGAGAGCATTAGCAGCTCCAATAGAAATACAGGACCGAAAGGCAGAAAAGTATTCGGATGTTAACACAGCTTAATCCATTTAAGCAGGAAAGTATCCACTCTGTACGGCCTCGGTCCACCCCCCCCTGAAAAGTAACCTGTGCAGGGCAGAGTCACCTTCCTGGTAAGTTAGTTTTTCTGGCATCCTGTCACAAGGTCAGAAATCAAATACAAGCAGAGAGAATTAGCGAATGCCTCCAGAATCCTGGAACTCTCCTCTGTACTTGGCGATTTTAATTTGCCCATTACAATATTTTTTAATCGCTTCACATATTTCTTTGGCAAGACATGTGCGATCTGTCTGGCCAGTAAAGTTCCCTGAATCATAAGGAAAACCGGACTACCGGCAGGTTCAGAAGAGCCCCATGGTTTATTGGAGTACTTAGTCCAGGATATATCTTGTCTGCAGACAGATGTGCTTTAATGCAGTGCTCTGCGATCAGAGCCCCTGCTCATGCACCGGGGCTGGAGGCTGCTCTGAGCCCCTCCAGTCATCACTGCCGAGGGCAGTGATGCCATGACCTACAGAGGGCACAGAGCCAGGGGCTACAGCCCTCTGTCATAGGAGCGCCTGGGCACCCCCTATCTTGAGCAAACTCCTTCACCGTGTGCAGGGAGGGATCATTTGTGTTGAGTTTAGCTACCCCCTGATCATTTTGAAAAGTTGGCTCCCATGCCCCCCGCTGACTGCAATTTGACAAGAGGGGTACAGGCGAAGCAAGGGGGAACAGTGACAACGGGGGGGGGGGGGGGGGGGGGCACTGGAGACAACACAGAGCAAAACGATCATGCCAAGAAAGTTATCTGAATCTACACAGGGAGAAGGAAGAGCGAGCACAGGGCAGGCCGAGGCAGAACAGCTGGACCGGGACCCCCAGCCTGGAAAGAGCCGAGCGCCGCGCAGAGGGGAACGGAGGATTAAGGACACGCAAATGGGAACTTCTGTGGGTTTGGGGGTGGGTGCAGGTTGCCCAAACGCAGCACTATATGAACTTGGTGGGCGAGCTGAAAACTCCGCACTGAGCTGTGAAACCGGGGAAATGCCCCGCTGCCTGAAAATCTGCACGCACCCCCCCCCCCCGGGAAGCCCAAGAAACTCGGGGGCTGGGGCCGAAACTTTCGCCACTATTTGCCCCGCTGCCAGGCGCCGGCGCCTCTTACCTTCCGTGCTGGCCGCCCACACGCAGAGCGTCACCCAGATGCCGACGGAGAGCGGCGCGTGCGTCCGGCCCATGGTACCGCAGCGCTAGAGCCCGGTGCCGAGGCGAGTGCGCTCTCCGCGCGCGCTCGCAGGGGCAGGCTGCCTGCGGGGGAGGCGAGCGGGCCTGTCAGTCACAGCCCCGCAGCCAATGAGAGCCGATGCCGGGGCTGAGCGTGACAGACCCAGCACACACACGCACACACACACAGCATGCACCCAACTCCATCCACACAACATACACACACACACACACACACACACACAGGCACAGCATGCACCCACCTCCACACACACACACACTGCATGCACCCAGCTCCATCTACACAACACACACACACACAGTCACAGCATGCACACATACATATACACTCACGCAGCATGCACCCACCCCCATACACACATACAGCATGCACCCAACTCCATATACACAACATACACACACACAGACACAGCATGCACACTCACACACGCAGCATGCACCCACCTCCACACACACACACACACTGCATGCACCCAGCTCCATCTACACAACACACACAAACACACAGTCACAGCATGCACACATACATACAACCTCACGCAGTATGCACCTACCCCCATACACACATACAGCATGCACCCAACTCCATATACACAACATGCACACACACACAGTCACAGCATGCACACATACATACACACTCACGCAGCATGCACCCACCCCCATACACACATACAGCATGCACCCAACTCCATATACACAACATACACAGACACAGCATGCACACTCACACACGCAGCATGCACCCACCTACACACACATACAGAGTCACAGCTTGCACACATACATACACACGCGCGCACACACACTGCATGCAACCAGCTCCATCTACACAACATACACACACACAGTCACAGTATGCACACTCACACACGCAGCATGCACCCACCTCCACACCCAGTCACAGCATGCACCCAACTCCATATACACAACATACACACAGACACAGCATGCACACTCACACACGCAGCATGCACCCACCTCCACACACACACAGTCACAGCATGCACACATACATACACATGTGCACACACATACTGCATGCAACCAGCTCTATCTACACAACATACACACACAGAGTCACAGCATGCACACTCACACACGCAGCATGCATCCACCTACACACACACACACACAGAGTCACAGCATGCACACATACATACACACACGCACACACACACTGCATGCAACCAGCTCCATCTACACAACATACACACACACAGTCACAGCATGCACACATACATACACACTCACGCAGCATGCACCCACCTCCATACACACACACTGCATTCACCCAACTGCATATACACAAAACACATATACATGCACACTCACACACACCCCTCCATACGCACACACATAAAACACACTGCATGTACCCACCTCCATATACACAAACACTCACACACAGCATGCACACACATCCATTCACACACGCATTGCATGCACTACAAATCCCTGCCTGCAATGGGGCAAAGCCAGGACTGGCTCAGCCTGTTCCTGATGGGCTGGAGCTACCTGATCACCCTAATTAAGCAGATTTTGCCAGGGGATGCAAATAGCATTGCCATCTCACCCAGGTCAGTCTGGAAAGACTGATCTAGTCCTGGATTACATGCATGGAAATGTACTCCTGGTTTTCCTTGAGAATCATAGCACTCTTCATGCATACAATGGGCAAATCCAGGACTGGATCAGCTTCTCCTGTTGTCCTGAGTGAGGTTGCAAGCATGGATGCAATTCCCCACTTCCTCTCTTTCCATTCTGGAAAAATGCAATCATTTTACAGCCATCAAAGACTTAGCTAGGTCCGGGGAGTGTAAGGTACCTCCTGAGAGTTTAACTAACACAGCTGCTCCCAGTGCAGGGAAATTCTGGGCACAGTTGCTTAAATAATAATAAATAATGACTTAACAGTACCATATTTAGCAGATAGGGTAATGCTGCTTATTGTATACTTTTCAACTATTGCAAATAGCAGAAGCCTCACAGCTTTCTTTCAATAAATTAATTAGTATAAAATTCACTGTGTGTGCTCAAGGAGGAAAAGAAATCAAGTTGCTTTTATTGACGTCACTCTCTTAGTCCTCTCTCTTCCTCCCTCCCTCCTGCGGTCTCTCCTTCTGTGCTTTCTCCTGCCTACAGTATTTCCTCCTGTCCTTCCCATCTTCCCCTAGTCTCTCCCCAACCCTACCCTGCACTTCTTTCCCTCTCCTACCTTTCTGCCAGCCTCTCCTCTTTCCCCTCCCCTCCCAGAGTCTCTCTCTGTCTTCCTCTCCTGGTTTCCCTTCTCATTTCCTCTTGTAGCCTCTCATCTCCTCCTCTCCTTGCACAGTTTTTTTTTCCCTTCCTCTCTGCTCCTGCAGCATCTCCTGCACCTTCCCTATCCTTGCCTCCCATCAACAACAATGACTCCCAAACTTACCCTGGTGACCCCCCCCCCCCCCCCCCCCCCCCCGCAACCAGTCAGGTTTCAGGATATCCTCAATGAATATGCAGGAGTTAAACTTGCTCATGCTGGTTTCCAGTGTATGCAAATATATCTCATGCATATTCACCATGGATATACCGAAAATCTGACTGGCGGTGAGGATGACTAGGACAGGTTTGGGAAGACATGATGCGCAGTCCCCTTACCTCCTGCAGTCTATTTTCAAATTGCCACCAATGGTCATATTTCTGTGCATTTCTTATGCCCGGATGAACGTTTGTCCCTAATTTGTTGGACTGGACCCACTTGTTGGAAGCTGCAGTAATCTGAAATCCTGTGCACTTGTTTCCCCAGGACCTGTTCCAATGGAGGAAGGTATTCTTAAGATCTCCCCAAGTTACCAGCTCTTACTGCCACTGCAAACAGATACAGTCTACTTTATGTAGTACAAATATAAGCTCCCTCCCCAGGAAACTACTTTATTGATGGTAAATAATGCAACATACAGCTGCCTGAGTACTTTAAAATTTAGGGTCTGGGTTCTTGAGGCTTTTCTCCCATTCAGTGTCTATGGGGAAAAAGTTTAGTGACGTGGGTCCTTGGATTGAAGCCCCTGGGGCATTGGTTTTCAAAGTTGCATGCATAAATTACTGTGCATGTGCCGATGAAAAATGACACGGATGGATGTGATCTGGCAGCTAAGGCATTCCAGGACTTTCAGTACTCAATGTACAGAGTGCCTACAAATAACATATATCAACTGTTTTATCTTGCACCTCCGCTTGGTTAACTTGCTTTACAAGCGGTATCTTAAATTTAAATTAAATAAATAAACTGAAGATGGATGAGCTGGATTAGATTCGATCCCAGTGCCATCTGAACCGGCAGTGTGTCAGATAATCCCAGCATGCCATGGATCCGCTCAGCTCAAGTCTTTACATTCAGCCATGGCTGTAAATATTTTAAGATCTGTGACTTGCGGGAATTGCTGACATGCATATTCATACGCTGAGAAATATTGTATTGTGGGATAGTGGGAGGGAGGCCATGAAACAAAGAAAAGACAGAATACAGCAACAGATAACAACCACAAAGTCATTTTCCCAGCCAAATTGCAATAACACAGACCCTACTTGATCCCTGACTTTATCCACATTTCCTCAGCACTCAGGGTCTTCTTTGTTTATCTCACGCTTCATGTAATTCTGATATAGGTTGCCTCCCCATCAGCTCTCCACAGGGATAGAGAACTTCAGTCCCCGAGTGCCACATACAGGCCAGGTTTTCAGGATATCCACAATGAATATGCATGAGAAAGATTTGCATGCACTGCCTCCATGGTATGCAAATCTATATCATTCATGCTCAATGTGGATATCCCGAAAACCTGGCATACTGGAGGACTGGAGTTTGCCACTACTGCCCCTGGGAGGTTGTTTTATAGATTCATTGCCCTTTCTGTGAAATATGTTTGGATTTGGATTTTCAGAAGGCGTTCAACAAAGTCCTGCATGAGAGGCTTCTAAAAAAAACCTGAAATGTCATGGGATAGGAGGCGATGTCCTTTTGCGGATTGCAAGATGGTTAAAAGACAGGAAACAGAGAGCGGGATTAAATGGTCAATTTTCACAGTGGAAAAAGGTAAACAGTGGAGTGCCTCAGGGATCTGTACTTGGACTGGTTCTTTTTAATATATTTATAAATGATCTGGAAAGGGGTACAACGAGTGAGGTGATCAAATTTGCGGATGACACTAAATTATGCAGAGTAGTTAAATCTCAAGCGGATTGTGATAAATTGCAGGAGGAGCTTATGAGACTGGAAGATTGGGCTTCCAAATGGCAGATGAAATTTAACATGGACAAGTGCAAAGTGATGCATATAGGGAAAAATAATCCTTGCTGTAGTTACATAATGATAGGTTCTACCTTAGGAGTTACCACCCAGGAAAGAGATCTAGGTGTTACAGTGGATAATACATTGAAATTGTCAACTCAGTGTGCTGTGGCGATCAAAAAAGCAAACATAATATTAGGAATTATTAAGAAGGGAAAGGCAAATAAAATGGGCGATGTCATAATGCATCTGTATTGCTCCATGGTGAGATCGCATTTTGAATACTGTGTGTAATTCTGGTCACCGCATGTCAAAAAGGATATAGCTGCACTGGAGAAAGTGCAGAGAAGGGTGATCAAAATGATAAGGTGCATGGAACGGCTGCCCTATGAGGTAAGGCTAAGGAAGTTAGGGTTGTTCAGCTTAGAGAAGAGACGACTGAGGAGGGATATGATAGAAGTCTACAAAATCATGAAAGGACTTGAAAAAATTAATGTAAATTGGTTATTTATTCTCTCAGATAATAGAAGGATCAGGGGGCATGCCATGAAGGTTGCAAGTAGCTCATTTAAAACAAATCAAAGAAAATTCTTTTTCACCAAGCGCATAGTTAAGCTCTCTGCAATTCATTGCCAGAGGATGTGGTTAGAGCAATTAGTGTAACTGGGTTTAAAACAAAGGTTTGGATAAATTCCTAGAGGAAAAATCAATTAACTGCTATTACGGTAATTAATAAGCATCAGTAGCTTGTGATTTATCTGTTTGGATACTTGCCAAGTACTTGTGATTTGGATTGGCCACTGCTAGAAACAGGATATTGGGCTTGATGGACACTTGGTCTGATCCAGTAGGGCATATCTTATGTTCTTATGCTCTGATACTACCCCCTTCTAGCTCCCTATCATGAACCCATGCCCCAGAAGATCATTTCTGCACAAAAAGATGTGTTTCTTGTGCATTATTTCTCTGTCTATATCATATACCATGTCCTTCTTTTCTTTTAGGGTGAGGATCGCTACATTTGATCTTTGAATGCCAACAGACCAGTCAGGTTTTCAGGATCTCCACCATGGGTATGGATGAGATAGATTTGCAAGCACTGCCTCCACAGTATGCAGGCGTACCTTTTGCATCTTCTGACAACCAGACTGGCTTCTGGAATTCAGGCACTGGATTTGGGAGACTCCTGGTCTCGGGTAAATACGTTTAGGCTCTTATGGTTCAGACAGACACTGCATCATCTCCCTGGATTGCCTCTTCCCTTTTGGAGATATGGCCTCCAGAACTGGGCACCATACTCCAGACGAGATCTCGCCAATGATTTTCACAAAGATAATCATCCTCCTCCTGTTTGCTGCTGCTTATACATCTCTCTATGCGCCCTGGCGCGCTCCTTGCTCTTGACCCAGCCTTGCCACACAGTTTTGCAACCTTGAGATTGGGATTGGTTACAATCACCCCAAGATTCCTTTCCTGTTTAGTGCACCAAACTGCCCGGTAATACTTCACACTCACCCTCCCCTCACGATGTACTCCTTTATCTGGTTTCTGCACCTCCAAATGCATAAAAGAACCTTTTTCTGCATTACATTTTATTTGCAAACTCTTGATCATGCTTCAAGCTTCCATAGATCGCTCCACACATTTTCTTATTGCCCAGGAAGGCTCCACCTTGGCACAGATCTTAATGTCCTCTGTAAAAAAAAACAAACAAACACAAAACCTTCCCTACTAGCTCCTCTGTTTACCACCATCCTCTATTGCCTTTTACTCAAGCAGTTTCTAACCCAGCTTATCACTGTAGGATACACCCCTTCTTGATAAGCCTCCTGTATGGAACAACGTCAAACAGGAGTTGAAATCTTACATACAACTCATCCTGAAGCTTTAGCGTGCCGCCGATTGGTGACACAGCTTGCGGCAGAAAAGCGTACAGGGCCAGGGGTCAGGAAGAGAACTGATTATTGCAAATCTACTGAACGTGAGCAGCAGCACAGATCCCCCTGTGCAAAACCACGGACTGCGTCTGGGGGTATGCACTTCACAAGCAAGGTAGATGCCATCTATCATTCATCGTCTGCATTATCGCCAGCTCTAGATGGATCACACCATTACATCCATACATCAGATGACAAACAAGGCAAAATGACAAAACATGACAAAATCAGCTAGAAACAATGTGGTCAAACACAAATAGTGAACCATTAATGTGTGGAGCTCTCAACAGCCAGCGCACATAGCGCTGAGTGTAGTACTTGAGGAGGGCTCAGCTTAGGGATAGTGAGTGTGCGAGACCCATGAGGCTGCAGTAAGAGGGAGAGAACAGCTTGGTGGCAGTGAGCTTGGGACTCACGAGGCTGTGGTCCTGGGTAGAGCTCTGTTTAGGGGTTGTGAATACTGATGGCTAATTATGTAAATCACTTCAATATCTATGGGGTCTTGGACTGCTTCCTCTCTAGGACACCTTAAAGCTGGGACACTGTTACTAAGTGACAGCAACATATTGTACCAGATGGGAGATAAATATAGAAAGGCTTATGTGATTAGTGGTTGCCACTCAGGGCGGATTCTTCTGCTTGTAAAGGATTTACAAGAAAATGCAAAAAAAAAAAAAAACAAATCAGAGAATTACTAAGAGACATGGCATTCCAACAGCAGTAACACATTGCATGACTAGGAATCATCCCAGGAGGCTGGGATTGAATGTGCTGTCTGCCTGCGGAGTCCAGGAGGGAACTGTCCTATTCCTCTCCCAGCGATCACTATAACATGTGCCTCGGATGGGGAAAGCTGTGGGTAAAAATGAGTCCTTTGTGGCTACCCAGTGACTTCCAGCTCATAGCTGTTCAGGTTTACTGACTTTCTAGCATTTCTTGGATGGTGACTATAGAATAACTTAGCTCAGGCTGTGTTTTGGGTGCACCTGATGCCCCCACTCAGAATATTGCAGCTTTCAAAGCTGTTCCAAGGAAAAATCTATGACTCTATAAGAGACACAAAAGTAAGGGATGTAACCTCAGGTTCAGGACACTCCATCACTATGAGTGCTGGAAACTAGAAAGACACGGCGGGAATGCCATGCATATAGGGGCAGATTTTCAAAGGGTTATGCACGTAACTCCTGAAAAGCTGCCCCTTCCAACCCCTGTGCGGGCCGAGCCTATCTTGTATAGGCTCGGCGGCGCGCGCAAGCCCCGGGACGCGCGTAAGTCCCGGGGCTTTCTTGGGGGGCATGTCAGGGCGTGTTGTGGGCATGGTTCCAGCCCAGGGGTGTTCCGGGGTCGTGGATGCAGCCTCCAGACCAGCTCCCGGACCGGAACATGGCACGCTGGCGCGCGCAAGTTACGCCTGCCTCAGGCAGGCGTAACTTTTGAAATACAGGTGGGGGGGAAATTAGTTAGGGCCGGGAGGGCGGGTTAATTAGGGGAAGGAAAGGAAAGGTGGGGGGCACAGGAAAGAAAGTTCCCTCCGAGGCCGCTCCGATTTCGGAGTGGCCTCGGAGGGAACGGAGGCAGGCTGCGCGGCTCGGCATGCGCAGGCTGCCGATTTTGCGCAGCCTTGCGCGCGCCAACCCCGGTTGCGCAAACAAAAGTACGCGCATGCGTACTTTTTTAAAATCTGCCCCATACTGTTTCTGATACACTTCTCCTCCAAGAACGTATCCAAACCTTTTTTAAACCTCGCTATGCTAACTGCCTTAATCATATCTGCCGGCAATGAATTCCAGAGCTGAGTTGTGTGTTGAGTGAAAATGAATTTTCTCTAATTTGTTTTAAATGTTCTATTTACTAACTTCATAGAGTGTCCCCTAGTTTATTATTTGAAAGAGTAAATAATTGATTCACATTTACTTGTTCCAGTCCATCCATGATTTTATAGACTTCTATCATATCCCCCCCCCCCTCAGGTGTCTCTTCTCCAAGCTGAACAGCCCTAATCTCTTTAGCCTTTCCTCATAGGGGAGCTGTAACATCCCCTTTATCATTTTAGTTCCCCTTCTCTATCTTTTCGAGTTCATCTATATCATTTTTGAGATGTGGCTACCAGAATTGCACACAGTTCCGTGGAGCGATACAGAGGTATTATTGTCATTCTCTGTTTTATTCTCCATTCATGTCTTAATCATTCTTAACATTCTGCTCGGTTTTTGACTGCTGCCGCACACTGAGCCGAGGATTTCAAAATATGGCCTACAATGATGCCCAAATCCTTTTCCTGGGTGGTAGCTCCCAATATGGAACCTAACCTCGTGTAACTGCAGTGTGGGTTACTTTCCCCTATGTGCATCACTTTGCATTTTGTCCACATTAAGGTTTTTCTCCCATTTTGTGTCTATGGGGAAAAATGCTTAGTAAAAGGACCCTAAATTTCATCTGCCATTTGGATGTCCAATCTCCCAGTCTTGCAAGATCTTCCTGCAATTTCTCACAATCCGCTTATGTTTTCACTACACAAAATAATTAGGTGTCATCTGCAAATTTGATCACCCCACTTTGTCATTCCCATTTCCAGATCATTTATAAATAGATTACACTCTTTCAAATCGTGATAACCTTAGAAATTGTCACAACCTGCAAAGAATCCAATTCAATGTGCAAGAAATACAGTATATCTGTATATGCAAATATATCACATGCATATTCATTGTGGATATCCTAAAAACCAAGCCTGCTGAAGAACAGGATGGGAAAGTATTTTAGGGGCAAACTTGATAGCCCCCCTTATTTTTAAAAATCTGAAATCTGCCTTCCATGAGTCCATTCTTCAGCTGTTCATGCTGTATTCACAGTTTGGGTGTATCGGTGTGACACATTCATGAGGCTCTGGTGAAGATTCACTCTTCAGCTGTCCATGCTGTATTCACAGTTTGGGTGATTTGGTGTGATGCATTCTTGAGGATCTGGTGAAGATCCACACTTTAGCTGTCCACGCTGTATTCACAGTTTTAGTGTATTGATGTGATGCATTCTTGGAGCTTCATATCACTCTTCAGCTGTCCATGCTGTATTCACAGTTTGGGTGATTTGGTGTGATGCATTCTTGAGGATCTGGTGAAGATCCACACTTTAGCTGTCCACGCTGTATTCACAGTTTTAGTGTATTGATGTGATGCATTCTTGGAGCTTCATATCACTCTTCAGCTGTCCATGCTGTATTCACAGTTTAGATGATTCGGTGTGATGCATTCATGAGGCTCTGGTGAAGATTCACTCTTCAGCTGTCCATGCTGTATTCACAGTTTGGGTGTATCAGTGTGACACATTCATGGGGCTTGGATGAAGATTCACTCTTCAGCTGTCCCTGCTGAATTCATGCTTTATTTGTATCAGTGTGACACCTTCATGGGGTTCTGATGGGGGTTGGCATTCCTGATTTGCTAAGATGAGAAGATGTGAAATAAACATTTAATTCACAAACATGTAGTGGAATTTGCTAGCTTCTCGGGCATAGGGATGAATGGGGTAAATTTCTATGCAAATCTGCAAAGTTTGACAATTTGCAGAGATCTGCGTGATCCATGGCAGTTTGTGAACTGCAAAAAAATCCCATGTTTGTGGCAAATTTCACCTAAATTCACACTGTTGTAGAGCATTTATCTTCAAAGATCATTGGCAAACTTTTCTTTTTTTTTCTTTTTTGGCCGAAATAATCTGCGGCGAAACAGCCAAAGTTGGCCTGTTCTGCTTTTGTTGTGGAAAAATTGGCACCCCTCCCTGTGCATAGCGCAGGAGCAGCCACGTAGGGGGCACGTTCAAAATCTCTAAAAACCAAAAGAGAAAGGAGAATCTGCGGCCTCAAAGCTACAAAATTCCTGAGCCACCTTGAGTGGTAAAACACAGGGAGATATGTGCATCCCACAGGACAAACCAAAATATTCAAGCCCAGGGAATATTTGTCTCTGCCCTATGAAGATATTTTTTTCTTTGATAACTTGCATGTCTCCAAAATTCCCCTTAATGATTTTGATTGTTTGAACTCCTCTGACTAACCTAAAATCTTTATTTGTTTTGTTTTGTTTTGTTTTTAATCCCAGTACCCCTATTTCAGTTCAGGCCAGGTTTCTGTAGGCCTGGTGTGCTCTTCTCTTTACCACAAACAGAAACGCTGGCTATTAATATCCTATATATATCAAATAATAACAATAACAACAGCAACAATCTTATCATAATTTGGCCTCTGTACAAGAAGGCGGCTTTGGAATTTGAATCCATGCCCGTCCCAGAAGCCAGAGGAACTGGCAGCAGTAATCGGACAGTTTATAAGACGATCTTTTGGCACTATCACTCTCTGCCTTATCTACGAGGATATTAAAGGTATTGAAATGCTAAACAGCTCTTTAGCGACTATCTCTGGGTTTCATTAAATTGAGAATGAGCCAGAGAAATGCACTGCTTCACACTTTCCCTCCCAGTCCCTGATGGCTGGATATATTAACAACGGTATTACTAAGTCATTCACTTTTATTTGATAACCCTCGGGGCTATGACTCTGCCGTGGATGCTTCCCCGCACTACCCAGGCAGTAGAAATGCTGCTGACATAGTGAGGACCTGGAGGCTCCTGTTGTACAGTTACTAGAATGATTTAAGACACTTGTCAGATTGTCAGAATAAGCCAGCCATACTTCTTGGATTTTCTGGAAGAGGCTTCCTAACTTCCTTCCTGCGCTGGGCCAGCTCCTGATATGATGGCAGGGGTGTGCAAGATCCACAGCACTAGCCGAACCTGGGGCAGCCAGAGAGCTGCTGAGGATCACTTCAGGGGTTAAGGAGAGAGATGCCCACACTAAAGAGCTGGTGTACCTGGGCAGGTATCAGACGTAAGGCACTGCGTGAGCAGAAAAGGCTCCTCGATATTTATTTCTCCTAATTGTTCGAAAGGATGTGCAACACTTGAGGATTCCATTTTGTAGGAAAATCAGCAAGTGCCTGGAATTCGTCAGTCATGAACATGGATCCATTATATATAACCTGATGACATCAGAAATGCTGCTTATTGCAAGCAATTGGCATAACGCGGTGATGGTTGCCCTTCTAACCAGTTAACAAAAGTCATCAACATTGAGGAACTCTTATCCACAGAACGGTTCTATGAAATCAATGAATAGTCTTGACCATGGGTCTGCTGTGATGCAATGCTGCATTCAGTAGTTCTTTACACAAATTTTGCAAGTGATACACATCTCCTGCTCATGGCTACCAGACACGACTGCTGGGTGTAGTTTAAACTGCTACTCCAGCTTTCTTGTGGTCCAACCCCGCCATACCTAGTTGAGGACACCTGACAAGATGTGGTCCTTTGACATCGTCCGTGCATTCAGAGGTGCTTCTGATATTACTTCTGGCTTCAGAATTTCTAGCAGTTGAGGAATCCTTAATTCTTGATATTTCGGTGGTCATTGCTGCAGGGTGTTGCCATTTATGATTAATATTGTAGAGTCACATTCTATGTCATAGTCATATGTGTTCTGCAGAAAACTCCAAGGAATCATTCAAGGAAACATCACTTGCAGTATTGACTTGTCCTGTTCCTATCACCGCCTCACAGCCACAGACGTAATCCTGTAATATCTGGTCTCTGGATGTGACAGCTAGTGCTGCCCAATCAATTTGTACATAGCTTTTTTCAGTAGACATCCATGTTCTTGAGTAGCAGGCAGCAATGGGACTCAATTTCATCTCGTGGCTCAGTATAGCACTCATGTGATGTGGTGAGTGAAGCATCACATCTGAACATCAATAGCATCTTCTCAATATCGCACATCAGTACTGCGTCAGATGGTAGCAGTTTTTTAACCTCCTGGAAACCGTCTTTATGATGGCTTGTCCGCTTCCATGGTGCTCTCCTGCCCAGAAGGTAGAGAAGAGGAGAGGCTCGGTGAGTGTAGTTTTGCCTTAAGAGTTTCATTGACTGTGATGGAGTCATGGGTCACCATCTCGTTTCTCCATTGCAGTAAGAGAAGTTGCCCACTTTGGGAATGTGATAGTCTGTAAAACACCTGCTGAAAAATCACATTAAATCCCTGCATCATTTTGGCCACAATGCTAATGGGATGACGGATGCTTTCATTCCTGTCGGTGCCGCTGAGGGATCCAACTCCAGCAAGACATTTTGAACCTTGATAAGCCTCTGTTTTTTCTATGAAGACTTTGGCGAGTTCATTGAGTGCGATCTTAACTGGACCCTTTTAAAACTGATAGAATTTGATTATCAATAAGTTAAGTGCTTTGAACAAGTTTCTTCTAATGAGGCTTATACTATATCCACTTGTGGCCATTGTAGCAGCAATGAAACATTGGTATTTGGCAAACCTGGTGCTCATAACACGAGATCCCCCAGTGGTCATGCTGTTCTTCTGACAGACCTGCAGCACGATAGCTGACGGCTGTAAACTTCAGATGGCATCAAGGTCAGAGTGCTCGATGCGTCTGTTGTAAGAGGACGGTGAAAGAGACCCTGAGTCCACTTCCACCTCCTTGTCACTCTCACTGCAGTTTCGTTTGTGAATCCTTTGATCCTTCATCTAGATTCACTTATTTTGCTGCTTAGTAGTTAGGATGGTTTTTATTGTAAGCTGCGTTGAGGTGCAAGAGAAAAGCAGGGTATTAAGTTAAATAAATAAATAGTAGGTGTCAGGTACAGTTTGACTAAGCCAATAATGTGTACGGAAGAGACCTATGACTGCTCACCCATCTTGCCTTTCTTCCTTGGCTTTGTGTAGCAGACACACTCAATGTGACCTTTCTTCTTACAAAAGCTCCACTCAGTGCCCTTCATGAATTCAGTGTGCAATTTCCACTGCCTAGAAAACAGGAGAGGATGGAACTGGACTTCTCTGACGGTCATTGTGAACTTGTGGTATCCCCATCAATGCAGCCAAATAGATTTCTTTCATAGACTGGGAGGAGGCAGCAGTTCCTGTATATTTAACAAAGGAGCCTTCTCGGCTTTTTGACTAACATCCATGCATAGGTCTCTGATCTGTGCACTGAGTGCAGTCTATTCCCGACCTTTTGGCTGAGAGTGAGGATCTGTACAAAATGGGGGTTATTGCCCTGTCATCCACTCCCACCGGGGACATGGTTATAAACCTCCTGCAACAGAAAACAAAAAAAAACCCCTGTTCTTCCAAACCATGACCGCTTCAGCAAAGTACTCACACAGCTCTGATGCATTAACTGTCCTAATCGAGAAAACGTTCTCAAAGTCCCTGGAACCTTCTTAGCTGCCGAGAGAGAGGAGGAGGAGGGGAAGACAGGCAGAGACCTGGCGAGGAAGGACTTCCGGCCTCCCTGTCTTTCTTGCTGTGTCTTTCCCACTCCCCTTGCTTTCCGTTCTCTTCCTCTCTCCTTTCTTACAATCCGTTTCCATCTCCTTGCCCTTGTTCTCTTCCTCACCCACACTGAGCCTTCCACCCCACCCCTATCCCCTTCTCTCTTCCCGTTTCACACCTGCCTTTCGCCCTCTCTTTCATCACTTAGGACTTGATATTCAAAGATAAATGTTTCAGCAGCTCTACTTTATCCAGTTAACCAGACAAGTTTGAATAGCGCAACTTATCCGACTAAGTCAGCGGGATAAGTAGTTGCTCTCTAGAATGCCCATTTTCCCCCTCCACTTATCCCGCTAACTACTTAGACAGATAAGTACGTATCTGGCTAAGTGGCAGCCGCTGAACGAGACCGAATATTCAGCTGAACTCATCTGGCTAAGTGAGGGCTTGATGTCATCTTTGTAGGGTGCTCTACACCCAGAGATATGGGGCAGCAGTTGCCAGAGTCCTTCCCGGGCAGTAAGCAGGTTTGTCTTCCAGGATTAAGCAATGCAAATTAACCTGGTTAACAGAGCAGGGGTCCGCGGACACATCCGACGAGACTTCATGGGGGACATCATCAATGCCAGACGAGCCCATAGCCCTGAGATCACCAAGTGCACCCCTTTATCGGTTACTGCGCGAGAGGGCACCGAGGGTCACAGCCTTTGCCTTTGGCCTGGGTGTTCAACCATGGGTGGGGTTTACTGTCACCATCTACAAACTCAATACAACAGGGAGGAAACTGCGGCACTCCCAATCACTCTGGGCACTTTGTCATTTGTACCTCGACTTGCTGAATTCATATTATTGTTTGCGATCCGTTAAGCATTGCCCCTGGCTGCATACTCAGATTAGGGGCTGGGATTAGGAAGGTCCAATCATTTTGTCCATATCTAGCTAAGAGGGATGATTATACAGGGCTGGAGAGGGGGTGAGAAGGATCCAGTTGACAGTATGGGGGCTGGAGAGGGGTGAGAGATGCTTTTATAGAGCAGAGACGAGCCTGAGTGACGTTAGGGAGATGGAGAGGGGTGAGAGGTGTTTTTATGAGGCCAGAGAAGGGTCCGAGTGATGTTAGAGGGATGGAGAGGGGCGGAGAGGTTTGTTGAAGGCCAGAGAAAGATTGGAAAGGGTTATAATCTATATCCAAAAGCACTTTACATAGAAAAAGACACCACACCTTTCATAAAATCCTAATCCAGAAGCGCTTTACAAACATAGAGGCAGAGCCAGCGTTTTGGCTTGATAATTCTCCTGAAGCGAGCGAGTGGTGGATGAAACACCCTCTGCAGTGCCTGGCTGCTGTAACCTGACACAAGGTGTTTCTGTGAAGCGTTGGGTGTTTGGGGAATTACACATCCACTGGTGTATGTGTCATCTTCATGGGAGGGTCCCTGAACCGCGCCGGTGACAGGGTAATTCCAGTATTGCCACAAGAAAGCGGGTGCTCAGGAGCTAAGGTGGAGGCAGGCCAGGCTGGTGCGCAGTTTACATCTACAAAGCACTTAAAAAGCAATTATCCAGACGTGGGAGCTCTGGCGAGTTAACGCAGCTCATGTATTTTAATGTGCAGCTGAAAGAGATGAAAATTCACTTAGGGCAAGTGGGAGCTTCCAGCAGTCACTGAAGTGGCAGAGAGTGGGGGGGAAGGTGCTGGCGTGGCTGACGGCGCCCGCAATGCCCCGGCAGAAAAGCCAGCCGGCCCGGTGTGGGGGAGGGGAGGGCAGCGCGGGTACCTCCAAGGAAGAGCCTCCTGGCTCCCCGGCAGAATGCAAAGAACGGGTGCCGGGACCAGAGATGGGAGGGAGGGGCGCCGGGGCTGGGGGGGGGGGGTCCTAGCAGACGCTCCCCCCACCTGCCACACCTGCACACACCAGCAAACACACACACACCCCCCCTCTCCACCTTTTCCCCACACCCCCATCCCTACACCACTGGGCCTCTGGATCCCAAGGTGCCTTCTCTTTAGCGGGGAGGGAGAATTTATTGAGGCTGTTCTTCATCCGCTGAACAAGTAAATATTTAATCAAGAACAAAAATGAGAAAGACGCCCTCTCTGCAAGAAGCAGCGTGCCTTGCTTCAAAGCCCTAATGCAGCTGGTTTATTATTGGGGGGGGGGGGAAGGGTTTTCATGGCTTCCCATGGAGCACAGCAGCTGAGCTTTTGGGCTGGCAGGGATGGTACGAGCTGAACCCCCTGCAGCAACGCATCAGCATGCACAGCCTAACGAAATCAGACGGTGTTCTGCTAAAATGCTGGGTGCACGCATTGTATTTGACTCTATAATATGTGGGCGGAAAGAATCCCCCATGGTAAACCAATGCATCACTTTTCTTGCGTCGGAGGCAACGAGGCTCCCCCCCTGAGCCCAGCCTCTCGGATACTGATCTCATTTGACTCGTGGGTAGGGTGACAATACGGCTCCATGTCCAGGGGGACAAGCCGAGCCAGTCCTGGCTTTACCCCAGTGCATGCAGGGAGACGTGGTTCTCGCTTCCTTGCTGAGGTCTCTGAGGAAAGCAGGATGACGCGTCCCAGCATGCACTGGGGGTAAAACAAGGCCCTGCCACATCTTGTACCCTGGGGCCTGGAATTGGTCACCCTTCATGTATGCGGCTTTCTCCGGGTCGGCGTGCCGGCTGAGTGGGTCTCTGCGCAGAGCCTTTTGCCCATTCCTGGCCTATCAACGTCCATTCCCCAGTGCATTGTGGGGTTTGTAGTCCTGCTTCTTCCACTTAACATTGGCACTACAAGTACCAGGAAAATGGTTGACAAAAAAAAAGGTCAGGGCTGGCCAGAAGTCTGCCTCCAGGGCTGGAGTCACTCGGAGAGCTCTGTTTAATCATGGGGGGGTTTTCAAACACACCCCCACCTCCTGGCAGCCGATCCAGTGGGTGTACTAATAAACCAAAATAATGTTTTCTAGATAACACTTTTAGAAAAAAAAAAAAAAAGCTACAACTGCAAGGAATGTCATTGTCTCATGTTTATATTTCAAATGACGTCGTAAAGAATAGCGGAAGGGAGTGTGGTCTGCTGAAACCGAGTGACACTAATGGACAGTTCCAAAAACACATCTCCACCACGCTGTCCTGCAAAAAGAGAGCCCCCAACCAAAGAGAACCGAGCACGAAGACCACGCACAGAAAGCAAACACAAATGCCAGAAATGTGAAAGGAAGTGCATATATCTGAATATTCTTATTACTACTGAAGGAGTTCGATTCCATGAACCCCTGAAGACTGCACAGCTGTGACGCCTCTCGTCTCATCATGCTGCAGTGAAACGCACAGCCATTTTGATTTACTAACATTTGCAACGCAAACGGAACCTAATACGTAATGACGTACTTACACACTAACGTTTAGTGAACATGACTCCATTTTAGATTCATATTTTGTATTGTATTAATACGAACGCCGTCGCAAATGTCTAACCCGTCAATTAAATGACGAAACAATAGTCTGATCATAAGCTACGCCTACTAGAGACCACGCTAGCTATTGCTTGTTCAGCAGTTTGTAAAATGTTTGTTCAGCAAAACCAGAACGCATGTGTGAAAGATAAGAACTGTAAAATGTATAAAGGTTTGCTCCGAAGGGGGCGTGGCATGCAGTTGTACTAAGCCGTTGTCTTAGCTGCATCTTGCTGGCAATAAAAGTCTATCTTTACGGATCAGTTGTCTGGACCTCCTTACTGACAGAAAAGAGACGGTTACATTTGGCGAGCTCAGCCAGGAGGTACCGGAGACGCTATTTTAGCTCTCCAGAAGGTCCGGTAGTTTGGTGGCGGAGCGGTCCCCCTGATACACCTGGTGAGTGGCCACCGCTGAGTTCAGCGATCGGGTTTCTGAGGGGATCGTTCCACAGAATTTCTGCCGAGATCTCTGGGTTGATGATCCGGGAAGAAGGCTTTTGTGACGATCGGAAGACCCCTGCAGGCGAGTATTATGGGTACATGGAAATAAGTAAAGACTAGCTAGCTAAGGAAATAGCCCGGTCTATCCCTGGCGGACCGAGGGGGCCTTGATCACACCCCACGCAGTGTGTTAGTAGGAATTACGTTCCGAAGACCACGCGGATAACATGGAATAATGATAACATGGAATAATACATATACGATAGTGGGAATAGGTTTCTTGTTGTGTGAAAGAGAGTGAATGGCCTCGCAGTTCTAGACCGGGCGACCGCGTTCTAGTCGGGGCAAGTGTGACCCTTTTGTGTCTGACGGATAAGGACCCCTTACCTATCCGTTTTCCTTTCCCTCCCTTGTCTGTGAACTCTATCCTAATGGGAGGGAGCGGGTCGACTCCGTTAAAAGTCATGACGGAACACTATAGTGAAGTGTTCGATAGACATAAGTGTACAAAACCCGGAATGATTCAACGATGTACCCATAAATGGCCCAGTTTCTGTGTGGATTGGCCTCCAACAGGAACTTTTAATTTCCAAACGGCCACACGGGTACAGAGGGTAGTTGTACGAGAAGGGAATCCGGGTTGCCCTGAGGATATACCATACATAACCGCGTGGATCGCAGTTATCGAAAATCCTCCAACATGGGCAAAGAAGTTAGTGGAGGGAGCCGCCCTCATAATGGTGACTCAAGCATGTAAGATGGGAGACCGGAAATCCCCAAACCGGAAGAGAAAGGGCAAAGCGGCCATATTGGAATCTAAAGAACATGCGTCATCTGCGGCGGCCATATTTGTAGTACAAGGGAATCCACGGACTCCAGAAAAAAAAATTAAACCCCTGCCAGCCGCAGCATTGCCCGACGTTGAAAATATCTTGCCGCCACCATATGCCCCTAGTTACCCTGTGGCACATCCTATGCCACCAAGTCCCCCAGTTCCCTCCAATGCGCAAGCCGATCCAGGGATGGCACCAGCTCACGAAGAGCGGCCCGAAGCGGCAACCGCCAAGGAAGAAAGCGGCGGCGAGTCATCCGTATCAGACGGAACTCGCAGTAAGACCCAAGCCGCAGCAAGTTTACAATTACCAATCAGGGAAACATCAACTGTCGTTCCTGTAGTTCCAACTGAAGAAAACGAGCATCGCACTACGCAAACAATAAGATTATTTACCTACATACCTTTCACATCCAGCGATCTTTTCAATTGGAAACAGCTGGGGCCGTCATACGCTGAGAAACCAGAACAGATGATAGACTTTTTACGGGGCATTTTTGCAGCCCATAATCCTAACTGGGCTGACATTCGGCACCTAGCCTCCATTCTTTTCACCACTGAAGAACGCCGACAGATACAATTAAATATGGAAGAGGCAGCTCGATTAGGAGCCGGATCAGATGGACGTCCCGAAGACGTAGTGAGAAACTTAGCCCCGACTGCGGATCCCAACTGGGATTTCCAAACCGCGGCAGGGCGGGAGCGCATTACCGCCTATCAGACCGCATTTCTGGAAGCTTTAAGGAAAGGGAAGCAGAGAGTTGTAAACATGGGAAAAATTAAAGATGTGGTGCAGAAGAGAGACGAGTCCCCCGGAAATTTTTTGGAGCGATTAATGGATGCGTACCGTCAATACAGCCCATTTGACCCAGAAGATCCCAAACATCAGTCCATCATAGTGATGAGCTTCGTTAGCCAGTCCTGTCCAGACATTCGTCGGAAGTTGCAAAAGCAGGAAGGGTTCGAGGGCATGAATATCAGCCAATTAAAAGTAATGGCTGATAAAGTGTATGTGAACCGAGAACCGGATGGAGACAGCAAGGAAAAGAAAGAAGCCAGAAGGTTAAGAGAACGTGTTAGTTTGTTAGCCGCAACGTTGGAAGAAACTAATTTCGGGAACCCGTCCAGGCAGTATCACGGGTATCCCGGATTCCGAGGAAGAGGCAGACCACCTTCTAGAGGGCTGCCAAGAGGACGAGCAAGTAGAGAAGGAGGAGTTAGAGGTGGGAGAATGCCATTGAAAACCAATCAATGCGCTTATTGTAAACAGGAAGGGCATTGGAAGGCTGAGTGTCCGGAGTCCCTGCAAGCAAGGCAGGAAGAATATACTCCGCCCAAATCTAAAGAAACGGAATGGCAGATGACTGTAGGTGAAACTTCCGGCGAAGATAGTGAAGCATGACTAGACAAGGGAACCCTTCCCATAGACCCCCTAGTGGAGATAAAAGTGGGGGCTGAAACGTTCAAAGGACTGCTGGATACGGGGGCTCAACGATCTGTGATGACCACAGCCATCACCATGCCTACTTCAAGAAACATCTCTATAGTCGGGGCTTCGGGAAAACCATTAACTGCTCCCTTCCTTCAGAAACGGCAGGTTACAATAGGAGGACAATTAGTGTCCCATCAATTCCTCTATGTGCCAGGGTGCCCAGTACCACTCATAGGAAGAGACCTCCTATGTAAATTGAGGGCCACCCTGCAGTTCGAACCTACCGGTGAAATCAAGGCATCCTTTGCCGATAGTCCAGTTTCTCTTATATGTCCACTACAAGAGGAATGGAGACTACATCTCCCCGTTCTTGAGCAAATCACTCTGCATCGATACGAAGGGGATACCCCTCTTAACGAGCAGCGCAGACAACTGATGGATAGTGTACCCCAAGTGTGGTCCGAACAGAACCCGGGAGGAATAGCTATCGATGCTACCCCCATATGGATAGAGATGAAGCAGAATGCACAGGTTATCAATCAACCTCAATACCCCGTTCCATATATGGCTAGACAAGGAATTGAGATACACCTGCAGAGGCTGTATGATTTGGGAATTCTCAGGCGAATCCGATCTGCTTGGAACACCCCTCTACTGCCCGTAAAGAAACCCGGTTCTTCTGACTACCGACCTGTACAAGATTTACGGAAAGTGAATGATCAAGTAGCAGATCTAGTAGCCCTTGTACCAAATCCATACTCAATCTTGGCTCAAGTTTCCCCTACCTCCAAGTGGTACAGTGTCATTGACCTCAAAGATGCTTTCTTCTCCGTTCCAGTAGCAGAAGAATGCCAGAAGATCTTTGCCTTCACATGGGAAAATGCACAAACTGGAATCAAGCAGCAGTACACATGGACTCGCTTACCGCAAGGATTTAAGCACTCACCCACGATGTTCGGGGAGCAACTGGCAAAAGACTTGAAGATGTACCAAGTCACGTATGGGCCAGTTATACAGTATGTGGATGACCTTCTGTTGTTTCGTGAAACGTATCACGAATGTGCTATAGCCACACTCCACTTACTAAAGACGTTGTACTCAAAAGGATACCGTGCAAGTAAAAAGAAGGTGCAAATTTGTGAATTGGAAGTAGAATACTTGGGATTCCAAATTCGGGAAGGTACCCGCTGCCTTGGAATATCCCGTACCAGTTCAATACGAGGTCAACCTGTACCCACTTGCAAGAAAGAGCTCCGAGCGTTCCTTGGAGCTGCAGGATACTGTAGGCTGTGGATTGCTAACTACGCTGTTATTGCCCAGTCCCTGTACGACAAGCTGCGGGGAAAGGAGGCAGAATCTCAGCCTTTTCAGTGGGAAACCCATGAACTGACAAGCTTACAACAACTGAAAGATGCCTTGATTGAACCACCTGCCTTAGGATTGCCAGATGTGATGAAACCATTCCATCTATTCGTCGATGAAAAGAAAGGCATGGCCATTGGGGTATTGACTCAAACTCTAGGCTCATGGGAAAGACCTGTTGCATATCTGTCAAAAGGAATGGACAATGTTGCAAAAGGATGGCCAGGTTGTCTTCGAAGCATTGCGGCTGCATGCTTACTAATTCCAGAAGCAGTCAAATTAACTTTTGGACAAATCTTGAATGTAACGACCCCCCACACCATTCAAGGACTGCTAGAAACTCACGGACCAAAATGGATGACTAATTCACGTCTTGTAAAGTATCAAGCTCTGCTATGTGAAACTCCTGAAATCCAAATACAGGATAGCAAAAATTTAAACCCGGCTACTCTTATGCCGGCACCTGAACCCGTCGCACATGACTGTGAGGAGGTCATGACTACAATACATTCCAGCAGACCAGACTTGAGAGATCAACCATGGCAGGGAGCATGGACACTGTTTACTGATGGAAGTAGCCAAGTTATTGATGGAATTCGAGTTGCTGGATATGCTGTAGTTTCTGAAGACGACATTATTGAAGCTGAGCCCTTACCTCCTGGGACATCAGCCCAAAAAGCTGAGCTAATAGCCCTCTCTCGAGCTTTACAATTGGCAGAAGGACAGACTGTGAATATTTATACAGATTCCAAATATGCTTTCCTCACAATCCAAGTACATGGAGCCCTATATAAGGAGCGAGGGTTTCTAACAGCTGAAGGAAAGCAATTGGCTAACGCGTCCGAAATACATCAATTGCTAAATGCTGTATGGGCACCGTACAAAGTAGCTGTCATGCATTGTAAAGCCCACACTGGAAAGTCAGATCCCATTGCAAAAGGAAACCAATGGGCAGATAAAGCAGCAAAACAAGCAGCCCGTGCCCATCTATTGCCAATTCCAACTACAACATGTCCACTTCTGCAATTTCCAACAGAAACCCCTACCTATTCGACAGAGGAAAATGACTGGGCACAAGCTGAACAGTTCCACCATCACAATGGCTGGTGGATTCTACAAGATAACAGAATATGGATACCAGAAACATTAGCTTGGACTATTGTCAAGGAAGCTCATAACAAAACCCATCTCGGACGAGATGCACTAATAAAGTTACTGGGAAAAACGTACTACATCAATAAAATCATCCAATTAACAAAGCATGCAATCAGTCAATGTGTCACATGTGCAAAAAATAATCCTAGAAGTGGACCTGGTCCATCACCCGGACATATTTTAAGAGGAACTACGCCATTTCAAGTTTGCCAAATCGACTTCACTCACATGACTCCGTCCAAAGGATACAAAGCAATGCTGGTGGCTGTCTGCACCTATACAGGATGGATCGAAGCCACACCGACACGAACTGAAACCTCCAAAGAAGTTGCGTCCTTGCTCCTTCACCAAATCTTACCACGCTACGGATTACCACGACAAATTAATTCAGACAATGGCCCAGCATTCACCAGCGACGTTATCCAACAACTAAGTAAAATTCTGGGAATCACATGGCATTTGCACTGCGCATGGCGACCGCAGAGCAGTGGATCTGTTGAACGAGCTAATAGAACTTTGAAAAATCAGATAGCTAAACTATGCCAAGAAACAAAGACCAAATGGCCAGACGTCCTACCTTTAGCTTTGCTACATATCAGATGTAGTCCAAAGCGATCTGGTCTAACACCTTATGAGATGATGTATGCAAGACCTCCACCTCTCCCCTCTTTCCCTGAATCACTGCAGATACAAGGAGAATTATCCCTCAGTAATCAGCTCAAAGGACTATATAACACAGTCATCGCGATTCAGGACTATGCATGTAACGTTGACCCATTAGTTTTGCTAACCCCAGTTCATCCATTCCAGGTTGGAAACTCTGTATGGATGAAAGACTGGGATGAATCCGATTTTCTTAAACCACGATGGAAGGGTCCATACACAGTACTACTCACCACTCCTACTGCTGTAAAGGTCTCTGGATGTCCTTCCTGGATTCACTGGACTCGCCTAAAACCTGCTGCCTCCAGTTGGCAAGTCTCCAGGATTGGGGACAACAAATTAAAGTTCACTCACTACAGGCAGCAGACTAGTCCAGATTAGATGACTATAGTACTTTGCTAAAGAGTACTAACATATACATTTTTCTTCATTTCAGAATTAATCTACTGAACTACTTACAACTCGAGACCAAAGTGTCACCTTCAACTTCTGGCCATGAGAAACAGACTACTACAAGTTATTCTACTACTTTCCTGTTCTAGAGCTACATCTCTTGTTCTACCTCTCAGCAAGAACTGCACTGAATGTGTCAAGTTAATCCGTACCACAACTCCAGATGGATTCCAGATTGTCTCTACCATTATACACCAATCCCAGCCACCAACCTTATGTGCAACTCAGCCTGCATGTGCATTGAATACCACTCAAGGATACCAGTCTTTTCACCGATGTTTACAAGATGACAAAGTCATTTGTCATACCCCAACAACTCCCAAGTACTATAACATTACCCTCACCGCTGGACTACCAAAGAGCTATACCTCAACTATCGTTCCAGAAGGAAAAGGTATCCTATACTACATCAACTCAACCAAAGTACTTATCGGAGGAGAATCTACAGCTACAATAACCTTCGACGCCTGTGAAGCCATTGGAAAACACCCTAACGCCCTCCATTGCGGATCTCAGTCCTGGAAAAAGTCCTACGCTCACAACCACAAGTACCTTTGCCCTTACAATCGGGTAGCCAACCCATCAAATTGGCTACCATGTCAAGGAGACTTAATTTTATCAGGATGGGCTCTGGTATGTGACTATACAGGAGGTGGATATCATGGCTGCCATGGAATTGGCAGATTAACTACAGTAGCTGGTAATATCATGTCCATACAATGGCCAATACGAGGTGAAGGATTTCCCTGGCAAGATACTTGGGGCTTTGGAATCGATGGTACAGGAAAAGACCCCATGACTTACATAACCATCACCCAGCGTCGAGACAAGCCTCGACCAATCATCCATCAAACTACTGTAGTAGGCTATCAATCTTTCTTCGATGAAATATCCCACGCATCAGAAGAATTGAGAAAACATGCTTTCTCCAATCAAGCAAAGAATATGTTTGTCAATCTGGCTGAAAATATAGCTCTCTCCCTCGAAGTTAAAAACTGTTTTGTCTGCGGAGGAACGAACACTGGAGAGCAATGGCCGTGGGAAGCTAAAGAAGTCTTCCAAACCGATCTTAACCAATTAAACACGACTATAACTTACAAACGAAAACCACACCCATACGAATGGGCTCTCCAGACCGATGTCATTGGCAGACAGTGTATTTCTCGACAACATTCCCGAATATATACTACCTCTGTTGGTAATTCCCCATGTACTGGGGTGCTTACTGCTAATCTAACTAAACAAACCTGGTGGCAAACTGAGAATTTCACAATGCCCACTACCATGTGGACTGAAAAAAACCTCAACAAAACGTGGACAGCAGCTGGAGTGCCAACTACCATCTTCGCTGCACCAGACGGCTACTACTTCGTTTGTGGCCGACGGGCATATGAATTGTTACCACTCAACTGGTATGGCACTTGTTTCCTAGCCACCATACGACCAAGTTTCTTTCTCTTGCCAATCACAGCGGGAGAAACATTAGGCGTACCCGTTTACAGCCCCATGAAGCCAAACAAGCGTCGCAGAACACCTAAAGTTTCTATTGGAGATTGGAAGGATCAGGAGTGGCCTCCTGAACGCATTGTACAATACTACGGCCCGGCCACATGGGCTGAGGATGGCTCCTATGGATATAGAACTCCTATATACATGTTAAATCGCATCATTCGCCTGCAAGCAGTATTAGAAATGCTGACTAACGATTCTGCAATGGCTCTCAATATCCTTGCCAAACAAAATACCAAAATAATTACAGCTGTCTACCAAAATCGTTTAGCCTTGGATTACCTCCTAGCACAAGAAGGTGGTGTCTGTGGTAAATTTAATCTCTCCAATTGTTGTTTGCAAATTGATGATAAGAGTAAAGTAATCGAGGAAATTACTGACCGAATGATCCGGTTAGCCCATGTTCCTGTGCAAACCTGGACCGGTGTCCTTGATTGGACTTCTTCATTACCAAATTGGCTCACCTCCATTCCCGGATTAAAGGACATTCTCTTTCCTCTGCTATTTTTTATTCTAACTTGCATTTTGTTCCCTTTCTGTCTACCTCTTATTTTCAGAAATCTCAGATCAATGATTGAAACCATTGCTGATCGCAGAGCTGCAGCTCATGTTATGATGATCAATAAGTATGTGTCAATTTCCCCATTCCCTGATTCTAATGCATCTGACTCTGATATTTCTTTTGACTCTGATACTTCAGATAACGATTATTTTGAAACCAAACTCTAATACTCCCATTAGTCGAACATCCCCTGGACCACTTTTGTTGCTAGGGTAAGTCGGGCTACAAAGGGGGGTGACGCCTATAGGGCCCATCCGTCTCAAACCCGTGAAGTAACCAACGACCTGGCAGCATTTTAGGGTCCAAATTGCAAACTCCATGTATTAATTCTTGTTTCTCTTTTCAGTTATCTAACAGCTACAAGTGATACTTCCACTTTTCCTCGACGTTGAAGTATCAAAGGGGGGAATGAAGGAGTTCGATTCCATGAACCCCTGAAGACTGCACAGCTGTGACGCCTCTCGTCTCATCATGCTGCAGTGAAACGCACAGCCATTTTGATTTACTAACATTTGCAACGCAAACGGAACCTAATACGTAATGACGTACTTACACACTAACGTTTAGTGAACATGACTCCATTTTAGATTCATATTTTGTATTGTATTAATACGAACGCCGTCGCAAATGTCTAACCCGTCAATTAAATGACGAAACAATAGTCTGATCATAAGCTACGCCTACTAGAGACCACGCTAGCTATTGCTTGTTCAGCAGTTTGTAAAATGTTTGTTCAGCAAAACCAGAACGCATGTGTGAAAGATAAGAACTGTAAAATGTATAAAGGTTTGCTCCGAAGGGGGCGTGGCATGCAGTTGTACTAAGCCGTTGTCTTAGCTGCATCTTGCTGGCAATAAAAGTCTATCTTTACGGATCAGTTGTCTGGACCTCCTTACTGACAGAAAAGAGACGGTTACACTACTGTTTGCATCTGCAGTGCTGTACAACTGGATGAGAGGTGCATGCGTTGGCCACAAGCTTTTCCCAGATCTAACTGGGCTCTCCCTACCCAAGAATTTCAGCAGGGGGGTGTGACTTGCTTTGGGCCTTGGTCCTGACCAGGGTCGTCCTTTTCTGGGGGAGGGCGGCAGGGCTTCCCCAGCAGCCCCCGATGTCTGACATTACCTCCTCGGGATCGCCAGTGGGTCAGGCAATGCAGAGGCCCCCCTCCCCTGCTATTTAATCTTGCTGGAGGAGGGGCGGGGGGGGGGGTGGTGGAGGGGCACACCCGGCCTAGGGTCAGCCATGGCCACGATCCTGATCCTAAGACCCCCGGCCATCACAACAAACCTCAGACGGGGGGGGGGGGGGGGGGACGACGACACAGGAACCGTCCTGTGTGCACCGAGTCTGGCCCTCAAGACTCCCTCCCGCCAGAGGCCGTGGGCATTGCCTCTGCAGCATCCCTAGCCTCGGCTGGGGCCGGGCGTTGGACCCAGTTCTTTCTCAAGGCCCGCACGCCGTACGACTGGCTCCAATCACGCCGGGAGCCGAAGGAGCAGGAGGAAACTGGTGGCCCCTCTCCCCCCCCCCTAAAAAGAGGGAATGCTAAGGGGAATAAAGGTGAGCTTTGCTCTGTGGCGTGAATGCAGGGAGGCAGGGGATAACCATGTGCGCTGTTACAAGGGGGTTTTCAGGCGCGCTCTTTCCCCCCTCCCTCCACCCTTGTCTTGCCATCTGTTAGGGCCCCTCTACAAACGTGGGGAGGGTCTTAATTTGGGCTGTTTATCTCTTCCTTTGCCAGCAAAAGCAAACTATGAGATTTTACTTGCCATAATCAATTTAGCTTGCCTGGACTGATTGCGTCCAGAGGAAGATTCTCTGACGGCTTGGCGACGTGAAGCTACACGAGGAGTGTTTGCTGCCTGACACAGCGGAGGCCCAGACAGTATTTGCTTATAATTATAGCTGAAGTTAGTGAGGTTTGAGTGATCATCAGTTACAGTGACACATCTAGGCCACTGGAAGAGGCCCGCAAATTAAGTACCCGCCGTATCTGTGGCTTGGCAAATCACGGCGGGAAGAGACGCTGGGTGTCGGAGTGGACGGTCAGGGGAAACGCCAGTGACTTGGGGGTCAGCCCACGGACCGCGAAGCCGTAATGAGGAGCCGTCCGCAGGGAGGGTAATAGAATTCTGTCCTTTGTTGTGACGCCACACTGTAAAAAAAAAAAAAAGATGATACTTCATTTTGGGTCTCAGACTTTAGAAGGGATGCGAGAGAACTGGAAAACGTTAAAAAAAGGGATGTGCTCATCCAAATCTGGGACTCAGAGCAACTCATTAACTTTGTTTTATAAAAGTAATAACACATTCTATTTCTGAAAAAAAAAAAAAACAGCTTGGCGCAGGTTTTTAGAAGGGCTCCGGCTCCCAAACAGGAAGAATATTGTCATCCTCACTAGGAATGTGCACGATGCTCATTAGCCCTTTTTGGATACGTGGGGGTTCCTCTGCTGACATCCCCACTATCTGGAATTAGGCAGAGGAAGAGCAGTGAACATCAACTCATAGCAATGGCAGAGATCAGAACACCTCCATCGCCGTACGGACTCGTTTTAAATAATGTCCTCTGAAGCACTGGCATGCCCTGCTCCCCAGGACACAATGGGAAAATCAGATTACGATTAAAGGCGCACTGTACAACTCTACCCATGTCTGCCGGCACACACAAACAAAAAAAGTTGGTTATATCTGTAGCATTGATGAGACGTGTGAAAACATATACTGAAGAGCAAAACAGTGAAATAAACATCTTTATTTAATAACTCCTTACCGAAACTGGGAAACTATTTAGGCGTCACTCAAGGATAAATCAAAAAGGGCACATTTAGTTGAAGAGCCTTGGGCTGAAGAGATCTAGTTTTAAGTTCCAGGGTTTGGAGTATTAAGTTTAATGGTACAGTGAATCCGAGGAAACCTGTGGACTGTAATGTCAGCAGCAATGATGTCACTATCTCTGTGATGTCATTAAGAATGATGTCACTGCTCTAACCACTAAGAGGAATAGCCTAGTGGTTAGAGCAGTGGGCTACGAACCAGGAGACCAGGATTCAAGTCCTGCTGTTGCTCCTTGTGACCTTGGGCAAGTCACTTTACCCTCCATTGCCTCAGGTACAAACTTAGATTGTAAGCCCTCTGGGGATAAGGAAATACCTACAGTACCTGAATGTAAACCAATGTGATATCTCAGATCAAATGTTGGTTTGTATATTAAAAAAAAAAAAAAAAAAATCACCATTTCTGTGAGTTAATGGGTTTGTCACTATAGTAACATAGCAAAGGATACCAAATAAAGACCAATATGGTCCATCCATTCTATTCAGCACGGTGTTTAGTGTTTTATCTATGAGGAAAACAGTTTGGGAAAAAACTGAAAGCAGCAACTACAAAGTTTAGGAGCCTAGATTAGGCATGGACGTTGTTTAAAGACCAGATGTATTCCACACATTACAAAAGGTGGAAGGAAGGCTAAATGACTACCTGCATGGTTGAAAGGTGAACTGAGAGAGGCTATAATATCTAAAAGAACATCTTTCAAGAAATGGAAAAGGGATCTGAAGGAAGAAAACAGCATAAGCACTGAAAAGTTAGATGTAAAGCATTGTTAAGGAAGGCAAAGAGAGAATTTGTAAAGAAGCTTGCTGTGGAAGCAAACACTCATAATAAAAACTTTTTCAGATACATTCAAGGTAAAAAGTCTATGAGTCAGTCGGGCCATTAGATGATCAAGGGGTAAAAGGAGCAATTAGGGATGACAAAGTCATAGCAGGGAGACTAAATTAATTCTTTGCTTTGGTATTCTCTGAGGAAGATGTAAGAGATACACCCATGCCAGAATGATATTCAAAGGTGATGAAGCAGAGGAAATGAAACAAATCTCAGTGAACCTGGAAGATGTACTAGGGCAAATTGACAAACTAAAGTGTAGCAAATCACCTGGACCAGATGGTATACATCCCAGAGTGCTGAAAGAGCTGAGAAATGAAATTGCGGATCTGCTATTGGAAATTTGTAAACTATCATTAACAACATCTATGGGACCTGAAGACTATGTATCACCAATTTTTAAAAAGGGATCAAGGGGTAATTCAGGAAACTAGAGACCAGTGAGTCTGACATCTGTGCCAGGCAAAATGGTAGAAACTATCATAAAGAATAAAATTGCTGAGCATATAGATAGGCATAGTTTAATGGATTTAACCAAGGGAAGTCTTGCCTCACCAATTTGCTACATTTGTTTGAAGGCATAAATAAACCTGTGGATAAAAGTGAGCCGGTTGATATAGTGTACCTGTATTTCCAGAAAGCATTTGATAAAGTCCCTCATGAGAGACTTCTTAGGAAATTAAAATGTCATCTGATAGGGGCAGGGTCCTATTGTGGTTTGCCAGCTGGTTAAAAGATAGAAAACAAGAGAGTAGGGCTAAATATTAAATTTCCCCAATGGAGTAAAGTGAATAGCAGAGTGCCCCAGGGATCTGTTCTAGGACCACTGCTTTTTAATATATTTATAAATGACCTGGAAATGGAAACAACAAGTGAGATGATCAAATTTGCTGATGACACAAAATTATTCAACGTTGTTAAATCACAAGAGGACTGTGAGAAATTGCAAGAGGACCTTGGAAAACCGGGAGACTGGGCATGCAGATGGCAAATGACATTTAATGTGGAAAAGTGAAAAGTTATGCACTTAGGGCCTGATTTTAAAAAGCATTTACTCGAGTAAAACAGGGTTTTACTCGAGTAAATGCACTTTACTTGAGTAAGTGGGCTTTTGAAAATTGCTATAATATATGCCATTGAATTGTCCATAGGATTTACTTGTGTAAGTGCACTTTACTCCAGTAAATGGCTTTTGAAAATTGCTACAATAGTAGTTACATTTACATGTGTAACTCCTTTTGAAAATTACCCCCTTAGGGAAGAGTAACCCAAATTATGGGGCGGATTTTAAGAGCCCTGCTCGCCTAAATCCGCCCAAATCCGGGCGGATTTAGGCGAGTAGGGCCCTGCGCGCCGGTGAGCCTATTTTACATAGGCCTACCGGCGCGTGCAGAGCCCCGGGACTCGCGTAAGTCCCGGGGTTTTCGGAGGGGGGCGTGTCGGGGGCGTGTCGGGGGCGGGACCGAGCGCAGCGGCGTTTTCGGGGCGTGTCGGGAGCGTTCCGGGGGCGGGCTCGGGGCGTGGCTACGGCCCGGGGCGGTCCGGGGGCGTGGCCGCGCCCTCCGGACCCGCCCCCAGGTCACGTCCCGGCGCGCTAGCGGCCCGCTGGCGCGCGGGGATTTACTTCTCCCTCCGGGAGGCGTAAATCCCCCGACAAAGGTAAGTGAGGGGTTTAGGCAGGGCCGGGCGGGTGGGTTAGGTAGGGGAAGGGAGGGGAAGGTGAGGGGAGGGCAAAGGAAAGTTCCCTTCGAGGCCGCTCTGATTTCGGAGCGGCCTCGGAGGGAACGGAGGTAGGCTGCGTGGCTCGGCGCGCGCCGGCTATACGGAATCGATAACCTTGCGCGCACCAATCCCGGATTTTAGCGGCTACGCGCGTATCTACTAAAATCCAGCGTACTTTTGTTTGCACCTGGAGTGCCAACAAAAGTACGCCTATTCGCGGTATTTGAAAATCTACCCCTATATGTTGAAATAATCTGTTCAATGGGCAGTAGCTGCAAAAAAAGCAAATAGAATGTTAGGAAATATTAGGAAAGGAATGTAAAATAGAGATGTGAATCGGAACCAGAATCGGATCCGATTTCAGTTCCGATTCACATCTCTATAGATGTGAATCGGAACCAGAATCGGATCCGATTTCAGTTCCGATTCACATCTCTAATGTAAAATACAACAGAAAATATCATAATGTCTCTCTCTGTATCTCTTCATGGTGCGACCTCATCTTGAGTATTGTGCGCTGTTCTGGTCACCACATCTCAAGAAAGATATAGCAGAATTAGAAAAGATACAGAGAAGGGGGACCAAAATGATAAAGGGGATGGGACGATTCCTTTATGAGGAAAGGCTGAAGAGGTTAGGGCTCTTCAGCTTGCAGAAGATACAGAGAGGGGAGATATATAGAGGTTTATAAAATAATGAGAGGAATTTGAATGAATAAATGTTAATCAGTTGTTTACTCTTTTGAAAAGTACAAAGACTAGGGCACACAAAATGAAGTTACTAAGTAATACATTTAAAACTAATAAGAGAAAATATTTTTTTACTCAACAATTAAGCTCTGGAATTTATTGCCAGAGGATGTGGTGGAATCCAGAGGCCAAGTGGAGGAAAAGTCCATTAAGCATTATTAAGGTGGACTTGCAGAAATCCACTGCTTATTCTTGGGATAAGCAGCTTGGAATCGTATCTACCTCTTGGGATCCTGCCAGGTACTTGTGACCTGGATTGTACATGACTGGAAACAGGATACTGGGCTTGATGGACCCTTGGTCTGACCCAATATGGAAAGTTTTATGTGCTTATGTACCATGGTCCTGCTGCTCCTCAGGCTCATAACTTCATGGGTATTTGGAGAAGCTGAAAGCAGAAGCAGGTATAGGAGATTTTTCAATGCACATTCACAGCCTGTTTTGAAATTCACTATTTCCTTCCTGATCAGAGAAGAGCTGAGGTTCCCCTTCTAGCATCTGGTAATGGTGTCCCCGATGGGGTCGTGTGGCAGGGTGTTACCTCCCCATAAGGTACAGGTTCTCAATCTCAGTCAAAAGGCCAAGATAAAAAAAACAAAACATCCTTAGTTTAATATACAGACAAGCTGTAACCGTCCTGGCACCTGATCTTTTTGTTTAAAGGATAGTGGGATGCAGAAACCAAATCCATAGTGGATCATAGCATCTTCAGGCATCCACAACCAATGCAGTCAGTGAAAGCATATGCAGACAAACTACAAGCTCTCCAGCACCATGTCCTAGAATTTCTTTTCTGACTAAAAATGTCCATCTGCTCAAACCCAGGATCGAACCAGGCACTGTGTACATGTACATCGTCAGTTTCACCCTCTTCCAAGCATGCTGTTTTGTCCTGGCTAGTGGAAATACTGTTCTGCACAGAAGAGTTCAACCTCTGACTGCCCCAATGGTCTCTCAACCAGTCCAGAGGTCCAGAGCTGTGCTCAGCAGAGGAGATGGGCCATCAGTGCAGAGTCCCAGATTAGTGCCAGGTAAAAATAAACACAGGTAGACTTAGAGGACTCATCAGGGCAAGCCAGTGACCCCTTATACAACCCAGAACCTTTCCTGCAAGACAAAAGAATGGATTATGTAAAAAATAATGTGTGCATTATAAAATATGCTTATCTTCACCCTGCATCATAAGCGCGTACGTAGGCTTACGCACAAATCCATTCGATGCATTCAAAACAAAGTATTTCAATGCATTGAATGCACGTACTTTTCCTAACTATTTTTAAAATAAAGTAGGACTTGCGCGTGTAAGTTGGTATCTTTTAAAACATGCACGCAAAATTGAAACTAACAGTTTTACCAATTTGTCCAGTCCTTCTCCAGGTCATCGAGACCCTCCTGGCTTCTCAGCCTGAAGTCCCCCACAGTTCACCCAGACCTCCCACCACTTATGTAACATGCTTAGCAGGTGTAAAATTACAGGAGTTTTTTAAAATAGCAGTTTACACACGTACATACTGGCCCTGCTCCAGACCGCCCTCTTTTTACATGCAAATTTGTGCTCATGAAAGCAAAAATATGCACATATGTTTGTTTATAAAAGAGCATGGACGTGAGCAGATGCTATTTATGCACGTATATGCTAATTCTCACACTCTTAACCCTTTGAAAATTTGCCCCAGTTTTTAAACTAAGTTTAAAAGCCCTAAAATGCTAAACTGTGACGCATTAGAGATTAGAACTTTATTAGTAGAGGTGCCCACAAACATTGCTTCGTAGATTGGTGATGGCGGAAGGACCGCACGGCCCATCCAGTCTGCCATCTGCCCAACTAATTTAGCTTTATATTCCACATCATTCTCTCAGAGATCCCCTGTGTTTATCCCATGCTTTCTTGAATTCAGACGTCGTTTTTGTCTCAACCTCCTACACTAGGAGGCTGTTGCATGCATCCACCACTCTCTCTGTAAAGAAATATTTCCTAAGATTCCTCCTGAGTCTTCCCCCTTTCACCCTCATCTCGTGACCCCTCGTTCTAGAGCCTCCTTTACATTGAAAGAGGCTCCCCTCCTGTGCATGGAAACCTTGGAGATATTTGAATGTCTCTATCATATTTCCCCTCTTGAAGACCTCATGCAGTTTGCAAAGCAATCAGCCACAATGTCCAGTTGAGGAATATTGTTTAACTTGTGTTTCAACCCTAGATTTTATGCAAAGTTAGCAAGCCTTGGTTTTTAATGCAAGCTAGCAAAGCATAGCCTCTTATTTCAGCCCTAGCTTTTAAAGTCAAGCAATAGAACCCTACCATCCTCTTCAATCCTACCTCTTAAATTCAATGCTAGAGAACACTAATCCTTCCTGTGACCCTAGCTTTCAAAATCAAGCTGGAGGTCCTTGAATTCTTCTGTAAGCCAATCTCCAGTGCGTGACGTTTAACGTTTATTTAAACTCTGGCTTGTCACTGGGGCCTCCTCGGCAGACTCTGTAGGTCTCTACCTGCCTCCTCTAATAGCCAGAGCTTCCACTAGGGCCCGTATTTGTCTTGTCCAAGCCCTGATGGACTTCCTCCCCTGAGCCCTTCCTAACGCCTCACTGCAAACCTCACAGGCGCCGACGGACACCCCGGACGGAGCGTGTGATGCAGCCCGCAGGCCAAAGCCGCCCTCACGGGCACCGCAGGCCACATCTGGAGCAGGCTCTCCGCGATCGGAACTCCTCTCCTTTTCCGCACAGTCGCTTCTCCCACCCCCTGCCTCCCTCCCAAAGCTCAGAAGCAGGGCTGAGGATGAAGTTGTCACTTGACAGAGAGAGCTAGAGATGTCAGTGAAAGTGTGAAATCACCCGTGACAGCTGTGACCGTCTCCGGCTCGCAAGATTAAAGGCAGCGCCGGAAGCCTCGCTGCGGATGCACCTGGGGCTGCTCTCTCCCGGCCAAGCTTCGCTGCCGGATCAGTGGGCCAGATTTTAGGCAGACACAGCACACAGTGCTCATATAATGCACGGCCCAGGGCAGGAGGAAGGAGATGGGGGGGGGGGAGGGGAAGAAAACAAGGAAAGCATGTGTGGAGGGAGAGGAAGGTGGAGGTGGTTTGGCCTCTGTCTTTCCTGTAGGGGAATCCTTCCATCCCCTTTATCATTTTGGCCGCCCTTCTCTGTAACTTTTCTCATTCTCCCTCTCCTAGGTTGTGCCCATTGCCCTATACAGGGGCAGATTTAGACATAGGCACGTGCCTAGGGCCCTAGATTCTGCCTACAATCTGGGACTCCCCCCTGCTGCTCTTTGATTTCCAGGGGGGCGAAACCTTCCCACCCACCCACCACAGTCCTCTGCCTGTGGGAGCCAGAATCTCAAATGCAGCCCTGGCCCCACATCCATGCAGAGGGACTGCAGGGAACTCCTGGCTTGCTTCACTGAATGAATCCACACTGCAGTTCGCTTTCAGACAAGAAATGGATCTGCACGTCCTGTCCTCCCCCCCATATCCAGCCATGGGTTTGTTATTTTCATTGTTCCCGAAACCTAACTGCCCTCCCCTGAAAATGTCCTCCTCCATCTCCCTCCCCCCCCCCCCCCAACCCTGCTCCCTGTCTTGCAGCAAGTCGGTAAGAAGGGGCTAGAGAAAGAGAGGCGGCCGTGACAGACAGGACAAAGGTATCCTCCCTCCTCCCTGTCAGCAGGAGCCACGTAGGATGCAGTGAAAGCCTGATCTCTTTTGCTGAGACAGCTAAAACTCCGGGGATGAGAGCTTTGAGATGCCCTGGCAGGCCACGCGCCGCTGGGTAAATTAGCGGCAGCTGGAGGATGAGGCTGTAGGAGGATGGGTATATTTAGCACGCCGGAGGCACCGGGGGCAGTTTAATGTGGGCAGGCAGGAGGCAAGCTTGTTTGCAAGCATAGGACGCGGCAGGGCTCAGCCTCTCATCTCCCGAGTGCCAGTGAATAAGCTGCTGGGCTGCCCTGCTGCGCTCACCATGACCCACCCCCGCGCGCCAAACTCCCATCCGTCCTGCCAACCTAACCCTATGTTGCATGAGAAAACTCCCCACCCAGCGCACATCAAATTTTGGTCATCCTGGGTTTTTTTTGGTTTTTTTGTCTAACCTCAGGTCATTGTGCTGTCAGATTTCAGTTCTGGTTGTCTAACCCCACTTTCCCGTGGGGTTAGACAACCCCACCAGATGTGCCTTGGCACATCTGGTTTTCCAAGTCACCTCCACTTCCGCGTCCCATCTGCTCTTTCCGGTCTTGCCTTGGCACATCTGCAGCCGATGCGATGCCGTGCACTCAGGCCGGTGCACAGGTTGACGCGCGCCCATAGCCCCCGATGCAATAAGGGGACCAGCTCGCCCGGACCAGCGCGCAGCTGGTAGCGCTCATCACATGTAAATGCCATGTTGATGAGGCTATTAGCTATTACCCCCTTATGTAAAAAAATAAATGTCCGCCCGATGCGCACATTTTTACTCTCAAAAATTAACGCCGGCCCCGGAACTGGCGTTAAGTGTCGAGGAGCCCCAAAAGTTAACAGAAAATACTGCTATCGCGGCGATATTTAATCGGAAGAACCGAAAAAGGAGGAACATAAAAATTTTTTTAAAAACAAAAGGTCTTGCCGGCGGTCAGGTCAGGAAAACAGACGCTCAATTAACGAGCATCCGTTTGCCTAACCCGTCCAGAGCCACTTCCCCTGGGCCATGGACGCGCTAGGGACGCACAATTTATCCCTAGCGTGTCCTTCTTGGCGCCGCGGCTCACTTGCCTATTGCATAGAGTGCAGAGGAGAGGTCATTGCGTGCACGTTAAAAAAAAAAAAGTGTGCCCAGTTTGGACGCATGTCAGTATTGTATCGGGCTGCTGACTTTCTAGCCCTCTTCCACCTCCCCATCCCACATGCTCCCTCTCCCCCACACCTTAACACATCTGGTTTTCTACCACCACTCCATCTCCCCATCCTACCTGCGTCTTCTTGCCCTGCCTTAGCCCATCTGGTTTCCTAACCCCCCCCCCCACCTCCCTGGCCCACCTGCCCCCCCCCCCCCACCTCGCACATCTCAGTTGCAGGCGACGGCGTTGACACATTTGCACAAGTTTTGAAGGCTGAGGGGCTGTTTGTAGAGAATGCGGAAACGAAAGGACAGACTGCACTCTCACAAGGCCTGTGTGTCTCCCTGCCTTTAGTGGGAGGGAGTGCACCCAGAGGGGCCATCCGGCAGCACTATAGCTGAAAGGCAAAGAGAGAATCTGCACTTTTGCCTCTAATACCTTTGAAAAAACCTCACATCCCTGAAACTTCTGAAGACCTCAGTTGCTTTTATTTGTTAGACCTCTAAATTACAGTTCCGGTCCCTAGGCACCTGAGCCTGTCTGACCAGTGGAAGGTGCAGTTCTGATGCAGCACTCCGCCGCTATTCATAGACCTAAGCATCCCTGAGAAGAGCACGACATCTCCATTCCTGTTCATTTATTTATTTTATTTGTCAGGTTGTATATACCGACGTTTAGAAAAAACATTCCATCACAACGGTTTACAAGATAACAAATTTAAATAATAAAAGGAATAAAATAATCGCATATAAACAATAACAATAAATCATAAAAAAATATTTAATTGCTCAGAAAATCATGAAATTTGCCCTTTAACCTCAAACTGAAAGAAAAAAAAAACAATTGGAAAAAGATTGCAGCATAAGATTTTTCCATCCTGGGTCAGACCATCACACATCACCCTGAGCATTGCTAACTCCAGTGTGAAGAGCAGCGCAAAATTTCATGTGCCCCCATCCAGAGTCACTCAAACGTGCTGAAACATGGAAGTTGCAGCTTTCTGGCTCTCACACTGCACTGCAATTTCATTTGGAGGTGAAAAGGTCCAGGGTAAACTCCTTAAAGTGGCAATGGGATAGGATCCTAGACTCTGGAGCTTGTGAACACAACTGGTGCTGAAATGAAAAAAAACTCTCAGCTCGCTCAGCTCACTAAGCATATGTTTTAAAATTAAAATACATGTGTCTTTATTATATCGCCCATCGTTTCCTAAACATAATCCAGATCAGACCGTAGCAGAAGGCTTGCTTATTTGAACACACGGAGGCTGTGTTAGTTTTTCGGTTTCTGTAATGACCCTCATTAACCCCCGCGGATTTTGTTTCTGAATTTCACGCGAGCCTCTGGCTCACTGAAGTCATGATTTGCTTTGTGCAGGCTGAACGTAGGTAGCTCACATGGCTCTGAGCTCCTGGACTGAAGTTGTCATATCCAACCCTACAGGGACTTCTCTCCTTGCAGCTTTTCACCCAGCTCTCATCAGGGAGCTATCATACATGGAGAAGGAATCAGCGATGGAGAGAGGGAGGGGGGAAGATGACAAAATGGACAGAGAAAACAAGAGTTGAAAGACAGGCCAAAAAGAGAGAGAGGAGAAGAGACAAAGGACTGGAGGCAGAGAAGGGTGGAGCAAAGAGAAGGGGTGAGGAAGAGAAAGTGTGATCAATGTAAGATCTAAAGGACCCAGGTCCTTGACTGTGGTGCAGCCTACAAGGCACAAGAGACATATACATTCTTGCTTAAAGAACAGATAATCGCAGGCAGGGTTTACTACCTGACCTGCGTCAATAGTCTGATCCAGCCCTGGTTTTGCCTCCTGGGGCAGCTACGGTCTTGCAGTCCCAAATTCTCTAGAAAGCCAAAACTATAAGCGGCGTACGCGATAAAACGCACACAAAACCAGTTTGAACCAGAGGATTCGCCAGAAAAGGTTTACAGGGGTGATCGTACACCTCCATGTCAAAAAGGGACAGCCTTTTCTTAAGAACATGGAACCTCATCTTCCCATCGATGCAATGGCCAGAAACCAGGACTGACTCGGCCTGTCCTTTCCACATGGAGCTACAACAAGGGTTCACCACTCCAGTCCTCAAGGGTATTTTATTATTTATTTGGATTTAGCTCCTGCCTTTTCAATGACATCTCAAAGCAAGTTGCATTCAGGTCCTGTAGATATTTCCCGGTCCTCAGAGGGAAAACAGTTGGTCTACTTTGCATTACAGGATGTCCACGATGAATATTCATCAGATATATTTGATTATACTTTGCCCACAGCCTGGGTTAATTTGCATACCCCTAGATTCATCAAAGTACTATAATATCACATGGAGTGAAGAAAGTCTCACAAAGATGATATTTCTACAGTGTTCTCTTGGCCTAGCTTGGTGGACTCTATAACAGGGTACCATCAAGCTAGGGCGAGATAGCAAAGTAGAAATCTCATCTTTGTGAGACTTTCCTGACTCCAAATGATGTCAAATCTTCAACGAGGTGTACTGTGCAGTTCATACGTCTCACTCTGCATGTAAAACTGGCCCCTAAAACGTAAACCACCACCAGCACCTCCCCTCGAGCTATGAGCTGACCCTCCTATAATCATATAAATAGTTGAATACTGTGAAGGCCTCCCCAGAGGCTCTCTCTCCCCCCACCCTCCAGCCCTGAAATGCAATTAGCAAAATTTATCACAAATTGCGTTATGACTGTTTCAGGCTTAACGCCAGGAAAAAAGGTGTTAAAACCATGTGATATTGCCCCTCATTTTCATTAATCCCACCCCTTCCAAAATGTTTCATTCGCACCATGCGATAGTACTATTATCGTGTGCATTAACACCATAACGCATTTTGATGAATGACCCTAATAGTTTACTCTGAAAACCCGGCCTGTTTTGCAGCTCCTTGTGTATTGGAGCTGAGCACCTTGGCTGTAAGAGACGCTGGGATGGGCTCTGCTTATTCAGAACCAGAACCTGTCACTTCTCTATGCAGCTCACCAAATCCCCTGTCCTGAGGTCGGAATTTACTTAGCAGTTTCATCCCCTTCCTCTCCAGTGTGCAAGGATTGCTTAAAAGGAGAGGTTTACGCTCTACCCGCACAGCTCGGAACTCAAAACAGGGAGCAAGGAGCCTATGGCTGGAGACAGAGAGACCAGGAAACAGCTTCCTACGTCTGCCCTGTTACTTTTTATTAACTTTTCCACTCCTTTGTCTCTTCCCATTAGGGAGACGTACTCAGGCTGTCACAGGCTCTTTCCTTTAACCAAGTTAGATTAACCTGTTGACTGACATTCATCTAGTTTAAAGTCTAAGCAACGAAGGAGATGTTTCATCCTTTTGTTTATGGTAGGGAAAAGACTGCCATCTTTTTTCCTAGACATAACCAGAAGCATTGGTTCAAACGGGTCAGCAAAGGTCAGGACATCTGAATACAAGCTACAGAGCAGATGCCCCTTGGGAGCTTCTTCTCAATTATTGATGTTGCAATAAAAGGAAAAATTCATTTTGTTGTTTCTTCTTGCAGGAGTTCAGTAACCATCCAGTTCTAGAGATGTTTTATGAACTTTGATCACATGCTCTGTATAGAACATCTGGCCTGTGCCAACTCTAAAATGAGAAGCTCCTCCAGGTATTTACCAGCACTAAAATGAAGAGCTAGCAATAGGTAGCACGAGCATTATAACTGGAATCCATTGTTTGGTATAATCAACAGCACAACCCCAAAGCCATCAGCTTGGTGACAAGTCAAACTGTTTCCTTACTGAACACATGGCTCGGGGATTCCAAGGGGAAAAAAAAAATAAGACATACAACTGAGTTGGAACCTTAAAGGTTGCAGTCCCTGGAGTCCCCCACCTTGACAGAACAAAAGCTAATGTACCCCAAAAGCCTTAACGAGAAGGAGAAGTCAAAGATCTCACTTTACAAAGAGATCTTCCTACCTATTTATTTATTTCAAATATTTATTACTCACACTCTCCAATGCTTGGGGCAGGGTACAAGTGAATGTACATAAAATATATACATTCAATAAAACAAAGAACACAAAATGAGACAAATATTAATAAATGAACTGTACATTAATTAGTGGGACTATCACTGGCTCAGCACCATTACTTTTGTATATTAGGAAGAATATATATATATATATATATATATATATATATATATATATATATATATTTTTTTTTTTTTTTTTTTTTTTTTTTTTAAACAGATGTTTCAGTTAGAGGATTTAAAAGCATTTTTAAATAAAAAGGTTTTTAGCACTTATTTAAAAGGGTTAGGGTTGATCTTGCACAAGGAAATGGGCAATGTATCCCATAGTAAGGGTTGGGCCAGCTATCGTAGAAGGCAACTCGCAGGGACGAAACATCTAGCAAAACCTGACTAGACGTTGAAGAATGAAAAACACTCGCAGGATTGAGTTCACCCCTGGCGAGGTGGTGTTATTCAGGAATTTGGGAATAAATACTGCATGTACATGAAGCACTGGAGGGATATGATCCCGGATGCTGGCTTCAGCCCAAAACGCGGGCAACGCATTCTGGAACCAGGCACTGATTTCCCAGCCAGGGGCCTCAGTCAACCAACACCAACAAGTCATAACACCTCGGACACACTTTTAGGTGGAATTGCCTGGAAGAGGTGTCTCGTCTCATCCTTGCTGAGTGCCTCAGTACTGAGCACTTTGATTGATGGTCGACATATTCCAAGAGGCCCATTTCGTCAACATCACTTTTTTCTATCTTACACATGGGCGTATCTTGGGGTGATCTTTGTAAATCCGACTGGGCAGAAACACTTGTGCCAAAAGTGCAGCATAAGGGAATATTTATACTGTGTGGGGTATATCATTGAGACCATTAAAACTGGGTTCTTTCGAGGTTTGTCAAAAAAATATTATGGGGCGGAGGTGCAGGTTTATGTGGTCTTCACCATTTAAATTAGAAAGAGGGTCGCAATTTCAGTTTTGGTGGACTCGTGCAAATTCAGAAGGTAAGGCTCATTTAGGGAATTTTTGGATCACTCAGAGTGCTTATAGGTATCCAGTCAGGCAAAGAATGATTCCCCCAATTAAACCAGCTAACGTTTGTACTATACAAGCCTATGGACTCTGATTTATACTGTAATACTAAAAGCTTCCTCAGGGTAAATTTATCTTTAGTGGCAGCTCCTTAAAGGTCCCATTCATCAACTTTATCACATTTTCAATGGACTTTGGCAAGGCTTCTAAATGCTGAGGTAAGACCTCAGACTAAAATCTGAGCTTTGCCAGAGTGTAAAGGAAGAGTAGCCCACCTTATTTCTTCCCACTTGACACACCTTCAATGGTAGCTTCTCATTCTGGATGAGGCAATTACTTCTAGTTCATCCTTTCACTACTTCCTGTGACATCACTTCCTGTCTTTTTAAAGAAGAGGTTTGTTCTTCCTCCACTGGCTATTTAGTGAGCTTAATAGAAAATGTGCATACCTCCCAACATGGCCTTACCTATTTGGTTAGCGTTCCTTGAGGAGAGGAGAATGAGTATAATAGACTGAGAGAACTTTGGTGGTAATTCACTTAAAGGTGAATTTTCAAAATATTCCGCATGTAAAATATAGCATATACACTTGATCGCTACACATCCCCGCTCAATCCATTTCATTGTTTCAATCCGTTGAAAAGCTCGCAAAAACGCTGCTCAATCGATGCTCCTCTCATAAAAATGGCGAACCTGAGCAGCGTTTTTGCGAGCTTTTCAACGGATTGAAACAATGAAATGGATTGCGCGGGGATGTGTAGCGATCAAGTGGCTTCCCCTGATGAAGAAGTAATTCGAAACCTGGCCTTGTTGGGGCACACGCCGCTAAGGATTACACCGAAGCCTGAGGGTTTGAATTTGAGATAAGTGATATTTAAAACTGGCTCCGTTTTTTGAAACGACGGATTGGCGACCTGAATTTCCTTGTTTTAAACTGTTTGGTCTCAATGGTATTAAAATAGCTTCTTGAACATAAAAAAGTTTTGGAATTTAGAAAAATTTAGAAAAAGAGTTAAATAAACAGAGAAGAAGTTATTCTAAAAAATAATTAAAGGACTTTAAGGTGGATGGTGGTGCTGATGATTAAATAAGAAACCAAGTAAGGTTCACTGGACAGTGCTCCTGATGTTTTTATGAAGCATCACTGCACACCTTTCATATATTTTTTCAAAGTTTTTCAAATGTGTTAGTGGGATATACAAGTGAGATTAATTTAGTTAATTATATGTAAAAAATTGGAAATTTAAATCAGTACAAGTCATATAAAAAAATAAAAAAAATAGTAAAGATTTTGAGTGTGGGTTAGTTGCTGTGATTGGACTAGATCATAGCAGAACAAATTGTGGCCCTCATGGCAGAATGTCCCTGTGGGCCTTAGGTTTTTAGATCTCCAACTCAATTATGAGCTCTCAAGCTCATCTGAGTGAGGTAGACTGAAACATCATAATACAAAACAGCAAGGATCTTCTTCCTCAAATGCCTGGTCACAAAATTCCCACATGGAGGAAACAGTGCAGCAGAAAAAAAAAAATGGCACCAAAGCAATCTACAGCGCCAAAGCACTGAAAGTGCTCAGCATCGAGATATCATGGCACACATGCTGCGGCACTGAAACATCACAGCGCAAACGCTCGGCACCGAAACTCACGGCTCAGGGATGTTGGTGCCAAAAGACGAAGCCACAAACCCTGGTGCTGAAACAGCATGGTGTCATATCATAGCACAGGAACGTCAGCATCAAAACACTGAAGGAGAAATGGCTCCGACAGCGACAATCCATCAGGAAGCAGTCTATCATTGCCACCAATATTGGAACCTGAGGGGCTGCCTTCAAGAAGTAAAAAAAATACCCATTTTACCCTTTCCAACTTTACCAGATTGGAATTCATTTGCACAGAAACTCTGGCAAAACAAAAATGGAACCATCATTCCAGAAGCCAATTCTGGAAAAATTGTGAGAGAAGAACTCTGAGCAATGCATCTATATTTGAAAAAGGAGAAGAAAAGCCATTGGAAGAAAGATCAAAGTCAGGTTCTGCACCATACACTGAAATGTTATTTAGCGATTCACAAAGCTGCTCTGACTTGATGGATTGTGCATCAAGGACCGAATCATCTGACTCATCTGACCTTTCCCCAGAACCAGGTAGAGCTTCCGCTCCACCTGACAATACAATGTATCCAACATTTTTACATAAAATGATGGAAGCGATACCATTTAGTATGGAAGAGGATAGTACGAATTTTAATAGAACTAAAAGGAGCTCTAAAGTTCATTCTTCCCTCAAATATAAGGCAGTAGAAGACTCTAGAATGTTACATACAATAAAGAAAAGGGTTTTTCAGGGGGCCAATGTGCAATCAAGGATTGATGCTCATCAATTATAGATGATCCAATATCTGAACAACCTTCAAAAACTCAAGGATCACTCAGAGGATAACGTGAAGCTTTTCAATGACGTAATGACAGAAGCAGAAGACAGTGCAAAACATTTGACTCATTCCCATCTATGATTCATTTGATACTGCCTTGAGAATTTAGCATTTGCCATCACAGCAAGAAGAATGGATTGGCTAAGACCAAGGACTCAGGGCAGATGTACACAAAAAATTGGCAAAACAGAACATAATGGGAGTGTTGACCACACTTGAAAAGTCAAATTGAAATATAAGGAAGTGCAGTGGTAAGCTGATGTCTACTCAAGTAAAATAACTCTTTATCGCTGCAATATATTGATGCAATATAATTTTATCATCAGAGGCTTCTTTTGTCAAATGTTAAACAAATTTCAAATGAGTGCATCCCCTGACACAGTTCCATGTTTCTCCCACAGACTGCGTCAGAAGGGACAAAAAGCACCAAGGTTTAGTCATTCAGAGAAAAGTTCAAACTGCAATAACTGCAAAAGACTGGCAAACACACAATGCCAAGATGACAACTTATTAAGAGATGAAGTGAAAGAAACCATGGAAGCAATAAAGAATCAAAGCAGTGCTCTCTAATCACTTTCTTCGATACAGATGGATATGATGTCCCAAAGAAGACATAGACACGAGCCATACAATAAAAAACCATACTACTACTCCCAAAGAAGAAGATACAACCGGTATTACTATTATAGGCAACGGCCAATCATTTTAGAACAACTTCACCAGCCGCAAAAAGGGTAGCAACAACAGTCTAGACCAAGGAATTGAGACAAATAGCAGAGGCAAGGCCAAGTAGCCTCCGCAGAGAGGACTTTGACACACAAAAACGCGACATACAAAGCCAATTTCCGAACATAAAAGTAGAAGGAAGACTCCAATTTTTCAAGTCAAAATGAAGTCAAATAACTACAGACAAATGGCTTTTGAAAATCATAAGCCAAGGATATTACCTAATCTTTGAAAACTTGCCACCTCAAAAACCTCCATGTTACCAAAATCATTCACACCAGCAATTATAGGAATTTCAATCTCTTCTGCAATTGAAAGCGACAGAGCCCATTCTTCAGAATCAGGAAGGAAAGGAATCCTATTCCCCATGCTTTCTAATTCCAAAGAAAACAGGAAATCTCCACCCAATATTAGATCTTGGAGATTTAAACACCTATCTAAAAAAAAACCAATGAGAAATTCAAGATGAACTCATTAGGTACAATTCTCCCGCTCCTACAGCACAGAGGCTGACTGACTTCCTTGGATCTCAAGGATGCTTAAATTCATATTCCAGTTGACAAAAAAGCACAGAAAATGCTAATTTGCACTAGTTGATCAACATTATAGTTCTAGGTACTACCATTCGAACTAATGGCAGCACCCAGAGCATTCATGAAATGTCTAGCAGTGGTAGCTGTTCACCTGAGGAAGCAGAATCTGCTAGTCTTTCCATTCTGTGAAGGGGTATTGCAATGAGTTTTTTATTTTTTCACCTTTTTTAAGCTGATTCTACCACTGCTGATTGGTGAGAGTTAAACTTTTTGATGGCCTGGAGAAGACTGAACATTCTACTTGATATCAAGTTGAGACTGGAAGAGTTGACAAATGTTTCTACCGTATCCTTATCTAAAGTTTCTGTTGTAGTCTATGTATTGGTACTGCTACAAATTGCTTTGGAATTTCAATAAACTTTCTTAAATTGCCACTGAATCCCCAAGTCCCCATTCTCCCGAGCCCCTGTTTTCTCACCACTATTCCTGAATCTCCACCTAATCCCAGTCCCTGCTCCCACCCCCACCTGGAGCTTGTAAGTTGTTTCTCCTTCTTCCAGGTGCCAGTGGCCTCCAATCAGAATGGAGAGGATACACACGCCCCTAACCCCCCCTCCCCCCCCCCAAGATGGAAATACACTCTCTACTGCCATCATTCCCTAGGATAGAGAAGCTGCACACCCTGACACCCTCCCTTCCCAGTCTCCTTGGAGAGAGTCTTGCTGGGTTTGCCTGGTATTTGAAGTTGGACAGTAGGTTCTGGAGCTCACCTTCTCCTCTGTGGCTGCCTGCACCTCCTGCACTGGGGACAGGAATTCTGTCACAGGACCCTCGTTAGCATCTCCACAAGTACTTCCTTCAGCTCCTGTTGCATGGGCTGCCATTATTCAAGCTGATCATCTGCAGAGAAGCCTGTAAAAGAGAATGAGGAAGGAGCCATGTAAGGGGAAAGATCCCAGAAGTCTCCTCCCATGATATGGGTACAGGAGGGGCAGACAGAGCTTCTCGTTTGTTTTGTAGGGCAGCTGCTGGTGCTTTCCCTCCCGCACGGGTCAAACGATCAGCTATTCTGTACCTCTACCAAGTACAGTGCGGGAGGAAGAGGTGCTGGCTGCGGCAACAGAAGCTCCAGCCTCCATTCTTGTGCCAGACAATGCCTATGCCCTGCCCGCTCCCCTTCCCCCACCCCCAGAGTGGTGCCACTACCTCTCCTGCTTCCCCTCTGAAACAGGAAGAGTGCTTGCAGAGGGAAGAGTGGGGCCATAGAGATCAGCGGCACCGCTCATGCTCCGAGAGACCCTGCGGCCTGCCCTGCTGTGACTGAGTCGCGAGGCCCACAGACCTAGATAACAGGTGGCATGCAGAACTGCCAAGCACAAGCCACCGTGCCCCCAGACTTTTGGGAAGACTCAGTTTCCCCAAGTCTCTGATGCCAAAGGCCTGCTTATTTCATGCATCTACCACCCTTTCTGTAAAGAAATATCTTCTGATGTAACTCCTAATTCTACTCCCTCTGCACCCCGTATTATAACCTCTTGTTCTAGAAATTTCTTTCCATTGAGAAAATGGTTGCTTTCACCAGCCAAACTGCTCTTTTAAATAAATAAATAAATAAATAAATAAATAAAAAAAAAAAAAAAAATGTAGGCCTGTACTGAGCTGTTTTCTCCGGTCCCAGAGCTTTTCTAGAAGGAGGTAAAGCATAAGCTTCCTCACCCCACCCTATTGCCACCCAATACTTCCTGCTGAAGGGAGCTCACTCCTGGGTGCAGGGAGGGAGGGTCGCCTTGTGCGCCTGAAAGGGAAGGCACCAGAGGCAGAGGCTCCTCTCAGCCGACCTCACCCTTGGTCGGAAGACGGTGCACGTCTCCAGAAGGAGCCAGCGCAGGGAAAATAAGCGCCGTGCTGCGTAGCAGTGAGAATCCCTCCTGCGGGACATTAATCGAAATGACAAATATGTCTTGACATCAATTATGTTGCTTTGTTGTTGAAGCAAAAAGTAATTAACTTAAGTGAAGCAATTAAGTGAACCTATTATGTGAGGACTGCAAGAGGTTAAGCGGGAAACCTGCTTGGTCCTGAGAGAGAGAGAGTGAGTGCGCATGTGAGGAGGAGAGGGGGTTTGTTGCTTATTATTTGGACCTGAGACGGGAAAGGTTCCTCAGTGTGAGCAGATTTTAGGGGTTTTTTGTTTTGTTTTTTTTTTAATGCTTATGTGCAAATGTGGCATATCCATGTGTAAGCAGATAAGGAACAGTGACATCTTGTGGGCACTTTAGCAACGTGGACCGTGGCGTATCTCAGCTTCATTTGACCCCTCGCTTCCTGAGTCGTGCGTCATTTTCTGCTGTGAAGTAAAGAGGACTGCAGGAGTTGGACAGGAAGCAGCGTTTTTGTCTGTCTTCCCGAGAGTGGCCACCTGACACTGCTCAACCCTGACAGGCCCTGCTGCCTCTGTGGAGTTGTAGCTCTAAGTTCTCTAGGAGAACCGGAACTACAAGTCCACACATGCAGTTGGAGGGTGGGGGTACAAAAAACCAGGGCTGGATCAACCTGTCAGAAGTGACCTGGGTCTACCCTTCTCTGAACACATATTTTCCATATTGCCCACCGTGGCCTGAAGTAATGACGATCATACCCAGGACTCCAGGATTCGGCATATCCTTCCGCCGCTTTGTAACAAAAAAATAGTGCCTTTCCATTTTCTCTTAAATAACTGTGGAATTAAGGGTCAACCAACAAATTGTAGGTGAGACCTTTTTATTGGACTAACTTAAAACTTCTGTGAGGAGCTTTGGCGAGTTATCCTCTCTTCATCAGGTCAGTGAAGAAACAGCAGTTAAGTCCAATAAAAGGGTCTCACCTACAACTTGTTTGCCGACCTTAATTCCATGCATCCAAGTGGACTAGCACGGCAACCACGACTCTTTGCTTTTAAATAATTGGCAATTCTTTTTAAAATCATCGCTTCTGTCCTCTGCGCTCCTGGGATTGATTTACAATTTTACAGTCTGACCGGGTCTCCTCTGCAGTGAAAGCTTTCCACTGGCTTGCAGCAGCCTCGGTGCATCTGAAGCTATCCTGCAGGTCGTTGGGTAGCTCGGAGATTCTCTCAGGCCCTCCAGTTTGGAATTTCAACAGACTGGAAATAAAGGTCAGGAGACAAAAGTAAAACAACGGAAGGCGATACCTTTTTATTGGACTAACTTTAATACATTTCTTGCTTAGCTTTCGAGAGCTAAGACCCCAATCATCAGGGTCCTTGAGAGAAGACACAACCCATCGTTAACAGCCTCGGGGACTCCCTAAGGGCAGGGGGGTTAGCTGCCGGAAGCGAGGCAAGAATTGTAATAACTTTCAATCAAAAAAGGGATCGCCTCATATTATTCTGCTTATTTCATTTCCGTGCATTCAAGTGGACTGGCCCAGCAGCCACCCTGCTTTGTCCGATTTTTAGCTGAAAAGAATTGCCAGGTTTTCCGCAGCTTTAGTTTGCTGGCAGAGTAGCGCCCGGTCTGGCCCCATCCTGTTGCTCAGGGGCCAGAGCCGGGTGTGTGCAGCGGAGGGACCCCCCCCCCATGCCTCCAGGAGAAACACAGAAAATGAACTGGCACTCCTCAGAGTACCCGGGGTGCTTAGACAGAAAATATGCACGGATACATGGTTCTGTACATAGAGATTGTGCTGACGTGTCCAGACACAAAGGAAGGGGGGAGAGAGCGGCAGACCCAGGTTACTGGCGATCTAGGTATCCCTTACAGTCCCTCCCCTTCCTACACAGTAGGGGGTCGCCATCTCCATTCCCCAAGAGCCACAAACTAAGGTTTTCAGGATCTCCATAATGAATATGCATGAGATAGATTTGCATACAATGGAGGGTGTGCATGTAAATATATCTCATACTTAGTTGTATGGCCTGAGACTATTAACCACAAGTAGATAAGTGTGGTGCTTGAAATCCTATTAGCGATGTACATAGTCATGTAGAAATGTATATGCTTGTATAGTCTAATAAACCTGTATATATCTGTACAAACTACCAGCCTTGTTCACAGTCCCATTTGTTTTTCCTGGGGTGAAGGGAGATAAATCCCACCCACTGACACCTTCTCCCCAGGTGGAGGCACCAGGCGCCAAGAACCTGAGTACCGACAGACTCTGCCCACGAGGTAAGCGGTCAAGGGGTCAGGTGACAACCAGGGAACATTAACCCCTTGCTGTCATGCTTAAGGGATGAACCTTTTGCTGTGGGTCCTCCAATATTATTTAGATTTGCTGATTTTGACTCACATTCTGAATACGGTCAGATATGAATACACAAATCCCTGTATTTTCCCATACGTCCCCTCCCTCCCCCCCTTGACTTCTCTCTGTGTTCCCAAGTCTGTCTCCTCCCTCCTTACCTGAATGCTTTCAGCTCCCTTCTTCCTCTATCCCTTTCCTTCACCTTCAAGCCTTGGATTCTCCTACCCCCTCCCTCCTTCCTCCGGTTCCTTCTCCCCCCTCCTCATGTCCATTAACAAACGACCATTGCCATTGTTTTCTTTCTCTCTGTTCTCTCCTCTTCTCACCCCCAGTTCCACAAACCCAGCTTTCATTTCAGGAAACCGCTGACGACGACAGTCAGAAAGTGATCCTTGGGGGATTTGATTCCCCCTTTCCAGCCTGGAACAATGAACTCATGGAGGCTCTCTTGCATGGGCGGGGGAAAGGCTGCGTCTGATTAGTTGGGAGATGGGTCCTTTGCTCATTGGCATCTCCAGGGACCCTCATGCCCATTGCCTGCTGCTCTGTGCGCCAGCCGTGGGTGTCTAGTTTAGAAAGAGCCCGGGTGCGTCGGCCGTCAGCTTTAGAAGTGTATTTCAAGGACACTTGATGCAAAGCAATTGAGAGAGTTCTAAAGAGAAACTTCTCCTACTGTAACTCTTTAAACTCCCTACATAAGGACATCAGTCAGAACTAAGCTTTGCCTTGCCTTGTTTTTTTTTCTCTTCCTTTAGAGAAGACACAAACCTATAGTTAACAGTGGAGCCCCAGGGGTCTAAGAGCAGAGGTAAGAAATATATATATATATATATATATAAAAAAAATCAATAATCCCCTCCACCCCTCAATTGTGTGCAGAAACCACAGCGTACAACATTTCTCAGGGTCTCACAGTGTTCACTGGTAATAAGCAATGCAGAGAGAGGCCAACCAATCCCTCCTAGGACCCCTGCCCGGATAAGAGGTGTTCAGAATTGAGGCCAGAGGGAGGGTAAACCGCAAGCCTGCCAACTTGCCTAAATGAGCCGACGGCCCTGGGCTTCGGTGCGGCTCAAGCTCTGATCCCCCATCCCGGGTCCACGCTCTGTAGGAAGCAGAGCGAGAGTCAGAAAACCAGGCCTGGACGCCAAAGCTCAGGGTGAGAGGGGAGTTAGACTGTAAACGTTCAAAGTGTTGGTGCAGACTTCCATCGCTCCCAAAATTACATTTAAAAAAAAAAAAAAGAAAACTAAACACACTGCTGCCTCTGTGAAGGCCGGTGGTGGTGGTGGTGGGACTGTAGCCCTGACCTGCAGCGCAGGCGCTGATTTACTTAAGCAGCACCGATCAGGCTGAAAGAAGGCACCGGTTTACCACAGGATCGCACACAGCAATGACCACGCCGAGAGGGCTTTGATTTACCGAGGGAGCTCAGACTGCACTCGATCAGGGAGTATCCACGGTAGCCTTCCACCTCCCCCCTCCGACTGGCCCCTTGCAGCCTGAAGTCCCAGGGCCCCTTTTCAGGACAAATCCGGCCCCAGTGCTGGTTATGAAATGTTTCTGATGGCCGGGGGTGGGTGCTACATTTGGTCTCCTTATCCCACAGTACTGCAAACATCTGGCCAGATGGAGACAGCATGGCTGTAGGAGACAGAAAGCTTTGAAAAATTTGAATAAAAATCATTGCTTTCTATTTCTCAAATTAAAATGCTTCCTTGTCCAAAACCTTCATAAAATAGCAGCAGTGCCCAGCTGTTCTCGTTACCTGCCAGTCAGCACTGCGAGGGGCATCGGGCCTGGCAGCTGTAAGGCTTGCAAAAGCCATAGGGTGATCAGCAGCCATCAGTAGCAAAGAATATTGCACAGAAACCCTTTTCTGTTCGTCTTACTGGTGTGTTCACTAACTCTGAACATAAATGTCATATAATATGAACTCTCAGAGCTAGGGCATTACTTTTGGTTCTTCTCTGATAAAATGTCAATTTTATCGCACTACAATGGTGATTAGGATTCAGCTACAGTAAAGTCCCTGCTCCACAGAGTTTGCAATCAAAGCAGGTCCCTGAGGGAATGGGAGATCAAGTGACTTGCCCCGGGTCACAAGGAGCATAAGCGATGGAAGGGGATTTGAACCCTGACTTCTCTGCTTTTCAGCCCATTGATCTAACCGCTAGGCTAGGCTGCCTCTCGTCAGAGCCTCGCTCGCAGTCCCTAGTGCAGTTCTGCTTCCAGCAGCGATCTGCTTGCTGCCGTGCGACCAGACACCCTTCTGGGTTCAGCGGGCGATCGCTCTACTTGGAAGCTCTCAGCGTTATTGCATTTATTCTTACCTACTACAAACATCACCGTCCTGACAATCTCTGGCCTTACCCCTTGCTTTTCCCCCCCCCCCCCCCCCTTCCTATAGCACTACTGGTCGCACGCAGCGCTGTACAAATCCTCAGAAGAGAAAGTTCCTGCTCGGGGGAGTTTATAGTCCATTCATGAAGAATCCTCCGTGCCTGTCCAAAGCTTTCTTCATCGGTCACCATAAGTGGTGCCCACCAACCCCCATGGATCCCTCACCCTTCCTGTGAACAGAATACTTCCTTGCGTCACTCGCGTGCTCCCCACCACCGCTGAGGTCCAGAATTTCCTTTCCATTGAAATAGCAGTCCATCTGCCAGAAGACAGGATGAAACCAGAGAGCTTTGGCCTTTGGAGCGGAGCGGCAGCAGGCTAAGAACCAGGACAGCCGGGGCTCAGTTCTCATTGATTCTCCTCGTGACCTTGGGAAAGGTCACTGCATCCTCCATTGGCACAGGGAAAGGGCTCCAGTACCTAAATGAAACCTGCATTGAACGGTCTCACTCTTGCAGCTTGCTCTGGGCCCTGATATGGGGGGGGGGGGGGGGGGGGAGGGATCACAGAAGTCATTTCTCTGATCCGATGTGAAACGTGGGTCCAGCCACAGCTGTGACTGCTGCTCCAGATGACTGGGATGCTTTATTTTTTTCTCCATTAGTGCGTGGCACCTGGACGGTTTTGAATTGTTCCCTACTGGCCCTGTCCTCAAAACGTTCCCAGATACAAGTGACCTTTTACAGGCTAGGGCTGCGCTCAGCATTAGGCCTGGCAAGTCTCGAGCCTGAGGCGAGGCAGAGAGCAATGGCAGGGACCCACCAGGCTTATTGTTCTTGGCCGTCAGCGGCCACATTGCATCCGGCATGTTTTGCTGTTCCGAGCAATGATAGGGGATGAGGGCAGGGAGATGGTGGAATGAGGCTGATTGGTGCTAACATTTAAAAAGAGAGAGAGAGTAGCTTTTAAAACCAGACCATGGGGGGAAAGCCAGCCGTTACTCAGAAGCACACGGTTCAGAGAGATGCATTGTACCAAGGTACTTGCCAAACAGAATATACCAATACAGAGGTCATGCTAAAGGCTGAAGTATCCCAGTCAGACGAAGACCAAGACTACCCCGAGGTGAATGCCTCTAAACTGTATCATTTGCTAACAAGCAGGTTGTGAATACATAGAGAAATGAAAGTGCAAACAAAATACAGACTTTAACATGTCTGAATGCAAATGCCACAAGCCTGAACTTGTAAGACTGGAGAGTTAGAATGCATGGTATTATATAAGGATATAGACATTACAGGCAGTTCAGAGATGTGATGGAAGGACAATCAATGGGACACTGTGAAACCAGGGTATAAATTATATTGATGGGATAGTGCAGACTGAATTGGTGGAGGGGTAGTACTATATGCAAAAGATGGCATAAAGTCAAGCATTATAAAAATCTTGCAGGAGACAAAATGCACTGTGCAATCCTTATGGATAGAAATTCCTTGTGCAACAGGTAAGAATATAGCAGTGGGTGGATACTACGGGCCCCCTAGCCAAAATGAAGAAACAATAGCATAGAGACTTTGACAGAATGGGGAAATCAGAAAATAAATTAGAGGACTGGTTGCAAGAGTTGAAAGTTTGCATGACACATGGACATTGTTTAAAAGTACCATTTTGGAAGCCCATAAAAAATATACTCCGTGCATTAAAAAAGGTTGAAGGAAAACCAAACGTCTGCCAATGTGGTTTATTAGTAAGATAAAGGAGGCAGTTAAAGCTAAAAGGGCATCATTCAAAAAATAGAAAGCAGACAGATGAAGAAAATAGGCAAGAGCATAAGCACTGGCAAGCTCGATGTAAAACAGTGGTTAGACAGAGACTTTGAGTTGCCAATCTGGCAAATACTATTCATAAAAACCTTCAAATATATTATATTTTATTATGAGATTTTGCCTTTATGGCCAACTTCATTTCAAATTGTCTCTTAGCCTGCCTTAGGATCCATTTCTTCAGATGGATCCTTCTTCCAATTTTTGAAGGATTTTTTTTGGCTAAAATAACCTCTTTCACCGCACCTTTTAACCATACTGGCAATCGTTCGCCCTTCCTCCCACTTTTAGTAATGTGTGCAATACATCTGGACTGAGCTTCTAAGATTGTATTTTTAAACAATGTCCACATCTGTTGTACACTTTTTAACCTTTGCAGCTGCACCTTTCAGTTTTTTCCTAACTATTTTCCTCCTTTTATCAAAGTTTCCCTTTTGAAAATTTGGGGTTAGAGCTGCAGATTTACATATTCTCCCCCTTCCAGGCATTAGTTCAAATTTGATCATGTTATGATCACTGTTGCCAAGTGGCCCCACCACTGTTACCTCTCTCACCAAATCCTGCGCTCCACGAGACTAACAATCAGCACATTTGAACCAAATAATGAAAAGACGTTTTTCACTCGGCGCACTATCAAGCATCGGAATCAGTTGTCAGAGGACGTGATCAAGGCGAGTGGCAGTGGCTTGCACTAGGTTCCTGCAGGAAAAGTCTATAAACGTTTATTAGCCAGATAGACTAAACAAAGTATTGCTGTCCCAGGAAGTAGTAACAAATTAGATTTGCTTTATGAGATCTGCTAGGAACTTGCAATCTGGATTGGCAGGGGTGTTTCTAGCCTGAGGCAGGGTGAGGCGACTGCCTGAGGTGGCAACATTCTGGGTTCCCACACCCCACTGTTCTGCAGGGCACCCGCGCAGTGGTGCACATCAATGAAGGGGGAGCTCCATGGCACATCGATGATGTCATGCTGGTGGGGTTTCCACACCCCACTGGTAGAAATAAGACCCGAAGATGGGCCTGAGGGAGATTGAGTACGAGCAGAGGAAAAGGAGGTGACAAGAGGAGGGAAGGGGAGGGGGTGAGAGAGTAAGGGAAAGGAGGGTGAATGAACAGGGAGAGGAGAGGGAAGGTGGTTGAGTGAGTAGTGAGTGGAGAAAAAGGATGGGGATGTGAGCGAGGAGATAAGGTGAGAGGGAAAGATGGAAAAGGGTGGGAATTAGAGAGGAAGCAAGAATGAAGGGTGTGTGTGTGTGTGTGAATGGAGGAGAGTGCAGGGTTGCCCAGGGTCTACAGTTTGGTGGGAGCAGAGCTGTGTCAAGACTGATGATGGTGCCTCCTTGCTTTTCCTGTCTGCGTGAACCCCTTAGAAGTTATGCTGGATGGGCCTGCCCAGGTGGGAAGAAAGAGGTGCAATCACTGCAGTCATACGGAGCAGGAGTACTGCCAGCATGCATGACCAGGAGTAGGAGCTGCATCAGCCCACACCTTAGGAAGAACGAGGAGTCCCATTCGCTGTGCAGGCTGAAGGTGTAAGCTGCTGCTTGAGTTCCAAAGGGGGAAATGAGTGAGTGACCGTGTGTGTGAGCAAACATTTGAGAGAATGTGAGCGAGCATGCCTGCGTGTGTGAGAACGTACAGATGTGTTTTAGAGTATGTGATTACAGTAAGAAGGGACAAAGTTGATGTGCAGTCTACCCCCTCCCCTCATTAATTCACAATTTTGGAGTGACTGGAAATCAAAAGTTTGCAGGTATGGATAGCAGGGAATATTTTTATTCTTATTAGTTTTAATTGTTAGGTGGTGTTTGAAATATTTTATTGTTTTTTGAGAACTTTAAAAAAAAATGTTAGGAGTTTAATTATTGAATCATGTTCTCTGTTTGTCAGTTGTTTTGAAATATTTATTCTTTTTATTAGTATGGCCTTACTATTATGACTGACATGTTATATTTCTTGATTTTATTATTGTTTTATGAGGAACAATGATCTATTTTTCCAATGTTGCACTGCACATCTGTTTCTTGTGGTTTCCAGTTCCGTTTTTGTCTGCACATTTCTATTTATACTTTATGGCCACTTTATTCTGTATTTGGTGTTTGTATGCTGCAAGTGACCAAGGTGAGCTTCTGTAGGTGTGTGTAGTTTCTGTGTAAGGAGTTATAGCAGTTTAGCTTCTTCTGTTTTCCTAATGGGAGGTGCACTGGAGTTTTAGGGCCTGGTGTAATATTTGCAGTATTGCCTTTTCACAGGTAGCGTTGTTGCTGGGTGCATGCTGGCAGTTAGTTCGTTTTGGTAGGAGATGTTTACTATATCATAATTGAGATTAATTATAACTTTCTGAAGGCACCACAGCAGTGCATGTAAAAATAATATTTATGTTGTGATATTTTTACTTCAGAAGACAGGGACGGTAAATTTAAACCCAGTGCATGCCCACATACACGTGTATATGGGCGTGAGCACATATGCGCTGGAATTTTAAATCTGCACAAGTGCACATGCATTATATAAAATATACCTAGTGCAAGTAATTAGTGCTCCTCATTTTAAGCAGTTACATGAGGAAATGTTATTCCTATATGTTTCCTTAGTTATCAGCTTTTACACACACAAGTGAGCTCATTGTAAAACATGCTCGGGTGAAGATGAGCATACAGGGTGACAGTATTATACAGGTCACTATTTGCAAAGTCTTACACAGGAGACCTGCTAATAGAGAGATGGTAAGGGGTAGGAAAAAGGGAAAGGGGACTGCAGGGCAGTCCAGTCATACACAGAAAAAATGTGACAGACACAAAGGGTTTTAAAAGAGCGAGTGGAGATGGTGGGGGTGCATTATCATTCCTTGACTTATTCTCTTTTCTGCTTTTTCCAGGTTTCTCTCCACTTCCTCCCCACAGGTTCTTCTCCACCTCTCATCTCCACCCCCTGGGCCTCACAAGATTCCTCTCCTCCTCAGGTTGCTATCACCTCCTAGGTTCCTCAGTGTCCTGGGGCCCAATACTATGGGCAGGGTAGTGGCAGGCAAGCAGGATGGGGGACACGGTGAGCTTGTGCACCCTACCTATACCCTCGGTTGCTCCTTCCCCATGGTGCACGCTTCCTTTGTAATCAGAAAGCACAGAAGGGGTAGGAAGATGAGGAGCAGCTGCAGAGAATGGGAGCCTATGCTGTATTCCCACACCGACGGGCTTGCTTTCACTACCACTGATCTGACTGCCAGGGAAGGAGGAAAGGCAGAGGAAGGTTGGCCTTTTAAACATGGTAATGTTTGATATGACTTTTAGCAAGGGGATGTATTGTACTTTGAAGATGTCACTGGCAAAGGCACAGCCTTCAGTGAGATGAGCCAGATTCTCACTGCATGAGGACTGCAGCTCAGATACAACTTGCACATTCTACTCCAGGGCTATTATAGCAATTCAAACATTCTAGTGGGCAATTTGCTCTGTGCTACCTTATTTATATACTACTTCCCTCCAAATCCCTTACCTGTTGAGGAGCTCATCTAGCCGACTGTCCAGCATCCCACAGGCCAGCCCCGTGTCTTAGTCATAACTGGTCTTTTTGCTTTTTTTACTCCGTCCTGCAGAAAGACCCAGAGCATCCACACCATTGCATGACAATAGCGCACCTTGTTACAAAATGTGCCATGAAACAGATTTGAAAAGTCGGCCACCCTATTTCCCCCTTTTCTTCAAAGATTTCCGGGGTATGCAGAACCAGACCATTTCAGTCTGAAAGCACACTGTATTGAGCTGCCTGTTGATGAGGCACTGTGGTGCGGAAGCAGCATCCTTACCAAACGTGGTAGGCCTTGAGCGCCATCTGCTGGACATTTCCCCACCTTATAAGTGGTCTGGGCAAAGTCCTGCCTTCTCTATAGCAGACAGATCAGAGCTATGACACATGGTAATAGCTACACTGTAGCAATTAGTAACATTACTATTAAAGTAAGCATTTTTTAAATGATTTACGATACTCATCTATAAACCAATACTGTAATACCCCTGACCCTGCCACAGGAGAAAGTCGTTCTGGCAACAGTGTCATCAAGCACCACTCGCACAAGTCCAGATTGCCTGTTAAATCTACAAATAAAATCACACATACACAACAGTACGGATCAGACATCAAGGTCACAAAGTACATCACACATGACCTGGAGCTCTGACTGGACTATATTGGTTTTGAGGTTAAAAATGATGTCGCAGCCACAATTTGAACAAAACAGAGAGGCGTGTATGTGAGGAAACATCTTAAAAACAGCCTATCCTATATGAACTGTCACTGCCACAGAGGGAAAGCCTCAGTGCACAGACACCATCAGACAGCAGCGAAAGCAGCTCCCGACAGCTTCAACCCAAGTCCCAACGCCCAATAGGAACGTGCAATGCTTTCTCTCGCGGTGGTAGATACGGAACGGCAGGTTGTAACACAGCCTCACACGGGTAGGACGGAGCTCACATTTCTACACGGACTTGCCATCACAGTCCAGCTTCGGAGAAACGTCAGCAGGGACAATCATGCGGAACGTAGCATGAGAAGACGTCTTGTCCCAAAGCTGCAACTGCCAGATGCATGCCGCGTCATGGAAAATGTCATTGGGCCGAGCAGCGTGCAGCTTCCAAACCCAAGAGCAGTGTTTTACAGAAGAAAGGTGTAGAATGCCTAAATGAGGTAAGGGCCCACTGGATCCTTTTGAGGTGCACAGGCCTTATAAGGAGGACATATTGCAATTGGCTAGAGTAAGCTGTGGGATGATACTGTGTCCTGAGCATCCCACATAGGGCGTGCTCTAATGCTGCATTCCAGGTTTTTGACGTATGGGACCACAGATTGTTCTGGAGAGTTGAAAAAAAAGAGAAAAGTCCAGTGTGAGGGGAGAGCGAGCACAGGCAAGGTGTTGCTGTACGGTGGGTGGGAGCTGCAGACCCAAGGTCTGCGGATTTTGTAGTCTCTAATCCGTATCATGGGAGATTTTGTGTTGGGAAAAGACTCGGAGGCTTCCAATTCCAATTTTGCTCTTCACTCTTGGACTGGTGGTGGTTTGCCGGACAGGGTCTGGCTGGAGATTTTTGTGAGAGTTTTACACAGACTTTCAAATTTTGCAGCAGGTGCCATAGATCATTGTTGGGAATCAGAGAAAAGAGAGTCACTCAGGTACTTACATGAAGAGGAAGAAGAGTACCACTATTTTAGGCATTCACAGGGAGACAGAATGAGGATAGAGCAGATCAGCTCTAGTGCACAGATGCAAGGGATTTTCCCAGGGTACGGGAACCCCAAGTCCATTTATTCAGAGAAGTCATTTCCATTAACTATTGCGACTAGGCAAGCATGAAAGATGATTACTACACTGTAACTGAATATTAATATTAATCTCCCAAGAGGTGTACATCAACTTATCACTATTGAAAACATCTATTTTCAGTAACTTTGTTTGTTGAAACACCAGTCACTGTGCGACTGGTGCCCAAACCTAAAGGCCTTGGACAGAGTCCTTCACCCTCATCATAATGAATTTAGGAGCTGCACTGGGGGTGCTTACTGATCCCAGGAGCTCCAAAACGACTCCATCATTAGTACAGAAACAACAGGAAGGGGGCTTCAATGACCCCCTTTCCAGCTCAGCAGGTCAAAATCAAGAGTTATCAAGGTTGGCCTGCCATGCGGAGAGCACTGGGTGTGATCCTCCGCTTCCTAGGCTAGGGTTGCTGCAGAAGCAGCATTCAAAATCTCCTGAGGCGGTGGGAGGGGAAGGAGTCATTGTGCTAAAGTGACTCCCAGCAAAGGGGGGGGGGGGGGGGGGGGAAGGTTTAAGGCCTATGATCGCAGGTTCCTGGGAGGAGTCCTGGTGCATGACTTTTGGCCAAGGAATCCTGCTGCAATGCCCAGGTCTTGGTGAGTTGGGAGGGGATCCCCCAAAGAGTTGCAAATGAAGGCTTTTAGCACTGAATCCCAGCTCCGGCTCAAACTGAGCTGGAAGCCTGAAAAAAGGAAGAGGAAACTGCCGTGCTTCCCTACATCTATCCACAGCCCCCCCCCCCCCCCCCAAAAAAAAGTTGTTACTAACTGACCTATGCTAAGAGGAGGCCGAGTCATGCCTGGTTAGGTCCCACTGTATCTATGGATGTTCCAAATTCTGAGAAAGGCAGGATTACAAGTGGAGATAAAAGGAGGCCAGGCTAACACATTCAATGACCCGGATTAAATAGGTGATTCCACAGAAAAGGGAGGCCCATAAACCTCTTGCTGGAAGGCTAACATCTGCCTTTGCATCAACGAAGACTGAAGCCAGTGCTTTCTCAAACTGACCTAACCAGAGACAAAATAATCCAGAAAGAGGTCACACACAGACAATATCCCCACAGTCAGCCTGAGAGAGATGTGTGTCAGGAACGGACTATATCCCCAAGAATGCAAAAAATGCAATACACCAAAAGGTCTTGCTATCAGGAGCAGAGAATATTCCTATCTTCCCCTACCCTCTCTCCACCCTCCCTTCCTTACCTGTTTGCTTCTCCTCCTCTTCCCTCCATCCAGCCAGGCTGGGGGTTGTGCAGCACACTAGGGGTCACTATTAGATACGTAAATATTTCTTGTCCTTTCTGTATCACTGAGCAGAAGATAAATGTGCCAGTTACCTACAAACGGCACCTGTCCGGAAAAATCTAATTACACTTCCTAATGTATTCTGGAAAGCATTAATTATAAGATTATTTTAGGGAAGAGCAGATAAAGAGCTATAAAATCTAAAATGACAGGGGTGCTGGCCCCAGGGCTTCTGGCGATTCTGTGGTGCAGCACCACAACCACTGAAGCAGTTACAGAAATGACTTGAGATGATGCAGACCACTCAGTATCTTTGTGAGCAATTCTGCGGAGGAGCTGGTAGGAATACTTTGTTATAGATCTTAACTGTCAGCTGCAAAAACACAGAATGATGCAAGGAAGCTTGTGGGGGGAGGGGGGGGGAGGGACGGACAAATACTTGGCAGATAATTTTCAATGCAAAAAAGTGTAGAGTTCATGCATTTGGGGTGCAAAACTCCAAGAGACCAGTGAACAATGGGAGTGAGGTACTGATGCGCTCCAAGCAAAAGCAAGACCTCAAGATGATCGTATCCGATGAACTCAAAAGTATCAAAAGCAGTGCAGCAAGATGAGAGACCACACCTGCCAAAGGGATGCATGCAGAGTAATTGTGGTGCTCAGAGAGGCTGCTAAATACTGCAGGGCTTGCAACAAACTCCTATCTAATAAGGTTTAAGGGCCTAAGCATGTAACATGATAAATAAAATCCGATAAAGACCCAAAAGATCAATCCAGTCTGCCCAGCAAGGGTTGTAACTGCCTTCTGCCCCCCCCCCCCCCCCCCCCCACCTTCTGCTTAGGGTTGTGACCGCCGATCTGTTCTGGTTACCCCCGTGCTGAAGCGTTTCACTAGAATTACTGCCGTTTACCTTGGTTCTTCATTTCCTTTCTCAGGCCATTAGGGGTTTGATTTCTGAGTGTTAATGTCTTTCAGATATTTAAAATCTGTATCATATCCCCCTCTCTCTTCTCCTCTAAGGTATACATATTTAGGCCTTCAAGTCTCATGTGTCTTTCAGTGCAGACCATTTTGGTTGCCTCTTTGGACTGCCTCCATCCCATCTCTATCCTTTTTGAGATCTGGTCTCCAGAACTGAACTGAACACAATACTCCAGGTGAGGCCTCACCAAGGACCTGTACAAGGGCTTCACCACCTCCTTTTTCTCCCTGCAGGTTATGCCTCTCTCTGTGCGGCCCAGCATCCCTCTAGACCTAGAGCAGTGTTATTCACTCCCAGCCCTCGAGGGCCACAAACCAGTTGGGTTTTCAGAATCTCTCATGAATATGCAATCACACTACCTCCACTGCATGCAAATCTCTCTGATGTATATTCATGAGGGATATCCTGTTGGCAGTGCTCAAGGGGTGGGAGTGAATATCACTGTCCTAGAGGAAAGGGGGGGAGAAATATGAGACAGGAATTCAAACACTTCAAAGGTATAAATAATGCACTAGAATCATTCAGAGGAAAATGCTGTAAATCAAAAGGCCTTGGTATGAAACGTCCATGGAATACTCAAGAGTTAACATCAGAAAATATGTGTTCGCGAAAAGGGTGGTGGATGCATGAAGTGGAGTCAAAACAGTAACAGAATTAGAGATAGTTGATCCCAGAGATCAACTGAACTCTATGGCCCACATCAGGAATGAAAATGGGCAGTCTAGACAGATTCTGCGTTACGTACTAACAGCATAGGAAAGCAGTATATTCTTCATTGAGCTACAGAACAAGTTTCGCGCAAGCAGCAAGCGTACACGCTTCCCTCAACCCAGAACGGCTGCAATATGAGCAGCAAAAGCCGTTGAAGCTTCCTTCGCCCACTGCAGGACAATGCCAGCTTCATATATACGCACTTCACCACCAACTAACGATTTGTAGTCCCTATCGACCAACAAATGAATTTGGTTGTCAATCTACCAGTGAAAGGTAACATGAGCTCTTCTTAAAAGCATCTAACAAATGTTTTTTGAGGTTGTCACTGGCTGTTCTGGGCTAAGCAGAGCGAGAACGGCAGCTGCTTCAAACTCAGCCCATAAGAAACTCCTATCTCCCCAGCTGGTCCGGTTTTCAGAGGAGCCAAATTATGCTAATTCACTTTTCTAGACCCAATTTATGCAAATATCTAATGAATATTAATTGCAGATATTGTCAGGACCAGATATGAAAACCACAGATTAAGTAAGTAGGGTTTTGACCAAAAAGAATGCAAAAGAATAAATAAAGAAGCCACAGATTGCGCTGAAATATTCTATTTTCCTTTAATTTCCTGCCATAAAAAGGCAACATATGGGACCAGGAACCATAGCAAAAAACCCATTCACAGCAAAGAAATCTGAAAATAAGCAAACACTTCCGTGTCTGATGTGGATTCCTCTTCTCACCTGCTCCTTATTGCTTTTGGATGTCTTTCAAAAGGTAAAGACACCAACCAGATGGTGTGAATTCCAGCAGAAGGGTCCCTTCCTCTTTTCCTTCATTCTCTCAAAAAACAAAAGTGTAAGATATCATTCCTATTGCTGCATGACACTCATTATCCCAGCTTTCCATGGCTGAGTAGATTTGGAGTCAAATATATTCAGCAAAGGAACACTGCCCTGAGGTCTCCCTATTGGCATCAGTAGCATGGGGTCTACTTAATGGTTGGCTACTTGCCAGGTGCTCGTATCCTGGCTTGGCCTCTGTTGGAAATAGGATGCTGGGCTGGATGGAGCCGCTGTCTCACCCAGAATGGCAGTTCTTATGCTCTTAACCCCCGGAACGAACACCACTGGTTTTGTGTGGCATCATGGCCAACGGCGAGCCAGTGCACAGGTAAGCAAAACCTCTTCTGCAAACAACAAATAGCAGGGAAGCTGTAATTTCACAGAAAATGCTCCCCCCCCCTCCTTTTTCAATGCTCAGCAATAGCCTGCGACTCTGGAAAGAAAATGCAGTCGGACATTTTAAGATGTGATTTCTTCCCCTCTTGCAAGGTTTTCTCTCTTCTTTTCTCAGTTGTCTGTCCTCTAGGGTGCTGTGGGCCTACTGATGCTACCCCAGAATTTAAAGTGGAGCAATTTTGAAGCGGTTTTCGAACAATGCCCAAATTGCTGTCTCTCCGTACTGCAGAGCTGAACATGCTAATTTAATAACCTGTAACGAGCGCTCTTGTGGACAGGAGGACAATCAGCCACACAAGCGGGCGACGACATCCATTGGCATTAATGTGGAGCATCTTCACCAGGAATTCCGGAAAATCCTAGAAGGCTTTTCTGGGTATGCACAGGATATGCTCAGTCTTGTGTAATAGCTTTGAGAGAAGCCAACCCCAAGAGGAGGAGGATGGGTAAGGGTGGCTGATTATCCTGCTATCCATGGAGAATGCCTGATACAGGGTAACAACTTAGTTTTCTCCACGTACAAGCAGGAGTAAATCAGTCACACAAGTGGGACTCCCTAACTCTGGTTGTCTTTTAAACTAAAAAAAAAAAAAAGCGGCTAAACAATTTAACAAAAAGGGGTGAACATGTTTTTGGCATGAAAACTTATTTTCACATTTTGGAGGGGTTTTTTTTTAATGGAAGACAACTTGAAATAACAAAAATGGACTCTACAGGGAACGGAATAGGCATCTTCCCCTCAAAGAGACCCTTAAGGACAGATTAGCCAAACCTATTGTTGCTTCAGGAATAAGTGCCCAAGCAATAATGAAATGTGAATGTGTGAACTGAACTCCATCCACATCATAGCCTTGGAAATATTAACAGAGGCCAACCTTAGATGAGCCATCGTACTGACACTGCCATGGCTCTAACATTATGAGCCTTGATATGCCCTTCTAGAGTCAGACCTGTTGGGCAAAGCAGGAGGAGATGCAATCTGCTATTCATTAGAAAGTACTCATAGCAATCCCAGCCCTGTTGGGAGTCAAAACCCTCCAAAACGTTGGGTAGACCTATGGACTTTCTCCATTCCAGGTAAAGGTAACAGTTCTTTTGCAATCTAAGGTCTTGCCCTCACACATTGCAGTGATTTCCAGGAACATCATGAACATGAGGAGCCAGCATAAGGCCAAAGGCCAATACATAGGACCAAAGGTGCTATTTCTATACAACAAATCTGAGATACTTCCTGTGACTGGCATGTATCTCTTTTTGGATATATGTATCCTTGAAATCTGGAGAGCATAGCCAATCTCCTTTGTTTAGGAGGGGAATAACAGAGCTGAAGGAAATAAACGTGAAATTTTCTCTTAAGAGAATTTTGTTTCAAAGCCCTTAAGTCCAGAATGAGATGGAATATTCTAGCCTTTTTGAATACCAGGAAGAACTTGGCAAAATCCCTGGCCTTTCTTCTGTGGTGGGGCAAGCTTGACCACGTTGGTCTGCAAAAGGCCAGAAAACTCTACTTGGAGCAGCTCCTGGTGTAGAAGAGCCTTTAAATAGCCCCTTCATGAGCGATTTGTTGGAATCTCCAATAGGTGCAATCTATACCTTTTCTTTACAATCTGGAGAATCGAGCTGTTGGAGGTTGTAAGGGGCTAACAGTTTGTGTAAACCTCGGCCTCTCTCTCACAGGTAAATCCTCTGGCACTGAGACGGAGAACAAGGACTAGGGCTCTGGATTCAGTCAAAATTTCGTAAGAATGAGATGTCATGCTGGGTTGTATCTAGGTCCATCAAGCCCAGACAGTGGCCAGTCTGGGCCACATGTGCCTGGCAGATCCCAAAAGAAGATCTCTCTCTTGTTACTCAGTCCCAGGGATAGCAAAAGTTCTTTTTAGTCTATCTGGCTTACAGTGTTCTATGGATCTTTCCTCCAGGAACTTGTCTAAACCTCTTTTAAACCATGCTATGCACTCCTGGTTTTGACTGGGATGCCCTGTGGGGCTTTGAGCTTCTGCAATCAGGAGCATGTGATTTTGATCCTACTTGCTGCCTGAGATGAGTAGATTTAGGTAAACATCTTTTCAGAGAAAAAACAAACAACTATCTCATCGATCCACGCCAATACCTGCTTGATGTGGACGCAGTGTGTGCCCAAAGCATGTAACAGAGTCTTTTATAAGAGATACCATATCCTTGACTCTTTCTAAAGAGATTTTCTCCACTGCAAGGAATGTTAGCAAGCCTTTCCTGGAAACTTTCTCTAAAGTGTGAAGTCCACAAACATAAGAGCCTGAGGCTTTCAATAGTCATGGAGGCAGCATTGTATGTTGAATGAACTCAATGTTTTCTTTATTCTCTCCACTGTTCAACAGATGAAAGAATTCCTTGTTTCTCCTGAGGGAGATATTCAGAAATGTCTTTGCCTCTTCCAGTATAGAGTGGATGTACTCAAATCATAAAGATCTGATAGGATACTATGAGGAAGCTCAGCACAGCAATCTAAAATAACTTCCCTCTGTAAAGATCCAAGTTCTGAGAGTCATGACCTGGGGGTACTGAGGAATGCACTTTTGATTTCTTGGCCTTTTACAGGATGGATTCAACAACCATATATATGTATGGTAAATGGACCTTGTTGAATTTGACAGCTGATTGGATAAACTACTTGGTGCCCACTTTCCTACTAAGAGAAAGTATGGAATGGGGCATCTGTACATCTTGCAGGTGTTGATGAACAAGCATTGCCATCAACTCCTTAGAGGAATCAAGGAATTTCAGGAAGCCAAAAAATGGGCTCATTCTCCACCTCCAAATTAAAGGAAATAGTCTGAGCTGGGAAGCAGATGTGTTCTGGAGGGCACATACTCCTAGCCTGAAGAGGAAAGGGGTCCAAAGAGAGATCAGGCAAATAATCCTCTTCCCAACCAGATCCATGGGCAAATTCCCAGGACTGGTCAAACTTAAAATCCAATATCAGTAATGCAATGGAAGTCTGAGAAGGCATGACTCTAGAGTCATAGTTTAATTTGGGCTTTGGGGCTGAGCAATGCCATACAGGAGGGGAGGGTTCCCACTCTAAAGCTATTTGGTTCTATCTCAGTGCAAAGCAAGCAGATAGTCTTTACACTGAGACACCGGTGTTACCAAACTGCAGGTCTTCAGGATCCACTCAACTGGCCATACAATCAGTGTTGAGTCATTCAGTGCCAGCACCTACACCTGCTGTCCAGGCTCAGTAGAACAGAAGATGTTCTCTTGGGTAGTTGGATGCAAAATACAGACGGCTGATGACTGGACCTTTGATAAGTGTCCTTGCCTCCCGGTTCTATACACCAAAAGGAGATTGGTGTCAATCTTCAAAGTGCTCTTTCAATGCTTGATGTCATGACTCCTTATGTCTGAGCTGGACTTTAAGGAACCCAGTTTGGGTATCAAGCAGTGGGGGCTTGTGTTTTACTCCTGGACCTATCCTTCAGTTTCAATGCCAGGACAGGCAGAAACTCATTACCAGCGGATGGTGCAGTTCCTGGGTCCTTCAAAGTCCCTTGGTGTCGCAGACCACAAAGCAAATATGCAGAATTTATGGCCTCTTTCAGCCACCGGGTGATCATAGTCTTGGACGCCACATTACCCCGCTTTGGACCATTCCAAAGAACAAAGAGATGATCCGAGATTCTAAAAGTGTTGGTAACTTCCAGATAACGTAGCAGCGCCCTGTGGACATCCAACTTTCTCAAATCCTTTGAAAGAGGATCTGACCTATCCAGATCGGAAAACGAAGGGAGTTCCACGACTGATTTAAATGAAAGGAGGAAACCACCTTCGGAAGAAAGGATGGTACCGTCCACAAGCTAACCGCCGAATCAGAAATCCTCAAGAAGGGTTCCCGGCATGACAACGCCTGTAGTTCAGAAACTCACCACGCCGAGGAAATTGCCACCAGAAATACCACCTTCAACGTGAGGTCTTTCAAAGTAGCTCTCTTCAATGCCTCAAACAGGAGCACACATAAAGCCTTAAGAACCACATTCAAATTCCAGGATGGACATGGAGAACTCACTGGGGGACGTAAATGCTTTGCCCTTCTAAGAAAACGAGAAATGTTGGGGTGTGCTGCCAAAGTCACCCCTTCTATGGTGCCGCATAAACAGCCTAGGGCTGCCACCTGCACCCTCAAGGAGCTACAGGACAAGCCTTTAGCTAACCCGTCCTGCAGAAAGCCTAAGATACTGGACAAGGATGCTCAAGTGGGAACAATCCTACGATCAACGCAACATGACTCAAAAATCTTCCAAATTCGCACGCAAGATAGCGAAGTCGATGCTTTGCATCTCAGGAGAGTAGTCACCATCGCGTCCGAGTAACCTTTGCCTTTTACGACGACGCCTCTCAAACGCCATGCCACTAGACAAAAGCGATCTACCTGAACGAAACAAAAGGGGCCCCTGGTGAAGAAGGTTCGGAAGGAATGGAAATCGCAGTGGCCCCTCCACTGCGAGGTTGACCAGATCCGTGAACCATGGTCGACGGGGCCACTCGGGAGCCACATCCGCCAGGTGATGCTCTATTCGACGAAGCACTTTGCTGATAAGGGGCCAAGGGGGAAACACATACAACAGAATCGTTGTCTGCCAAGGCAGCGCAAGAGCATCCACGCCCTCTGCCCCCGTGTCCCTACGATGTGCAAAAAAGCACGGAGCCTTGGCATTCTTGAATGTCGCCATTAGATCCATGCACGGCGTGCCCCATCTGTCGCAGATGAGTTGAAAGGCTCTGTCCGCAAGTTCCCACTCTTCAGAGTCGAGCTGATTTCGGCTCAGAAACGCCACGTGTACATTGTCAACTCCTGCTATGTGGGACGTGGCTATGCAGGCTAGGTTCTGCTCCGCCCAATGGACCAACAGTCGAGCTTCCAACGCTACTGGACAACTCTTGGTCCCGCCCTGACGATTGATGTAGGCCACTGTGGTCGCATTGTCAGACAACACCCTGACCGACTTCCCCTGGAAAAGAGGGAGGAAGGCTTGCAACGCCAGTCACACTGCCCTGATCTCAAGACGATTGATCGACCAAGGAGACTCCTCTGGAGACCAAAGCCCCTGCACTGACTTCCGCAAACAAACCACTCCCCAACCGGAAAGGCTGGCATCCGTAGTAACCTCAGTCCAGTCCGGAACCATCAAGGGAACGCCACGGCGCAGATTGTCCAAGCACAGCCACCAAGCTAGGCTGGATCGAGCGGACTCCGTCAAGGGCAGAGGGAGGTGGAACTGTTCGGAAATTGGACTCCATCGGAAAAACCCCTCAGAATCCGTTGTGTTATCCACATCTTGCCCTACAGCAGCTGCTCCTGTAGGAGAAACCGGCCTCAGGGCTGGCTGCTGAGGAGAGAGGGGAGGAGGGGAATTCCCCTTCCCCACCACGAGCTGACCCGTGAAAGCAGTGGAGCCCAAAATGGCCCCTTTTCCCGCACTCAGCGGTAAGGGCCTTACAGTAGACGGTGGCAGCTCCCCGAATGCCCACCCCCCAGACAGACCCCGACGTTCCCTCTCCTCTGGGGATGCAGGCTGAGCACAGCCCATCCCTCGAGAGGTGCGCGCCCCGAGCCGCATGCACTGCAGAGCAGACCACACAGCATGAGAGGGCCGGTAAAGCAAAAAATTAAAACTGTTTGTTTTGTTTTTTTGAGATGGGGGGGGGGGGGGGGGGAAGAACGGAGCGAACGCTTCCCAACCGCCGCGGCAGAAAAGACAAGAGAGAGCCTCGCTACTTCGCTCTTTTTTATGCACGCCAACCTGTTCCGCTGTCCTTGGTCAGGTCCTGACGCGGTCTGGTTGAGGTGAGTGATCCAGGCTCCCCGGTATCACCCCAAGCTGGGCTGCCCTGTGGCAAAGGTAGGGCTCTCGACCCTGAGCCACAGCTGCCCGCAGAACCAGGGGGAATGGTCCCCTCAGGACCTGCTAACTCCCTGGGAGGCTAGAGACCTTCAGCTGGCTGATCTCCTTACCGTTCCTGACTCTTAGTTCTTTTTTTTGTTTTTATAAACCAAACTTAATTAACCAAACTAAACCCTGTCTACTTCTATTCCTTGTTTTTTTGTTTTGTTTTTTTTTTACTAAAGAATCAGTAGAGACTGTGAGTGTTGCACCCATGCCATCTGCTGGAGACAGAGTAATACTGGCAGACTGTGGGTGGCACCCTGGTATATTTTATTTATTTTATTTATTTATTTATTTAGTGTTTTTATTATGACTGGCAGAGCCAGTCAAATCTTGCTCTGTCTCCATCTGCTGGTGCGGAGGCAAAACCCAGAAGTCTGGACTGATCCGGTACGTACAGGAACACCCATTTGTGTGGCTGATTGCTCCTGCTTGCCCTTGGAGAAAAACGTTTTTGTGAATAGAAAAAAAGAAAAAGAAAAGGTTTACGGAACTGCTCAGAGAATACCCAAAGGGACAACCTCAACAAAACCAGTTTAGTGAAAACGTCCTCGCAGAGATAACCACTGTGCAAAACATTAGACCTCTGGATGACGGTGTGTGGCTGCCTGACCAGATCCTCCTAACCTCTGCTCAATCAGCTGGCTTAAAACCTCTTCATTATGGATTCAGGGGGAAATCTGCAGACCCTCTGCTTTGAACAAAGTCCAAGGGTACTTTTATCTGTGGACTTTGCACCGAGTTTCAAAGAGGAAGTAAGCACATATTATCCCTTTAAAACTTACCATAAGCACAAAGTACCCGGAGGACTTCTGCACCTGCTTCACGTGCGGGTGCATCTTCTATGGAAAATAACATGTGCGGACTTCAAAATAGTATTTGCGTGCATTACTTTCCGATCCTGCCCTTGCAAATGCCTCCTCTTTATGCGGCTAAGTGCACATGAGTTGAGGAACACTGCATGTACTTTTAGCTGTATAAAGCAGAAAGCAATTTTAATCAATTTTCATACGTAAATCGCTATTTAACTGCATAACTGGCTTTGAAAAATTATCCTCTCAGTGGCTACACAGCAGTAGCAGGTTTGGAAGCTCAAGCTCCATCATTTCCAGAACTGACAACAGACCATGCCTGATGAAGTCACAGCTCCCAAAAGGCTCCTTTGGAGAGACTCTGAGGTAACTCAATTTTATCAGGACAGACTGATCCATCCCTGATTCTACCCCACTGCATGCTGGGATTTGCAGTCCTGCTCTTCTTAAGAGGCACAAACTAAAAAGTCCATGGAATGGGGCAAAACCAAGACTGGCTTAGCTTGTTCCTGATAACCCTAACACAATATTCGTGTGTTTTAAGATGGTCACATGTCATCACCACAGGGGAACTGAAGTGGTAAGAGAACCAGGACTAATTTGTTTAATGGGTGCTGCAAGATAGAAGTTTCGGGTAAGGTTTCAGCAGGGATCATGTGAATGCACTTAAATGTTTGTTTGTTTTTTTTAATCTTGTACTTTCTTTGGAGGGAAGGGGGTTTGGTTAGCTAGGCATCCCATCTGAATTTCCTAAAGTATGTTCACATTCAGTCAGTCTGGTGGCTCCGTGCCACACTAGTGTTCCATAAAACTAACTATAAGACCAACGACACTGGAAATATCCCAGCTACAACAGCGAGGTCCTTAGGAAGGTTAACACAGCACTGTGAATTAACTGACAAGTAGCTGCAGTAATATATCACAATATATTCCATTCAATGCATATATATATATCTCTATATATATATTATATATATAAATATAGATATATATATCATGATACAGAATGCTTGAGAACTGCTGGGGACCCCTGCTGTGATTTTGAAGCTCAGGCTGCTCGCTCTCTCTCTCTCTCGTCAGTAAAAATGTTTGAGGCTCCTGGAGGCATCTGGACTGTGGGCCCTCACATGAACTCTGCGTTCTCCTTGGAGGCCAATAAGGGTGCTGTTTCAGTCCTGGGGCCTCCGTCCCCCTCTTTCCCTTCCCGATACGAGCTGCAGATTCTTCCTGGAGTCCCTGCCATGGACTCTTCTCACTTTGTCTCTCCACAAATGAGAGTCACTGTACCATCCAGCAAGTCCTCCACGCTGACTGCCACTAGCTCTGAGCTGGCCTGGCTTGTCTGGGAACTCGGCAGTGCCACAATCACCTGAGAGCCAGCTAGATGAGTCTCTTCTAGGGCGATGACCTGCTCGGTTGATGCTACATGCTCCGATGTCTCTATCACCTATGAAAGGGAGAGAAGCTCTCCATAAGCACAATATCTTTTTTTTTTAATATTACACTGTACCATGTCCTTCCTAGCAGTGAATTATTTACTCTTGCATCTAGGGAGATTAGATACAAAACACAGAAAATTACATTTATTAAGTGAAATCTCACATAATCCTGATGCAAAAGAGGAGAAACTCAGGGCATTTTAATATTTCTCTGAACAAGAAAGGTGAATAATTTGACTGGGTGAGAAATTCCCCATTATTTAAAAGGCAGTTAGTACAGGTACCTCTCTGTGAATTAATCGAAGGAAATATCTTCTGGATTAAGAGAGAAGTGAGAAGATGTATTTTTGTGGATAAATGTTAACAGTAAACCCAAAAGATTTCCTAACTGTTATTTTATCAAATTACAATTCTTGCCAGCAGTTATTGATTAAAACAAAATGCTCAAGTGTTGATGTTAACAAGTGCTGCTAGTAATGCCCCCTTATAAATTGTATTGTATATCAGGAGAGAGAGTCGACTTCTAGCCATATCCTGAGAGACATCGGTTGCAATGCTAATTAACAGCCTCCAATGGCATATGAGCCACATAACTCCCCTGTGGTACATGAGCCACACAACTAATTCCCCATGATACATAAGGAGAAATTTAAAATTACCTGTTTATTTCCTTTTTTTTAGTCCTGCCAGACCAGTCCAGACAGGTGGGTTATGTTCTCCTGCTAGCAGATGGAAAGAGAAAAAAAGCTCAAAGCTGACTTCACTCTCCTTGTAAAGGTCTGGTAATGCCTTCAGTATCCTAAGTTAAAGCTAAGGCAACTTTTCATTTTGGTTTTCAAATCATCATCACAAATAAAACCTGATAAAGTAAAAAAAAACAAAAAACTTCACTCCTTGGTTATTAGTCCAGGAATAAGAATTCCTACATCACGCTCACAATTAGGCCAGCTGCCTTCAGAGTGGTCAACGTATTTGCTATTAGATTCTGAGCTTGTCAGAATGACAGCCTTTGATCACTGCAGCTTCCCTGGATTGGTTTGGCAGGAATAAAGGAAATGAAATTAACAGGAAAATATACATTTCACCTTTCTTATCATCCATGCCAGACTAAGTCCAGACAAGTGGGATGTACCAAAGCTTGACCCAATCTGGGCAGGAGGAAGCCGTGATAGCTCTCAAGACCCCTGTGTTCAAGGCATTCCGTTTCCCGGCCTGCACATCCATGTTGAGTTGCTTAAAGCAGGGATGCAATGGGGGCAAGGGTGCTGCCCTGCCATTATCTTCTGAAAAAAAAAAAAGATTCTGACTGCCTATGAGTCCTGCACCCTCGTCGAGAGAGATCATTGACCATCAGACCTGCAAACTTTTGCTGGAGCAGGCCAATGTACTCCTCTCAATTGCTCCTGAAATCGATGCCTTAGAAACCACTGTGCTTTAACAAGACACATTAATATACCAAAGACATGCTACCCTAGGAAGCTCAAAATGAAGGGATGCCAGATCCCTTCAAAACTAAGCTCACTTCCAAAATGAGGAGATCTCTCCCAGCAGAAGACTTGGGTTCTTGATTTCTTGGAAGAAACTATCTAATCCAAGAGTAGCGACAGAGCTTCCTTTGCAGCAAACCAGAGCCAGTCTCTGCACTCTGCGAGATTTGCAAGTTATACCTTCACGCCAATCTTCTCTGGTGAAAGGAATGGATCCCTCAAAGGGAAATATTGCCTCCTCGTGTGAACTAATCTCACAGAGGCTCAAAAACTTTTGCCCTCCTTTTTAGGCTTCTGCTCTACCAGGGAAATCGGCCCAAAGACTATTTCCTAGGAGCCCTGTCTGTAGCTCCTGCTGCCGGATCCACCAAGGGAATAAAGTCACAGGGGACCACGCTATGCTTGACTCAATGGTGCAGGAACTCAGACCCCCAACTCAGACTGTTCCCAAAGGGAAAGGAAGAATCAGACCCCAGGGCTCTGCCTACACTCCACAGTGGGAACCTGGGTCTAAAGCCTTCCTGGGAGTGGCCTACACGTAGCTGGAACATCAGTCCACACATCTGTACCATCTGCTGAAGAGCTGAAGGCAGCACCAGACTTTATAGGGGGAGTGAAGTCACCTTGGAGCTTTGTCTCCATCTGCTGGCAGGAGGACATAGCACACTTGTTAGGACTGGTCTGGCATGGATGATAAGGAATAGCTGTGAGCAGGCACTAGGGGTTGCTTTTCTTCAGAAGAGCACACATTGAGAGATGTTTTTTTTCTTTCCATGCTGTGGTCTTTCCTCTCATTCAAATATTTCCTTATTCTCATCATTATTCTTTATGAATTCTCTCTTTACACTTGTAATATCTGCTTTATAGATTACAACCCTACAAATAGTTTCCATAGTAATTAGCTGAGATATCTTCTCTTTCTAATCCTATCAAACCATCAGAAACCCTCTCCTCTCATGGGAAGACAGAACCCACCACCCAAGAAGCGACAATTCTGAGAACATGTAACCATCCCGGTAGTTCAGACCAAAAATGAAAAGGATATACATTGAATAAATTTCCAAAAATAATCTAGAAATTGATTTGGATCTTCACATATCTTCATATAATCTGAGATCTCTCCACGTTTTTACAATAATCTTTGTGGGGAAAAAAAACAACTTTTACATTGTAGAATATATTGATGTAATGTCAATGTTTTTAAGAAAAATACCCTTTCAGCTTCTTACATAAAGAAAATGCCGAGACCAAATGTTATCACAAATATCAATTTTGATCTCAAGCATACATCTGACAAGCAGGTGGAATCTCAGTCTGCTAAGCTAGCGCTTCGCGCTTACAGCTTCTGAACTACAAGCTCCATAAAAGTAACGGGGGGGAAATACAATCCAAGTTTACTGTGTCAGCTATGGTCGCCATATCTTAAGCTTCTTGATTTCAGGAAGAAGGAAACTGACGTGCTCACGATGAGCAAGTGGCCCTCTACCACTACACGCCCGACTGCATCGTTTTACCTCGAATAGGTGCACAGAGTAAAAGTCTCTAACGGAGTAAGACAAGTCACCACAAACCACACGAGAGGGTTTATGAAGTAAAACTGTGAAATCCTGTTTGTCTAGCTGGCGAGCGAAGGCCTTTCCTACACCAAAATAGGCATCACTAGTCCTCAACTTGTTAAAGACCGTCCCTTGCGTCTTCCCCACAAGGACCCAGAAAATACCTGTCCTGGCTGTGCTGCGATGCCCTGGGTTTCCGTGAAGACCACCTCTGGGTGGTCTCCTTCATAGTGTCTCTCCATCTGTGCCTGTGTGGTGAAGAGCTCCCCGCAGATCTGGCACCCAAAGGTGCTCTCCGTCTGGCTGAAGTGCTCCGTGGCCACATGGTGCTGCAGAGCCCCCGGGAAACGAAAGGAGTCCGTGCAGTACAGACAGCGGAACGGCTGGGAGCCTGCGGGCAGAGAACAGGAAATCTCAGAGAGAGGGCAGCTCCAGGGATGGGATTTCAAGTCTGTGGGAACTGAGAAGGGAGGTGGGGCGGTGATGAAAAGCAGACGATCACATTTTAATAAAGAAAATCGTACGAGAAAAAACGAGAGAGAAATAAATGGACAGAAGACACTCATTTTTATTCTGGGCCTTGTAGTTCCTCCTCTCTCTTTCAGCTGGGATTCTGAAGCCATAAGCCTTCCTTCACAATACTGAAGGACTTTCCCCCCTCTATTAATTGATCCTCTCACTGTTCCTAACCTGGCTATTGCCTGAGGCCAGAAGCCAGGCACTAGAGCTCCTTCAGGAACCCCGTAACATGGGCTCTAAATCCAGCCACCAGGTGTCACCCTTAGCAATAACCCTGGACGTTCTCCCTCCCCTTAGAAGCTGAGTGCTAGCTCCACAGCATCCCCAGCCCCAGATGATCTGGGCTGCAAGAGACCCGACTCAGGGATAAAACTGGGGACACACTGTGTGGCAGAGCACAGCCCCGCCACCGAGCCGGCCCAAAACGCCACGCCACGTTGTGCAATGATCAGCGCATTGATACATACCTGGCACCGTGCGCTCAGACACCACCCAGAACCCTGACATTTACACGCAACCGGAGCACCAACATTCAGAGGGACAAGTAGCCTCAGACGCGACAGGTCTCACCTGAGTGTTTGCACTTCACGTGAACCTGCAGAGCAGTCGGCGAGGAGAAGAACTGATTGCACTTTTCGCATTCATGGAGCTTCATGTCTGTCATTGAGAGGGGCAAGATAAAGCCACAGCAAAACCCCAAACAGGTGTCATCAAAATGGAACGTACAGCAGAGTCGCTACAGGCAAATTCAGTAGCCTCCCTCTCGCTTTCTAAATCTGCCCTGCCCCGAAACACTGCCCCACTCACGCCTGCGTGACACACTCCTCACTCGACGCTACCGTCTCCTGTGTAACACATTCTGCTTTTCTGTGTAACGTGCTCCTTTACCTTGTACGCTCCTTGACTGGGTAACACGCTCCTCTCGTGTGCGGCAGGTCCCGTCACCTGCAGATGCCCATGCAACAAACTCATCTCCTCCAAAAGCCCCACTCCCCCTGTGTAAGACCATTGCTCAGCTGCATCCTCTCCTCTCTTTCTCCTCGCTCTGTCGCTGCTAAGTATCCTGGGTTCCTATCCCAAACCTTCCTGAACAGGGTTTAACCGCCCCCTCCGGCCTCCCTGCCCACCCTTTCCGTACCAGTGCCCCCCCTCCTACCTGCGTGCTCTGCCTTCACGTGCTTCTGCAGGGCGGTGGTGCTGGAGAAGACCTGCTCGCAGGAGCTGCACTGCAAGGAGAACTTGGAAGAGCGATGATTCTGAGCCGCGAAGACGTCAGGGTGGTGGGTGCGGTTATGATACCACAAGCCCGACAATTGCTGTGAAAGAGCAGGAGAAACCTCAGTTTTGAGGGGGGGGGGGGGGCGGGGAATCAGGCAGAGAGAAAAAAAAAATCTAGGAGGGAAGGTGATGCAAGAAGTGTAGATCATGTAACCTAGGTATGCCTGAGCACTCTCCTCGTGACCTTGGGCAACGTCCTTCCTTGCCTCAGATACAGACTGTAAGCCCTCTGGGGATAGGGAAATACCTCCAGTACCTGAATGCAATCTGCTCTGAAGGATCAAGAAAGGCAGAACACCTGCTGTCTTTTTTTTATTTTTTTTTAATATCACACCCTTCTTTTTTTTTTTTTTTCAGGTATCCTGCGTTCCTCATTACCAGCTAGGAAGAAAGCTTTACCTCTGTAGAGCTAGATTTATGGATCTGGCAAAAGGTTCATGTTTTTTGCTTAAGTCATTTTTTTCCCCTGAGGAAGTGCTATACAGTTTGGGGCTGCAACTAAAAATAAACACTTTTACTCACTTATCTTTAATCAGATATTCAACAGCACTTAGCCAGCCCAGAAGGCTGCTGAATATTTTGATAAACCTGACCACACAGTTGTGCACACGGATTTAGCCAGCTAGTGCAGAATACAGCACTGCTTTGCTAAATTTAAAATTTAGCCAGAATGCGCCAACACAGGCCCCTTTACATCACATGGGTAGCAGTTTTACCTGCACAAACACAGCCAGATGGAGCCCTATTTTAATAAGCAAAGATACACCCAGCTAGAACCCAATTTTACCCTGGCAAATCTTTTGAATATCGACCCCTTTGAAAACCAAGCAAACAAGTGATCTGCAAGCTATTTGCACTTTTTTTTTTGCCCGAGGCTTCAGTCTAGGTTGCTGCAAACTGAAAGCTTGCACACATGCTGCCCCCCCCCCTGTTCTGAGAGTCTGCCATGCACAGCTCATTACTGGGCTTTCTAGGGTTCAAGGCTCTCTCTCCGAGCTCTGCTATTCCAGTGCATGCCCCCGCCCCCTCCCCCGAGCAGCCCTGAAGACCTGGCTAGTTTTCGCAGAGCCTGGGACAAATGCGCCCTTGAACACGATGTCAGTGTGTCCTGCGACCGGAAGCCCAGGACTCTTGCCATGGTCAGGTACGGTCAGCACTCTCCGGCAGCACTGCTCACCCCGCGAGCACATCCCACCCACTGCAAAATGCAGGCAGCACCAACAGAGGCCCCTACCGCTTCTCAGAAATCACAAAAGGGCTTCAGGGGCTTCCCTGCTCAGAGAACAACTTGCAAGCCATTTACGCAGGAAAACAGTGATTTTCGCTCACAAACTGGCTGTCTGAAAGTCGCTCTCCCTCGCTAAAAGAGGGCGCATTATTGCTCAGTCCTTTTACTTTTAGCCGCATTTAGGGAAGAAATTCTGGGGTGTGAGAGTTTGGGGCAGGATTGGAAAACAATACGCACAGATTGCATTCTCCTTACAAAATGTACTGAAAATTACTCTCTCTTTGAAACCAGATGTAAAGCTTGCAGGGACTTTGCCGCAGACCTGGCAGCTGGAAAATTGCCCCTCTAGTGCTAAACGTGGGTTGTTCCAGAGTGTGGAAAAGCTAAGTCGGACGGCTGGCAGGCCAGGAAGAGTGGCTAGCTTCCTTTCAGGCAGTGCTTGGGCATTAACTATGGCATGCATGCATTCCTTCCTGATCCTCTTCAATTCGGAGACTCACCTCTGCCGCCTGCACCACACAGTCCCAGCACACAGATGCACCTCCCTGAGCTTGTGCAACTCTTGAGGCTTCCACATCTCCCCCTGCCTGTGCTCGTGCAGTCAAAGACGCTCATGCATTCCCTCCCGAGTTGGCACAGTTCCTGAGGCTCGTGCATCAACCCCCTCCTGCACCTCGCCCCGGTGCACTGAGCCAGCACATTCTTGCAATCACCTGGTAGGCCTTGTCACAGATCTCACAATTGTATGGCTTGCCTCCCACGTGAGTGACCATGTGACGCTCCAGCAGGGAGGGGGCACTGAAGATCTTGGCGCAGGTGGGACACGGGTGGTACTCTCGGGAATGCACCTCCTGAATGTGCTGGCGATGCTCATCCAGGGTGGGGAAACTCATCCGGCACTTCTGGCAGTCATAGGGGTCTTCAATATCTGACGGCAGGAGGAGGAGGGAGGAGAGACAGTCAGAGACGCAGAGGGCTCACAAAGACGAAACGGTGCGGGGAACGGTGAGACAAACAGACGTAAGCAGATGAACAGAGACAGCAAAGAAACAAAGGACAAAGAAGAGAGAAAGAACACAACACACACTTACATCAGTAGGTGAGGAGAACTGAAGAAGGTTTGTGGGTGCCTAGAGATTGGCCAGTCACTCCCCGCTAGAGGAGCGCAGGTGCGTGGAGAATGACATTACTCACTGTGGAAAGTGCGTAGGTGTATGGACAGCCCATTAGCCTGGCTGAATCCTTTCCCACACTCCCGGCAGACGTAGGGCTTGTCCCCCGTGTGAGTCCTCACGTGCCGCGTGAGCTCAATGGACTGAGCAAACACTGCATCGCAGTACTGGCACACGTACATCTTCCCTAGAAAGAGAATTACGGCAAATGTATTCACGTATAAACGGGGCGCCCTGCTCATTACCCGCTTATCGCTCAGGGCCTAGGGTCGCCATCCTTGTTTTAGTGGTCTAGATCAGAAAAGCTGCTGTGTTCTTTTTGCAAGGGATCAACAATCTGCCCTCATCCGCACATGGCTATGCCACCCAGTCAGCAGATCCCTCAGTGCAATGGGGAACCTCATACAAGACCTTCTAGATTTCCACAGAAAGGAATAAAGTGGTAATTGTCTACCTGTAAGTGTTATTCTCCAATAGCAGCAGAGCAAGACACCGTATCTTGTTGCTCTTCCGTTGACAGTACAGTTTATCTTAATATCCAGCTAGCTCAACAGGAGTTGAAGTAGCAACCAGTAGAGGCAAAAACACTAACCACAGTTATGGACTAGCAATGTAAAGAGTGGTGGCTACAAAAAAACCCCCAAAGTAGCGAAGAAATAAACTACTAAAAAAAGTGACAAACAATGAAGATCATAATACAATAATAAAATCCAATAGAGGAGGTGGATGGACTGTGGGATTTCTTATTCTGCTGCTATCAGACGAGAGTTATAGGTAAGTGTCCTGGAAATTCCTGGTGGGCACTGCATGAACATGTGGGGGACGGGGAGGCAGAACGTAAACGAAAGCTTCTCAGAAGCCGAACGCAGGAAGCTGGCAAGAATTGGTTACTGTCTGGGAGATGCTGCAGAGGAACTGCTCACAGTCCCTTGCAGGGAAGGCAACTCCAGCTGAAGCTCATGTGCCCTTATTTTGGGTCTGGGAGGGAGGATCACACACAGTCTGTGACCTCTCAGTAACAGAGCAGTCACGGCAGTAGCTGAGCTAGATGAGTGAGGGAAAGAATTAAAAAAAAACAAAACAAAAAACAAACAGGAGAAAAGCCCAGGTAAGATGTGCTCACAGTACCTCGGGGCCTTTGGCCTGCTCCAGTTGTAACGAGCATGCGAGAACTGGAACAGTTTCAAATGGGCTGTCTAGCCACCGCCCCCCCCCCCCCCCCTCCAGAAATAAGTAAAATAAAATATAGGCAGGAAATGGGGCCTGACATAGTCCACATCAAGCAGACATGTTTACATTCAGCAACAATTAGATGATGTGATTTTTTGTTCAGTGTAACTCCGAAACAGGAGAATTGGTTCTTACCTGCTCATTTTTGTTCCTGGAATACCACGGATCAGTCCAGACTCCCTTCCAGCAGAGGGAGTCAGAGAAAGTTTCACCAACACTGGCATATAACCCGGTGTGCCACCTGCAGTCTCCTCAGTATTGATCTGTACCCAAGCCAAGATTTATCCTGTAACAATCCTAACAAAATATACAACCACCTCCCACAACGAGCAGGAGAAAAGGCAGAATCCCGCCCTGGAAAACATCTTTTCTTTGCAACTCCAAACCAGGAGAACAAGCCTGAAATCCTGAGCAGCTCTACAGCCTATATCCAATAGAAATAAAACAGAAATGTGAGCAGACTCCCCTTTCCCAAGCAGGGCGGGACTCTGGAGTGATCCGTGGTATTCCAGGAACAAAACCTAGCAGGTAAGAACCAATTTTCCTTTCCTGTTCATACCTGGATCAGACCAGACTCCTGGGATGTACCCAAGCTTCCCTAATTAGGGAAGAACACTCTCACCGAAACCCCTGGCCTCTGGGGCCTGGACATCCAAACGATAATGTCTGGCGAAAGTGTGACACATTTCTTGTAGCGACACCTGCTGGCACTCGGCCCAAGAAGTCACCTGTGACCCGAACAGCATGAGCCCTCAATCCCACTGGGATAGGACGCCCCTTACAGATACAAGCCGAGCTTATTGCTTCCTTCAACCACCTCGTTATCATAGACTTTGAAGCCTTCTGCTCTTTCTTAGGCCCACTCCATAGCACAAAGAGATGGTCAGTCACCCTGAAGCTATTGGTGACCTTGAGGTAACGCAACAACGCCTACTTCACATCCAAACATCGCAGGTCTCTAGAATGCAGAGTTGACATGTCCAAATCTGGGAAAGCCAGGAGTTCTACCATTTGATTCGGATGGAACGCTGACACAATCTTCAGGAGAAAAGAGGGCACGGTCCTCAAGGAGATCCCAGGATCTGCGATCTTCAGAAAAGGCTCTCTACGTGACAATGCTTGTAGTTCCGAAATTCTTCTGGCCAAACAAATTGCTACCAGAAATACCACTTTCAAAGTGAGAACCTTCAACATTGCCATCTTTAAAGACTCAAAAGGTGCCACACACATCCCTCTTAGAGCTAAATTAAGATTCCATGAAGGACATATTTTCTGCACTGGAGGACATAGATGTTTTGCCCTTCGAAGGAGGTGAACCACATCTGGGTGAGCAGGCAAAGACATTCTGTGTACCTTGCCACGAAACAGCCCAAGGCCGCAACCTGAACTTTAACAGAATTAAAGGCCAAGCTTTCACCAATCCTTTCTGCAAAAATGCTAAGATGTGAGCTATCAAGGCCTAAGTAAGTCTTATTCCCTGACCCGTACATCAGGACTCGAAGACTTTCCAGATCTTCACATAGAACAAGGAAGTGGAAGACTTTCTAGCCTGCAACAGTGGAAATGACATCCTCCGGATATCCTCTCTCTCAAATGCCAAGCCGCGAGACAAAATTGATCTACTCAATCCGAAAATATTGACCCCTGACGAAGAAGCTTCGGCAAATCAGTGAACTGCAGCGGACCATCTATCACCAGGTTGACTAGGTCTGCGAATCATGGGCACCGTGGCCACTCTGGTGCTCCCAGGATCACTTCTCCGGGATGACTCTCTATCCACCGTATAATTTTCCCACCAGAGGCTATGGGACTAGGGCATCAACCCCTTCTGCCCCATGTTCTCTTCTGTGACTGAAGAAATGGGGCGCCTTGGAGTTCCTTTGAGATGCCATCAAGTTCAGGTGGGGAGTACCCCACCTGTGACACAGAAGAGCAATTGCCTCTTCCGACAGCTCTCACTCCCCAGGATCCAGCCTCTGGCAACTGAGAACATTGTCCACTCTGGCTTTGTGAGATGCCTCAATGCTAGATGCTGTTCCGCCCAGCTCATAGTTACCCCTTGTCGGTTGATATAAACCACTGTGGTTGCTTGTCCAACAATATGCGCACCAAATGGCAGCTTAACAGAGGCAGAAAAGTAAGTAACATGAAATGCACCGCCCTTGTCTCCAAATGATTGATAGACCAGGACGTTTCTTCCTTGGACCATTGCCCCTGGGCTGATTGACTCTGGCACTTCCCCCCAGCCGGAAAGACTGGAATCGGTGGTAACTACCACCCAGTCTGGAATTTCCAAGTCCACTCTGCGACCTAGATGATCCTGACCAAGCCACCATGAAAAACTGGACCTGGCGGAAGAAACTACTCCGACAAAGGATCCCAATGGGAAAGAAGAGACCTCTGGAGAGGCCTCATATGCGCAAAAGCCCAAAGGGACTAGTTCCAACGTTGAGGCCATAGAACCCAACACTTGAAGTTAATCCCAGACCTTGGGTACCTTCGTATGCAACAGCCTGCATACCTGCTTCTGCAGCTTCAGAATGCGATTCATGGTAAGAAAAACCTTTCCTAACCTGGTGTCGAAGTGCCCTCCCAAGAACTCCAGAATCTGAGACAGGGTTAGATGACTTTTCGCCAGATTCACCACCCAGCCTAGAGACCTTAGCTGCTCTAAGACGTGAGACACCGCTTGAGTGCAGAGGGCTTCAGACTTTGCCCAAATGAGCCAGTCATCCAGATATTGATGAATCAAAATGCCCTTCTTTCTGAGTGCCACTGCTACAACCATCATCACCTTGGTAAACGTACGTGGAGCCATTGTCAGACCGAAAAAGGCAGGGCATGGAATTGAAAATGCCTTCTGAGGAACATGAACAGTTGGTGATCTGGATGGATCACAACGTGCAGGTATGACTCTGTCAAGTCTAGCGAAGTCAGGAACTCTCCTTTGTGCACTGCTGCAAAGACTGGGCATAAAGTTTCCATTCGAAAACGAGGAACCCTAAGAGCCACATTCATCTTCTTTAAATCCAAAATTGGATGGAAGGACCCTTCCTTTTTTGGCACCACGAAATAATATGGAATATCTTCCCACAGTTTGTTCCCCCATAAGCACGGAAACTATGGCCCCCCAGCTTTTGTAATCAGATCCATGGTTTCTTGGACCATCTTTCTCTTGCTGAACAAAGCACATGGGGTAATCATGAACAAGTCCTGCAGCAGACAAACGAATTCTAATGCATAAGAGTTTCTTATCATGCCTAGGACCCAGAGGTCTGTCAGGACCTTGGCCCACTCCTCGTAAAACAGAGTCAGACATCCTCCAATAGGAGGGGACCGGCCTCGCTTCATTGTGAAGACTTAGCTCTGCCAGAACCCTGGCCGAGACCTTGTCTGCTTGGTTTTTTGCCCCCTCAAAAAGACTGATTCCAAGAATGCTGCCTCCCGGCTCCTTGTCTTTGGGTTCCTGCCGAGAGCCTACTCTGATGAAACTTTCTATTCAGCGGGAAATGAGAATGCCCCACAAAAGAACTCCTGGCTTCTTTTAAGCTTATCCTCTGGCAGCTTATGCCCTTTGGTCTCACTGAGACGCTTCATGAGCTCCTCCAAGTCCTCTCCAAACAGAAACTTTCTCTTGAAAGGCAATGCTCCTAACTGAGACTTAGACCAATCATCTGTTGACCAGTTCCTTAACCAAAGGAGACATCTGGCAGAGACTGCGGACATCATAATTCTAGAAGAAGTTCTGATGAGGTCATACAAGGCATCCGCAACATAAGCCACTGCTTTCTCCTCCAGACAGTCCGCTTGCTTAGCCTCAGATGCAGATAGCGTTCTCATAACCTGTAACTGCTGAACCCAGCATAGGCTAGTCTTTTGCATGAAGCTACTGTGAACTGCAGCACATATGCTGAGCGCAGAAACCTCAAAAATCTTCAGATGAATCTCCAATTTTCTGTCCTGCATATCCTTCAGCACCACTGAACCAGCCACAGGAATGGTGGTCTTCTTAATGACCGCAGACAATGATGTGTCCACCTTCGGGAGTGTCAAAAGTTCAAGCATGTCCTCAGGCAACAGATACAATTTTGCTATTGCCTGGTCTACTTTCAGGCCTGTCTCGGGAGTGTCTCACTACCTGACCACAGATTTGTGAAACAGGAAGGCTTTGCTGGGCCCCTCAGGCCATCCCATGACAGGGTCCCCCCCTTCTTGATCAGACTTCCTCCTGGGAACCTTGATCCCCAACTCTTCCAAAACATGAGGAATCAAGGGCCATAATGCCTCCTTACGGAGGAGATGCACCACTTTAGGTTTGTCCCCTTCAGCAACTAGCACCTGGCTCAGCCCCCCTATCTGGATCCGTCACATCCGGGCTAGTATCAGTGACAGCTGGATCAGGAGAGACCGATACCGGCAGAACTCTTTCCTCTGAATCCTCAGAATCCACATCCAGACTGCCAGGATGCGCCATCATCCCAAGGACCCTATGAGCTTGCCTAAGAATCTGATCCCTGGTTTTTTTTTTACTAGGACGAGGACCAAGGGGTCCCTGAGCTCGGTCCGATTGCTTCCCAGCAACTTTTCTTAATAAGTATGCCTCATATATAAGCAGCACAAACTCTGAAGAAAACATTGTGGGAGCCCCCCAATTCAAACTTGAATAGGTCCCTCCTCTTCATCAGAATTGGGCTCCATTCTGTTAGTAGAGCCCTTTACTGCTGGAGACAGCGGGGGAGGGAGATCCTCTGATCCCCTGAAGAGCCTTCAGAAGTGAAAAGCATAGCCGCCTTTCCCACTCCCGGCGAGGGGGGGGGAGGGGGTGACTTCTGCCTGGTTTGCAGTGCTGGTGTGGCTTCTACCTGTCCAGACCCGCCCTCTTCAGCAAAGAGGCAATGGGCGCAAATCCCAGAACAAGAGAGCAGTACATGCGCATTGCTGCAAGAGTGGCAGGCGCTGCCGTGCGTCATCCAACTGCGCCAAAACAATCGCTGCACCGGCAAAAAGAGGCCCGAGCACGTGGCCGACCAACACTGCCGCACCGGCAAACAATACCCAACCACGCGGCTGACCAGCTCTGCCACCAGATAACCCCCGTCCCAGCAGCAACAAACTCTCCACCACCCGCAGCCCCCCCCCCCCCCCCCGGCTGCTACAAACCCTGCCACTAACTTCGGTTTCTCTCTTTCAATCTTTTTTTTTTTAACTTTAATAAAATAGCAAAAGGTGCTTCCCTGTGCGGCAGGAGAGCTGCAGGACTCCAAACGTTCTCCTGAGGGGTAGGGAACTGGCACCGCCAGCTATGCAGCCCTGGTGCTGTAAAGATCGAGCCAGGAAAGAGTCCTCGACCCCCCAACTCATCCATCTCAAAAACCAGGAGAGAGCGCCCCCCCAGGGCCTAACAATCTCCTGGGAGGAATTCTTCAAAGTACTCTTCTCCCCCCTCCCCCCATTTTTTTTTTTGGGTTGCAGGGATTTGGACCTCTACCACCTGCTGGAGACAGAGAAATACTGAGGGACTGCAGGTGGCACCCCAGGTTATACGCCAGTGTCTCCCTCTGCTGGAAGGGAGGCAAAACCCAGGAGCCTGGACTGATCTGGGTATGAACAGGACCTGTGGTCACAAAACCCCAATCACGCTATACATTCTTCAACGGAAGCAAAACCATGTCAGCTAGGGAGGTCGCAGGCCGCCTTTCTCCGTGCCTGCCATCCCACGCACCTTCTGAGTGTTTCTTTTTGGTGTGGTACGCGAGCGCCGCGGCCTGCGTGAAGGTCATGTGACAGTGCTTGCACACGTACGGCCGCTCCCCCGTGTGCAGGCGCTGGTGGTTCTTCAGGGTGGAATTGGCAGCAAACTTGGCGCCGCAATCAGAGCAGGAGAAGGGCTTCTCGTCAAAGTGCTCCGTCCGCTTGTGATACTGCATCCCTGGGAAGGGGGTCAGCGACAGGTGCGTTCCCCCCGTTGACAGAGAAACAGAGAGAGGGAGAGACTAAACAGTAAAACCTTCATTTGTTTAAAAGTCACATTTTCCCCACAGATTTAACAACCCCTGGGCGGATAAAGAATCTGCTTCATCCCATTTATCTACAAGAGAAAGAGGACGACCAGAAACCGAAGAAGAGAGCGAGAGAGCACGAGTGAGTGGTGGTGAGGAGGAATGGGATGGGGAGAGAGAGAGAGAGAGAAAAAATATATACCCCTCCCAAAGCCACACTCCGATCTAGGTGATGGTACGTTACCTGAAGGATGGGCGAACTCCTTGCCGCAGATGTCACAGGTGACCAGCAGTCGGCGTTTTTTCCCTCTGGTGCTGCTGGCCGAGTAGCCGTGGACCTGCTGCCGGTGTCTCTCCAGTTCCTTCTTGGAGGGCTTGAGCTCATTACAGTCCACGCACTGCAAGGGGGTCTCTCGGGCCATCCTGCAGCGCTTCACATGCACCTCCAGCCGGCAGCGGAAGTGGAAGCTCTTGCTGCAAGACTTGCAGACGTAGCTTTTTCGTGAGGACACAGCGCTGGCCTTTTCTTGCTTTGGTTGAGACAACTTCTCTTCTTTCTCGTTTGACGCTTCTGTTTTGACCACTTTGTTCTCGTCCTCTCTTCCTGATGGCTCTGGTTTACAGCTCTCCCCTTTCTCCAGTGCCTCGATCTGCGACTTGTTGTTCACTTTCCACTTCCTAATATTTTTCGTCTCCTCATCTCCCTTGGTAAGAATTCCTGGGAAGGAAAAATAAAAAAAAATCACAAGCGTTAGAGGTCAATGTAAAATGAAAGAGCTACAAGACAAACCCCCGTCTAGCCAAACACAAAACTTGATATGAGGAAAAGAATTGATATAGTTAGAGTGGTAAAGTGGAATTTAGTTCAAGAGGAAACTGTCATAACTACATCAACGAATATGCTCAAGGGGAGGTTGGAAGAGCCCCTGGAGGATACAGGATTAGTGGGGGCAAAGATTCGCTTAGACTATGGATGGCATTTTGGGAACCATAAGAGCAAGGACAAAACGTGCTTCAAAAACTTTTCACCTTGTAGGACTATTACACAGTTGGAAAGAAGGATTACGTTGAAAGACCTGCAGTCCATGAAGTCCAACCTTCTTCTTATTGCCTAGGAGATAATCTGGGGGGGGGGGGGGGGGGGGGGGATGAAAACACACTGTGCATCTGTAGTGGCAGAATTCAGACATACATGGGACGGGCACAATGGGACCCCAGGGGTGGGGTTTGAGAACGTGAGGAGATCAGACAATCAGTGGCGTCTGACACAAACGCAACAGGGAAGGTGGATGGGTGGGGGAGTAGACGAAGCTGTCCTTGTCTGCCCAATTCCTAGGCGGTTCATGCTTTTGCAATTTAGGGATGACATCCCTTACCCATCTGCTCCAGCTCTTGCATTACTGGCTGCAGACCAGGGAAGGACTCATGGACATGGCACAACAGCTGACAGAACGTCACGGCAGGGACTGAATGCTCCAGGGCAGTGCTCAGAACCTTCTCTGCAGATGCTCCACCATCGGCCTTCTCAGCAGACGTACTTATAAGCTGAAAGAATACAAAAAGAGGTAGTAGAGGACAAGAGTCAGAGCAGGACCCCTGGAAGAGAGCTAAAACGGTGGCAGAATTCAAGCATGTTTGGGACAGACACAAAGGAGCTTTAGGAGAGGACCACAGATCAAGTAATCTATGGCGTAGACAGGAATGGGCCTGCTGGGCAGACTAAGTGGTCCTTATCTGCCGACATCTTCTGTGTTTCTGTGGAACATTAGATGTTGGTCAGCGAGAGCTCCACTTCTACTAGGGAACAACGGATGCTGCTGGTTTTGCTGTAAAGTGTGGTCACATAGATTAATTGCTGGGAATACCAGCTGACCACACCACACACAGTGTTGGTGTTACATGCAATGCGTTTAAGCAGTTGCAATTGGCTTCTTATAGGAAGCTGAATAGGAAAATAAACATTTTTTTTTTTTTTTTACAGTCAGATTAATCACTGAATAATTCTAGAAAAACATTTTCTCTTTTCAGGCCCTTGTTAAATAGTAATAATTCTCCTAGAGTGCTTAGGCCATTGGTGGAATGCCATGAACCATTTATCCATTTTTTTTTTTTTTACTGGCAAGATGACTAAGTTGTCAGATTCTACCCATCTGCCTTCTTGGGTCCCCCCTCCCTGTACTGGTGACTGAACCCCTGCTGGATGGAGCTTCAGCAAGCAGAGGTACAGGCTATTTGGTCAACTATGCATGCCACCACCTTATCTGCTAGGCCCCTGCCTGTCATCCTAGCTTTGATGCCCAAGCAGGATTTAAGTAAGCCTTTGGCTCAGCTGATAAGTGGTTCATTTCCTGTACTTTATAAAACTCCGCTTTAAAGCCACCCACGTGGATGCTGATCACTTTCGCCCTGCAGCTAATCTCCATTTTCTTGGAAAGGTGACTGAGAAGACTTGCACCCCAGTAATTTGATTCTTTGCAGGATAAGAGGAGTCTTGATCCCTGCACCAGCCAGGGTTCCGTCAGGGCCAGAGAACAGAAACTATTCTGGTGCCTCGACAGATGACCTCCAAATAAGGGGAGAGCAGCTTACTCGTCCTGCTTACTTTAAGTCAGCTTGTCACGTGTTCAGCCCTGACATATTTTCTCACTGGGCTACCAAGTGATGGGTACTGGGGGAGGTGCTGAGAGTCTAGGACTGGTTTTGAAGATTTTTCTCAGTTTAAAATTTGTGTTCATAGAATCTTTCTGGTCTCACCTTGACCCTATGGATTCTGGAGTCCCCCCATAAGGTTCCACACTTTTGCCCTTCATGTTTAATTTGTACATGATACCTTTGGGTTGGCTATGGTGCTATTTTTTAATGTCAGCTACGATTTGTAGGCTGACGACGTACAGTTGCACATTTCGTTGGGTCAGGCACTTCATCAGTTTTACAGAACTTAACAGAGTTAAAACAGTTCAGAGTTCAGTCCATGGGAAACGCCATTTGGAAGAGCTATGTCTTTTCAAGAGTACGGTACTATACATAGTCCATACAGACTCTGGCTTCAACTGGATGAGCTGTTTATTGAGCTGTAAGATCTATGTCGGGTTATTGAAAGTCTTGTGGATTGTAGTGAGGGGACAGTTAGCAGAAGCAGGCTGTCAAATATGCCGAGCTTAGTTCACGCAATGCTTTAAATATCAGGCAAGCAATTTTACACGCGACTCGGCACATAATCAGCATCCAGTGAAGATCGTATAAAACTGGAATTTTACAATCTCTATACTTCTCCTTAAAAAATATGACACACGAGGTGGCATGCTGAACCAACTGAAGACAACGAAGATGAGTTTTGGGTAAATCAACCAACAAATTGTTACAGTAGTCAATTCTCTTAAGTATCAAGGAAGAAAGAACTACCTGTAACTGATCTTTGTCCAAGAATGAACAGGCCTGTTTTTATAAAGGTGAAGTGAAGAAAAGTTAAGGCCACAAACTTTACAGACTTTGGCAAGCATAGACATATTGTCCTGCAAGATCTTAGTCTGCAGGATCACTGGAATAGCTAGCTGTCCTGATACCAAACTTTCCTAACTGTCCTCCACCACCCAGAGAATCTCTCTTTGCAAAATTTAGTAGAAGAGAGTAACGGCTGAGCCAGAAATCAAGATCTGTCAACAAGTTATTTATTACAGATTTTAGTTAATTGTGTATTATGATGACATTCGTGTGTGTATAGTGTAATATTTTTATGTTTTATACTGTATTTATTATGCATGTTTTGTGATGTTTTATTTTGCTGTCAAGAGGGTCTCTTGATTACAACTGTGCAGGTTATAAATGTATTAAAAAAAATAGATCTGTGCTGGACAAGGCATCTGCACTGATTCATGTTCAGTTTAATACTTGTTGGTACACTCTACACAAAAAGCCACAAAAAAACCCAGCCCACTGTGAGCCAGGGCAGCGTGCCAGAAATAAACAGTACTGAAGTTTTACCTGGTCATTACCTTACCTAGGCGGCATCGTGAAGGGAGGGATCTGGACCACCAGATTTGCACCTCACGGATGGGAGCCGGAGCGAGCGTACAAAAAGGTCACCGACCTCCAGCTCGTCCACCTCAACCAAACAGGGAAGGGGTCCCCCAGGGAACCCGACCCCTGGGAGAAATGCTCCTGAGAAAAAAGAAACGGAAAAAGAAAAAGAAAAAAAAGACCGAAAAATCATCAGAAACTGCAGGTGAATGTACCAGCCACCGTCTACTGGAGACAGAGAAATACTGGGGAACTGCAGGTGGCACCAGGGCTTATCAAGCAGTGACAGTTAAACTTTCTCTGTCTCCATCTGCTTGCACAGATGCATAAACCCAGGAATGATCCGGGTATGTACAGGGAATGGTACATTCTATGCAAAAGTCCACAAAAAAACCCAAAAAAACCCAGCCCACTGTGAGCCAGGGCAGCGTGCAAGAAATAAACTGTACTGAGGTTTTACCTGGTCATTACCTTGGACTGGCTGAAAGGTTTTTCCTGTGTGCAGCACCCTCGCCCCCCATGCCCACACCCAAGGAAACTTCTCTTTCCGTACAGTACCTCTTTGACAATCTGCGTCAGTCCCTCCTCTGCCTGTGACGCACATTCCAGGGCAGGGCTTCCGCATATGGCGTCCCTGATCAGCTCACTGTGTCGCAGTAGTATTTCTCTGGCAACACATTTTCTATTAGTGGCTAGAAACGAAAGAGAAATCAGAATGGCATAAGGATCTCCAGAAAGCTCTCTGCTCCCCTGTGTAATGGAGGAGAACAGGTGCCTCTGAGAGGAAAGGGGGAGGGCCTGAAATCTCACCTGTCCTAGTATAATGCAGGTTCGCAGGACACCCCAAAGAGGAAGGAGCAAGCCCGGAAATCTAAGCTCCCCCCCCCCCCCCCCCCATTTACTGCAGGGGTACAGAGCGCCCTTGAGAGGAGAGAGGATCTGAGAGAGAGCCCAGCACCCCATTTATACTACGGGAGCATGGATCAGTGCCTGGCCCCCTACACAGTCTGATGATGAGTATATGGCGTGTAGCAGTCTTACCTGACCGAAAGAAGTGGTCAGCGCCCGGCTCCTTACGTATTTCTTCCATGAGCAGGTTAAGGTGAAATTCCTCCTCCTGTATAGCCAGTAGCACCTGCCACATGGCCACAGCTGGCAGAAGCAGCTCTTCCAGCACCGCCGACACCAAGGAGCTGAACGTGCCCACGCTGCAGTCCTTCTGCACAATCCCCTCCATCACCTGTACAGAATGTAATCCCGGGATAGTTACTGATGAGGAGAGAGGGGGTCCGGGCAAAGGTAATATTATATGAGAGAGAGAGAGAGAGAAAGGGAGCGATAATAACCAGAGAGGGAGGAGGAGGCAAGGCATCGTCAATAACAAGACAGAGGGGGACTGCTGAGGAAGATGAGGGATGAGATGATCACAATCAAAGAGAGAGAGAGAGATGGAGGGAGGGCAATGCAGATAACCAGATAGAGAGGAATTGCTGAAGCGGGGAGGGGTGCAAGATGGCAATCACCAGAGAGCCCCCTAGAACACCAATACACTTATTGGGATCTGCAGGTCAGAAAACAGAACAAGTTGGACTGCTACAGATAACCAACCAGAAACTAATGCTAGAAGGATACCTCAGCTCAGTCACACATGCAGAACACAGACAGACCCTGTTCAAAGACAGAATACGTCATAGTAAATTACAAATTGAAATATACAGATGAAACCTGAACTGGAAACCCAAGAAGCTAAACTCTGCATGCAGTGCAACACCAGAAAAAACAGAAAAAATAATGCATTTCCTCCCACACTGAACAAAATACAGAGACATCACAGATGCACATTTCCAAAACTGAAGAGAAAATCAGAGACTTCACACACAAGTATGAATCAGAGAAAATGTATAAATCTGTGGAAAATAGCAGATATAGCAGCAAAATCTGTTGTATCCTGTTACCAGGTCAGAACCAGAATGACAACACTGTCCAGCATCAGAACCCAGGAACTGCTCTCGCTATATTTTGCTGTTATCACCATTACGTTTTTTTTCCTCTCCTTCTAGTTTAACCACTTTGGGGAGCAATGTTCAAACTCCCTTGTGTAATACAATACCCAGTATCAAAAAAAGTTTAATAATGCTTAATTTTTATATTTCTTTCAACTGCTCCCTTGTAGTTCCTCTGGACCCTGAGAGTGAAGCTGTGTTTGAAACAGTGTCATAAATGATCTCACATTAAGGGAGAAAAAATGTTCCTACTTCATAATTTCCTTTCCTTCAATCCAGCCAGATTAGTTCAGATGCAGAGGTTATATCCACCAACCAGCAGATGGCGACAGAGACTAAAAGGCTTGCTCACATCACCCCGTATAGGCTCTAGTGCTGACCTCAGCCTGCCAGAAACTTCTGTAACAAGCTAAGAATTAAAAAAATATCCAAAAAAACGCCCCACATACTCCTTCCACCCCTACTAGGGGGCTTCCAGAGAAGGAAACACAGCTAAGGAAGAAAACGACTGAACACAGAAAAATATTTAATAAAACTTTACCTGTTGACATATATAACTATTTCTTTCGCACATATAGGTTCCCTGAACTGTATAAATGTTTGGCAACAAGGGAGGATCCTGAACTGGTCTGACTGGATTCAAGGAAAGGAAATATCAGGTAAGACGACATTTTTCCTTCTTCTTCATCCAAACCAGCCAGTGCAGACACATGGGATGTAGCCAAGCTACCTCTTACATGGACGGGAACCTGTCAAACCTGTTCAAGACATCTGAGCCTAAGGGATGCCTCCTATGCAGCCTGGACATCCAGATAATAATGCCTCGAGAAAGAATGTAAAGACCACCAGGTCGCTGCTTTGCAAATATCTAAATTCTGCCCATGAAAATGCCTGCGCTCTCATGGAAGGTGCTTTCAAAGTCTTGGGCAGCGGAAAAGCTCCATCTATATAGGCCGAACGAATGACGTCTTTAATCCAGCACACAAATGAAGCCTTTGACACCACCATCACCTTTCCTAGCCCCGCCAAACAGGAAAAACAGATGGATCTGACATCTTGAAACTATTAATGACCTTCAAATATCTCAGGAAAATTCTCATCCAAATGATCTAGCTGCACATACACTTCCCCAAATGTTTCCCTACAGAAGGGAGGAAGACATACTCCTGATTAAAGTGGAAGGGCAAAACTATCTTTGGAAGAAATGAAGGAGCTACACAAATTTTCACCTTTCCTCAGAAAAGATTTATTTTTTTAAGAAAAAAAGGTTCCCTCTATGACAGCACTTGCAATTCAGACATTTGTCTACTGAAGAGATCGCTACCAAGAATAAGGAGCCTAACTGAGATGATCTTCAAAGGCTCAAACAAAGAACCTGTCATGAAAGATAAATACCAGATTCAAATTTCAGGATGGAACCAGATCTCTCACTGGAGGTCAAATATGCTTTTCTCCCCTCGGGAGCCATGACGCATCTGAATGGGAAGACAGAGCTCTATTCCAAATCTGGCCTCTGAATCAGGCAATGGCTGCAAATTGGACCTTTAAGAATTTAGGACAAACCTTTATCCAAACCTTCTTGCAGAAATTGCAGAATGCCAAAGACCAAAACCCTTCTAACTGGAATTTTTCTAGACACGCACCAGTTCTAAAAAATCTGCCAGATCTGTACATATGCCAAGGAAATAGAGGTCTTTCTGGCCCGCAAGGGCGTTTTCACATCATGGGAATACCCTTTCCTACTCAAAAGAGACCTCTCAAGGACCAAGTTGTAAGACAAATTCAATTCGGGTCCTTGTGCTCTGCTGGCCCCTGACACAATAGAAGCCTGTCTTGAAATAGCCTCTAAGCATCTCCATCCAGAAATTTGACTAGATCCGCATACTAAGGGCATCTTGGCTAAGATGATCAGTCCTCAATGCTTCAAGAGCCTCTGTAGAACTCCTCCTACCAGTGACCGTGCAGGAAATGCAAAAAGTAGACTTTCTATAGGTCATTCCTAAATCAATGCATCCAACCCGGACAATCCCAGTTCTCTCTTTCTACTGAAGAATCTTTCCACCTTTGCATTCTTGCTGGTTGCCATAACCTGTCTCCCCCAATGAGCCACGAGCTGAAGAAAAGCTTTCTGCAACAACTCCATTCTCCGGGGTCTAACATGTTGTGACTGAGAAAATCCATTTAAACATTCTCTACCCTGTTATGTGAGAAGCTGAAATGGCCCTTACATTTTTCTCCACTTAAGAGCAGAACCACTTCTGCAGACACCTGAGAACATTTTGTCCTGCCCTGGCGGCTGACATATGCCACTACTGTCACTTTGTCTGACAGAAATTGGACTGCTTGATCTTGGAGAACTGGTGCAAAGTGGAGAAGCGCTAGACATATCATTCTAGTCTCTAGACAGTTGATAGACCGCCTGGCTTCTTCTACCAAACAAGTCCTCTGTTTCATTAGACCGTAACAAAAGTACTTCCCAACTGAAAAGGCTGGTGTCTGTTGTCACCATGATCCAAGAGGGAGACTCTAGATCCACTTATTTCTCCAGATTGTCAGAAACTAGCCACCAAGCCAAACAATCTAGTCTGCTCTGAAATAATGAGTCAGAATTTTGAGTCTGAGGGTCCCACCTGGACAACAAGGCTGTCTGAAGGGGCCTCATATGCACTCTCAGCCAAGAAACCAGATCCAGGGTTGCTGTCATGGAACCAACACTTGAAGATAAGTCCACACAGAAGGTCTCGTCATAACCAATAATGACCACACCTGATCTTATAAAGCTTCTGAATTCTCTGCACCATTAACTGGCCAAGCCCTTGCTTCATGTCAAAACACAACCCAAGATCCACCAGGGTCTGAGAAGATTGTAATTCCTGGACAACTCTGGAGATTGCTGCTTTGTTCTCCTGAGACAACTTTGCTCTGATTAACCAATTATCCAGATCACGATAAACCAAAATTCCTTCTTAATGTAGCACCGCTGCCACCAGTACAAAGACCTTGGAAAAGGTTCTCGGAGCAGTGATCAAACTGAAGGGAAGCAACCAAAACGGAAAACGGCCTCCCATCACCACAAAACATTTTTGAGTTTTCTTTGATAGAAATTGTGGATACACCTCTGTTCAGATCCAGCGACCTTAGGAATTCGCCTTGTCTCGCTGTCACTATAACTGAACACAAATTCTCCATCCGAAAGGGGGGACTTTTAGAGCTTTGCCTTGCTTCAATTCTAAGATAGGATGAAAAGAACCTACCTTCTTGGGGACAACAAACTATATTGAATACTTCCCTGACTCCACTGTGGAGCTGAGATCGGAATCACCGCTCCCATGGATAAAAGTTGATTGAGTGTTGACCTTACTGCCTCCAACCTCTATGCAGACGATAAGGGTAAACTATAAAAGCATCTGTAATAGGTTAGGAAGATTCCAAAGCATATCTATCTCTAACAATTTCTAAGGCTTACTTGTCTGAGGTGATCTGGGCCAAATGAGTAGTTGGCCCCAAGACCTTAACTGGGAGCTTTGGGAAGATCCTGTAGTCCCCAAACCCCCTTCCTTAGCACCTCTCCTGGAGTAACAAAAAGGATTAGAACCTAAAAACCTTCCTGATCTACCTCTCTTCCAGTCTCTGTTGCGATTCCTGGACTGGAACTGGCATGCAAGTCTTTTGGACTTGCCCTCAGGAAGTCTGGGATCCTTAGACTCTCCCCAAGCCTTTTACAACGTTTCCAGATCCTCTCAAAAGAGCAGCCTCCCCTTAGAGGGCAGCTTGGTGTGATTACATTTAGAAATCGAATCTGCCAACCAGTTGTCCAGCCATAGTAAATGCCTGGCCGCCACAATCGACGTCATACTTCTGGCCAAAGTGCGAACTAAATAAAAGGATGCATCTGCCAAAAAGGCTGAACCCAGTTGCAACTGAGCTACCTTGTCTAGAGAGGAGCTACTACCTTCTAGTAAAGTTTTCTGAAAGTGCTGAGGCAAGTGTAATCCTGCTCTCATGACAATACAACTATGGGCCACCTCCCAAAGCACCATACTAGCAGCTTCAAAGGCTTGCTTAAGCATTGCCTCAATGTTCCTGTTCTATCCATCCTTAAGAGCTGCACCTCTCTCCACCGGAACTGTGGTTCTCTTAGTGACACCACAAACCAAAGCATCCAACTTAGGGAATGTCAGTTTCTCTTTTGCTTGTGAGACGTGGGGACATATCTTTGCCAGGGCTCTCCTGCCCTATTCTTCTTCACTCAGCCTAACCAGGCCTCAGTTCACAGCACAGGATGTACTCCTACCATCTGCTGGAGACAGAATACTGGAAGGCTGAGGTCAGCATGGAAGTCTATATGGAGTGACATCAGCAAGCTTTTTAGTTTCCAACTGCTGGTTGGTGGACATAATCTAAGTGTCCGGACTGGCTGAAGAGGAATAGGATCTGATTGGTTCATGCAGAATGGTAGATACCATAGTCAATAATAACCAAACAAATCCAGTGAGTGTGAGATCATTTGAGACTCTCTTGCTATCACTGATTTTAATGTTTCACTGTGTTCATTAAGCTTTTTGTTGTGCTATTTTAAAGCTATATATCTCCGCCTCAAGCCTTTTTTATTGGCAAGGAAGACCATAAATGTGAAAAATAAAAAAAATTGGATCTCCATAAAACATTGGGGAGACCTACATGGAACAGCAGTGACACATCAGCATTGGATATTCAAGATTGTAGAGCTTATCAATTGTGTGGACAGGCAGATAAGATGGGCCATATGGTCTTTTTTTTTCTGACCCTTATGTTTCTAAGTTAAGGATGGGGAGACAAGCATGGAGAAACCATGTCAAAAACTCAATCAATCCACATGGGGAGGCAGGAATGTTATTTTTATTTATTCTGCAACAGACTCACTAACCTTTGTGGCCGATGGGATTATTACAAAGTTTGGTAATAAGATAGAGAAACGAGTCTGGGTGTTGGCTTAAGAATTTGTCTTGGAAGAACCAAAGCTGAAGATGGGGCTGAAATGGCATTGCAGTGGTTGGGAAAGGAGATCACCGCTCTTAACAAGATTTTGGACACGTTTTGGGACAGATATGGAGGCAAGTGGTAGGGAAAAAGGTTGTGAGGTCAGATAAAAGACACAGAGGAAGAAGGGGTTGATGTTTGGGGGCTGCATTTGCAGCTGCTCAATCATTTTGGCTTTTACCTGCAGCCTTCACTATATTAAAACAGGTGCCGGAGACAAGAAAGAGACACCAATGCAGATCAGAAGCCAGGGTATTCCAGAAAGGAAATAAGTAGAAAACTACAAGGTTAAAATTTTGCCTAATGAATTTTTTTTAATAAAAATAGGCCTTTCTCCATCAAAATTACCCCTCTCTACAGAATCCTAGGCACCTAGGATTGCTTATGTTCTTCATATATCAATGTGCCCATTAAAGATACCAGTGACTAAAACTATATCCAGATTCTTTTTAAACGATGCTACTGAAGCTGTGCTAATAGGCAGACTCTATTAAAACCAAGGGAAGCCCAACACTTAATCAACGTTATCCTTAGGAGACAAACAAGTGCTTCACAGTCTAACCATGCCTGCAATTCCCTTATTAACTTCACTGTGCACGCCTAGCCCCCGTATGCCAGCATACCCTACACTCCAGCATCCTGTCACACTTCAAAACTACTTCTTACTGGCCACCCTGCATCCAGAACCACTCCCCACCTCACAACTGCATCCTACATTTTGTCAACTTGTCAAACAGCATCCTGCACGTTTCACAACCACACTCTACACTGCAGTATCGTATTGCACACACTGCACCCACACTTCAAAACATCCAACGCCCTGCACGCCACAACTATACAACACATATCCAACCCCCAAACTACCGCTTCTCACTTCTGCACCAGATAATCCCATCTCACTCACCACTACAGTGCACCCCCAAATCCCAGGACACCTGGGTCCCTGAACCACTCTTCACACCTGCATCCCCTTTCTACTGACAGTCAAAGCGCTCTCCCCTTTCAGGGACAAAAACGCATTGAGAAAATAACATTCCCTTTCCAAAAAGATTCCCGTTTCAATTAAAAAAAAAAAATGTATAGTTCACCCGTTCTCTGTCAAAACGTAATGTTCGTTCTCTCACCTTCCTATCCCTGGGCGCTAAATTCTGAACTTCCGAGAGTCCCTTGAGCAGCAGCTGGGGGTCCGTGAGGATCTCAGCGAGGTTTTCGTGGTACTGTCTCAGCAGCTCTGTTCCGTAGTCCTCCGGGCTGGGCTGGGCTGCGGACGCAGGGAGATTCAGAAAATACAGCACTTAACACAACCAAAGCCTCCTGCCCAAACTGGATCCCAGCGCTCTTTACAATTACATTACCCCAAAAAAAACAGTCTTGCAGCCAACTCGGACGTGGGCGATCTGGATAATTTGCTACCCAACAACTTCCAAAGAGAAGAAGGAATGATACCACAGATAACGTCTTCCGAGAGGATGAAGAAATAGTGACAGAAGAAGTAAATAAGCATCAGAGAATGACACTGACCCTATTACTGGAGGCTTAATCCATCAAGCCGTTGTCAAGTCCTTTTTTTTTTTTTTTGCAATAAGGAGAGTCAAATTCCTTATTCTTCAATTTTAAATAAAAAAAAAAATATCTGAAATTCCTGTGATTTAGATAAGCTGCAGAATTACAGACGTGTCCAGTCACATCTTGTACATTTTGGTAAAGTTAATGCTGCAACACACAAACCAAGGGGCATCTATTCAAGTCTTTCCCCCCCTCATCAATGTTTTTATAGTAGTTATGTATTCCTCCAGGTATCCAAAGAACACATGCAGCAGGAACAGCAGCTGTGCAAACTACACACCCACACCACCCCACCACAGAATAGGTACACCACAGGCAGCAGTGCAAGCTACACACACAGTCTCACCACATAACAGGCATAGGGACAGGCAGCAGCAGTGCAAGCTTCCCTCACACACACACACACCGCCCCACCACAGAACAGGTACAGCACAGGCAGCAGCAGTGCAAGCTTCCCTCACACACACACACACACCGCCCCACCACAGAACAGCTACAGCACAGGCAGCAGCAGTGCAAGCTACACACACAGTCTCACCACATAACAGGCATAGGGACAGGCAGCAGCAATGCAAGCTACTCACACACACACACACACAGCAGAACAGGTACAGCACAGGCGGCAGCAGTGCAAGCTACACACACAGTCTCACCACATAACAGGCATAGGGACAGGCAGCAGCAGTGCAAGCTTCCCTCACACACACACACACACACCGCCCCACCACAGAACAGGTACAGCACAGGCGGCAGCAGTGCAAGCTACACACACAGTCTCACCACATAACAGGCATAGGGACAGGCAGCAGCAGTGCAAGCTTCCCTCACACACACCGCCCCACCACAGAACAGGTACAGCACAGGCGGCAGCAGTGCAAGCTACACACACAGTCTCACCACATAACAGGCATAGGGACAGGCAGCTGCAATGCAAGCTACACACACACTCACACACATATACACACACACACACCGCAGAACAGGTACAGCACAGGAAGCAGCAGTGCAAGCTTCCCTCATACTGCTGGGTATAGTGACCCTCAACTCTGCTCCAGAGGGAGCATATCCAGGGGGTGAGAAGATAATTCAGTCCTTGCCTGTTCAACACTAAGCCTCTGGGCTAGTGCCAATTAGTACTAAATTAATGTGGATGCCTGGACTGAAGGAACCAATTCAGCCACCAACTGCAGTGCCAACAAGCCAAAATAGACAGTAAGGAAGGCATATATCCAAAAATAGACCGTCTGAACAGAACAAGAAATGGTGTGCACGCATTACACTTAAAGTGGACGTGTATATGAGCTTAGAGAGTTTCACTCAATCAATTTCAGAAAACCCCAGCAGCCCACAGCAGTGCAAGCTCTCTCACCCAGTGAACAAGAACTCTCTTGTAGCACTCGTCTCTGCCTCTCATACCTGTGAGATGGAAGCCCTTCCCATGCGGCTCCAGCGTGTCCAGCAGCAGATGCAGGGCGGGAAAGGCCTCCCTCACAGCCCGCAGGAGTTTGAGCAAGCTCTCGGCATTCAGCGACTTTTCCTGCACCACCTTGCTCAGCAGCAACTCCATCGCCTTGTGGTGAGACTTGCCTGCGCAGCAATCCAAAATCACCTATAGCCGAGGCAAAGATGCCACACCGAGGTCAGAAACAAGTGGCCGTCCCCGAGCACAGCTCAGATCTGGTCGAGTTAGTCATGTGGGGGGAGGGAAGAGGAGGGCAGCTGCGGTTGGCCTGGATATGGGAATTTACACATGCATCTATCCAAAGTGGATAAGTCTGAACTGGGCAGACTGGATGGGCCATTTTAGTTTGCAATCAGCGGTGCATTCTGTAGCCAGGAGAGATTCCCATGGCTCCGCAGTAGTTACAGTTGATCGATATATGCCTGCACGTCAGAGAAGAAAATACCTCACTTGCCTGGGAATGAGGCGAAGGGCACCACAGGGATGACTAAGGGTTCTCCTCTGCATGCCTGTGTACACGTATGCTCATGTAGTATAGCCTTCTCAATTTGAACCATGTTCACTGCCATGAATAAGCTTCCTCTCATTTCTCTGTGTGTCTGGACTAGACTGTAAGCTCCACAGAACAGGGACAAACTCCATATACGTACCTGTAAAATACTGTGTACATCTGCTAGCGCTAAAGAAATGAAAAGTAGTTGTAGTAGTAAAGTGTATTTATGTGTACAGTAGTTTGATCAGTGCTAGTAGGACACCTCTGGGGGTATGTGTATACACACACACACACGTACATACATACACATACACCTAGGGATTTCCCACTGGCATTAAGCAAGCTACTATACAGAGCTGGAAGTTGGCAGACTGATGTACAAAGATTTTACAAGTTTCCTGCTCATAGCTTTTCACAGATCACAAAAGAAACAAAAAAAAAAAGTTGCCTTTACTTGCTTCTGCTGGTTGGTTAAGAAGCCCTCCTCTGCTGTGTCCAGACATTCGATGATGGGGCTCAGCTCTGTGATGCTCTGCACCAGCTCCTCCTTGTGCTCCAGCAAAAGCTGAAACAGGCTCTCGTCATCTCCTGCAAAGCAAAACAGCCTTCAGGCACCATTTCAGCTAAACGAACAGCACCAGCTTTTCTCAGTAATACAGAAGAACGATTCCATGGCAGCTCTAACAGAAGAAAAAAGAAAATCAGTGGCCTGCTCCTGCAGAGGCAGAAGAAATGCAAGAAAGCGGAAATGCTTTAGCCTTCCTTTTCACCTCCGTAAAAGCAACCTTCCTGGTTCTACAGCCAGGGCACAAAGCAGAGACAGTAACAGGTGGAGGGGAGAATGGGAGGTACCTGAAGGTGGTTTCGCTCTGAGAACGTGAGAGACATTTGGCAAAGAATTTATTCTTTGCCAAATGTCTCTGCACCAAAAGTTGACAAGGTGACTGCCTGGTGTTATCGCCTTTGTTTCTCATACTCCAGGAAGCCTACTTAGGTTCCTTAGAGCAGGTGTCTTAGGCCTTCTTATGCCTTTCAGCATAACAGGTCCACTTCCACAGACTCAAGCCCAGCCAGCAACCTTATAACCCCCTTCTGCCCGCGCAAGCATATTGAAATGCTTTGATGTTATTATGAAAAGCTTAACGAGAACACGATTAACCAGACAGCTTGGTATGTAAACACGCCTCTATAGACAAATATCTGCTCCGATGAAACAGATAATTTACAAAATGATCTTTTCCTTAAATGTGATTTAGATGCTCTTATGTTTGCACAAGATAACAAGGCCCAAATACTTCTCTGTAAGTGCATCATTCACTTCATACTTAAACGTCTTTTATAAGCCAGGACCCGTCAATGCCTGCAGTCCCCAGGCTGATATCCTGGGCAGCCACGGTGGCTCTCTGCCCCTAGTGAATGGTGAGCTATAGGGACATGAACACTCCCTGAAATGCAGCAAACCATAACAAAACAGCTCACGTGTGAAACAGCTTTAATTTAATTATTTAAGTACCAAATGCAAAGTTTAACATTGTAAGTATTTTTACTGCACAAGTCTCCCACCATCTGAAAATGGTTTTGCTCTGTAAAATGATTCCTGCACTTAAAACATGTTTTTGGATATCTGAAGCCCTGTTTTTTGGTGGCGTTTTTTTTCACCCTTTACGTACACCTTTCAGTTTCTGGATCCAGAGTGTCTTGTAGGCTGATTTATTCACATTTCCCTTTTGGTTAATCATTACATGATTTCTGTTTAAAAAAAACAGAAAACATCAGGTGGCTTCAGAGGGGACGTGGGAAAGCAGAGATGAGGGAGGAGGGGGGGGTGAGGCTGAAAATGTTACAGGGCGAGAGGCGCGCCCTTTCAAGCAGACCTGACGAGGGGGCCTGTTCATACGGTTTGTAATGGGGGAGCGTTTCCTGGGCTGGCGCTGCTGTGTTTCGTGAATTTGAGGAGGTGGTTTAATTAAATTGGTTGGCAGCTGCTGAGGAAGGGAGGGCTGGCCAGGTTGTAGGGGGCCTTATATACTTATGTATTTTAGGAGGCGTTTGATTATGTATTTTCAGGTCACTGGATATTTGGCTATGTATTTTTTTTTAATCCCTGTAAACTGCACTGGGTGACCTTTTGCTGGAACAGAAATATGTGCACAAAAGTCAAGGTGAAAGACTCACCCCATAACCACGAGAGCAAATGGACTATATTTTTCCTGTTTGAGGCTATGCCGTGCATGAAGGAGGAGGAGGTGAACCTCCCTTGGGTTCTCACCTGCTGGCGGCAGGACCGCGTGCCTGTTTGGCTGTCGCTCCAGCAGCAATGCTTCTACCTCCTGACGAGTATCCCTGCACAGCTCCAGCACCGACAGCACCGTCTGAGCCTCCAGCTCCTGCCCGGGCTTCGCTTGCTCAACAAGTCTCTGGAACAGCGTCTGGGACTCTCCGGTGCAACACTGTACGACCAGCTGCAGAAAAGAAACAAATGCAAACCAAGGGGGGCAGAAGACTGCTGTCAGGCACCCTCTATCTGCCCATTCTTCCAGGCCCTACCACCATTTGGCAACCCTATCTGAACTATAAAGTTGACTATTGCTTTTCTGCCACTGAGGATGCTCTGCGCTTGTCCCAGGCTCTCTTAAATTCCAGTAACAGTTTTACTTCCAACTTGCCCAGCTTTGGGGGTGGCTGGAAGTTTTGCTATCGGACAATTGTATGTAACTCCCCAGCAGGGCAGGAATGGGAGAAGAATGGCATATATGGTGCCGAATTTAAGTGAAGCTCTTGCTTTCACACGACGCAGCTCCAGCCGAAACACCAATGGTTACGTTCATATTAGTGGGACACATCGCTGTTAGGACCGTTTGTTTGTTTGAAGAACAGAAAGGTGTTTGAGAAAGAAAGGAACAAGATAAGTACAGATGGTAGATTTTATTGTTTATTCGGTTGTTAAATGGATCCAAGAATGTTTTTTCGGCACGAATTGCTTTTTGAAAAACTGAAGAAAAACGGGGTCACTAAGGGGTAGATTTTTTTAAAAAGCGCGATCGCGTACTTTTGCTCACCCTGTGTTAGCAGGGTGATAAAGTGATAGGCACTTGAGGTTTTTTTTTTTAACTCCCTATACAATTTTGTGTCTCTGTCGCCTTGCCCACACATCAATCTGCCCTTCGCACTGAATTCTCTGGAAAGCGCTTTCCATGCTGTTTGCTGTGGTATCTGCTCTCAACAGTACGATAAGCCACACACCTGGATCCATGCTAGTAAAGGGGCAAAGCTCAGGCTACAGTGAGGGTTGAAAGCAGTTGCTTGAATCAGAAAGTCCCACGACACCACCATGCAGAGCATCCCAGGAGGGCAGCAGAACCTCATGCTTCAATCCTAAAGGAAAATTATCCTGCTTCCTTCTCAAGATTACACTTTTGACTAGTCCTCCCCCTCTCCTCTTTAAAATTAAAACGTCTCAATACTGTAATAAAACTGCCTCACCAAATCTTGACTCATGAGATGCTTGAATGCTCGCAGGCATGTAAACCAATTCATGCCATCATCAGCCATGCACTCAAAGCTCCAGAGAACAGCTGCTCTAACATGGGAATGTCCCCAACAGGAAAGTAGCAGTATATGCCAAAGGCACATCAATGCCGACCTTATAAAGAGGTACCTTTAATGCCCAGGAGCTCTCAAAGGGCCGAACTGCATGACCAAGCTAAAATCCTACTGCAATTACTGTGCATGGGGTTTAGCAGGCACAAATTTATCTGAGCTCATTTTTACCTTGCGGCAAGTTTAGGCATTGGGAAACAGTGGCCTGATTTCTAAGCTGCGCTAGAAAACGATGTGTACTGTCTTTGCACAAGCCATAAACCTGGCACAAATGCAAAATATGCTGCACCGACAAAGAACATGCAATTCTGAGGCGACGAGTTGCTTACTCCTCACACCTGTCCATAGATTTCAGAATTATTAGCAGTTTCTTGCCCTGTACGTCACGTAGCCTCGTACAGGGCAAGCCTCGTACAGGGCAGTTTCTTGCCCTGTACGTCAGGCGGCTAGGGAACGCTCACCTGCTTCTGCGGCTCCGGGATCGTCTTGCTCTCAGACACTCTTTCCAGGAGATTCGGCATCTCTGACAGAGCCCTGGAGAACACACTTTCATGTTGCAGCAGAAAGTCCAGTACACTCTCCGACTCTGAGGCTGAGAAAGGGGCAAGAAACAGATATGAGCTGCAGCGTGCTCGGCTTCCAACTCGCCAAAACCCCACAAGAAGAGAGCCTGTTTATAAACAGGGTTGCTTTGATTTAGCTCACACCTTTTCGCTGGTAACAGGAGTAATCTTAGGAAATATTTCTTTACAGAGAGCATGATGGATGCATGGAACGGCCTCCCAGTGGATGTGATGGAGACAAAATCAGATTCTTAATCCAAGAAAGCATGGGATAAATACAGGGGATCTCAAAGGAAGTGATGGGAATTATAGTGCTAAATTATTGGACCGAAGGGCAGACTGGATGGGCCAGACGGTCTTTTTCTGCAGTCATGTTTCTATATCTGTTTTTTGGACAAATTAAAACCTCTGAGATCCTTCCTTTGTGCAACATTCATTACATATGTTGTACATTCTACAGAAGATGCGAATGATTGCCAAAGAAATGTACCTTACAGCTACGTATATTGAGTCCTTACATACCAATATCCCTCAATAGGCTGCTCTTGATATTGTTGGAGGACATTCTTAGGACTCGATTTACCAAGGCCCTTCTCTCATTCTGCATTGATGAGAAAAGTCCCATCATATTCCTGTGAGATTGTTTGCGCTTTCATAATTGTTCACCTTTGTTGGCTATTTCTGTTTGCAACAATGGGGCCCAGCTGTGGTTCCAGATGCTGCAAATCGATAGGTAAGCCACCTTTGAACACGCGTGGCTGAGCCTTTGTCCTTTGACAAGTTAATACTGTGGCGATGAGACACAGATGCTGCTTTCCTCATCTGAAAAAGGTTCATTCTTGCACAAATATGGGTGGATCCCAATTTGAAATTGTATTCATTTACTTAAAATGTATGTGATCGCATATCAGAATTTCTGTATGATTCCCAGGTAAACATTCCTAAAAGCAATAAAACATTTCTTTGGAATGCAATGAAAGAACACGTCCTTTATTGGAAATGCTAATTAAAAGGCCAATCCAATAAGCCACGTGTAAAAACACATGTCCAAACCCAGCACAGCCACGCCTCCTGGGCACCCAATTTAATGTTAAGTTAGCTGCTACGCTAAAAAGGACACACTAGGGATCAACTGTCCTTGGCATCGGGCCCTCAGGAGACGTGGCTGCGTCTGGGTTAGGACAACCGATGCTCGCAAATTGATCGTCCTTCTCCCTAGCCTGTCCGCCGTCAAGACTTTTTTTTTTTTTTTAACCCTGATGCTGCCTTCTGTGGTTTCTCCTCCTTAGTACTGCAACAATATTACACACAGGAGGAACCACAGAAAAGCAGTATTTTTTGTTTTGCGGAGGCTTGGAGAACATGAAGATTTAAACGCCAGCTCCGGGGCCGGCATTACGTTTTACATGGTAAAACGTGCACGTCGGGCGCACAGTAATTTTTTTGCCTCGGGGGTAACAGCTGATAGCCTCATCTGCATGGCATTTACATGTGATGAACGCTATTAGCTATGCGCTGGTTTAGATGCCCGTTTTGGAACCGCTAATCCCATTATTGCATCGGGAGTTATCCTGGCACGTCCAAAACACCCGCCCAACTGGGAATCAAGCTGTGGGCACTGTATTGCATCCGCCCCTAAGAAAGCAGATATTGTTATTTCAAAAACCTACGGAGAGGTGCTCGGTGTGAAACACCAAACTGGGATGAAAAATCATATTTAAAATTATCTATCCCTTTTTTTTTTCTTCCCCCAGACTGCAGGGATTGCACCTCTACCACCTGCTGTAGACAGATCAAACCCGAGGGGCTGAGGTGGCACAACTTCCTCTGTCTCCATGTGCTGGAAGGGAGGCATAATCCCAGGAGTCTGGACGGATCCGGGTATGAACAGGAACATATTTATGGGGGATGTTTCAACTGCAGCTTATAAGAACTGAATTCCCAACTATTTTATATGATGATCCTTTCAAAGTTTCAAAACGAGAACAAAATATTAGTATGCATGAATACTTGGGAGGAGTGCTTGGGCATCATGGAGACAAGATTTACTTTTATCTAGACATTGTTTTTAGGTAGATTTGTACTATATTTTTGATTGTTAAGTTTGTGATATGCTGGCTATTTCTTTTTATTCCCCCCTTGGACTGCAGGATGTCCAGTTGTTCATCTTCCCATTTTGTGACTATGGAAAATCCTCAGGACACCTGGCCCCTACTGCACTCTCCAGCTGCAGATTTTGCTCCATGCTCCCCAGTTCCTTTCCGGGGTTTGTATATTAAACTAAAATAGAGAATGAGCCTCAGCTGACCATCCACAAAAGATCCAATAGTAGGTGCTGCAACGGTCAAATCACATGGAAAGAGGATTATTATAAGCCTGCCAATTCTTATAGCATAAAATATACCTCTTACATTAACTCTTGACAGCAAACCCAAGATTCAGTAATAAAACAGAAAGTGGCACTCTTGTACCTTGATCAGTAACCTTCCTCTTTTTTTCAGGGGGCTGCGTCTCCTGGTCTTCCTGCTTAGCTGGGCCCTCAGTTCCAGCACTGGAGCTTTGTGCTGCCTCACCACAAGAATCCTCCTCAGGGGATCCAGAGTTGGACACGACTTCCTCCTTCACATCCTCCTCCTGTGCAGCTTCCTGATGCTGACTCGCATCTTGCTCGGCAGAGAGAGGCACTGCCGTCACCGACTCCTCCAGGGTCTCAGTCATGGTCACTGGTTCTGCCAGGGAGTTCCCTGTCCTAGACTGTGCTACCACTGTTTCCAGCTCTACTGGGGCATCTGCCATTTCTGATCCTGCTGGGGCACTCAGTGTCTCAGAGTCAGCTGCTGCCACCGAGCCCCCTGGAGCGTCGTTCGCTCTCGGGGTAGCTGCTGTCCCAGATTCTGCCATTCTCCCTGATCCAGGCGTTGCAAAATCCATTTGGCCTCCAACTGTCCCAGACTCTGCTGCCACTGTCCCCGACTGCACTGGAGCACCCGGGACCCTTGGCTCTGTCACGGTACCCGTTGCCTCTGTCCCCCCCACAGCAGCCACGGTCTCCGAGTCTGTGGGAGCTGGAGGAATGGTAAGCTTTACAGACGCCTGCGGCTTACTTGCGCTCTCAGTCTGTAGCAGGACGGGTGCTTCTTTCCTGGGCGACTGCAGCAACAGAGCAGGAAGATCCCGCCGCACCTTTCCCTGAGCAGAGCGGCTCATCAGCTCCGTCAGCAAGTTCTTGCAGCTGACGGCCACGTCAAACATCTGCAGACTGTCAGCAATGGAGATGATTTTGGTGAAGTTATGTTTGCCAGGCGGCAGCTTGCCGGTGTAGACCATTTCCAGCAGAAGAGCAAATTCCTCCGGGGTGACCATGGAAGCGTCAATGGAGAGGGTGTCCGTCGTCTCCAGCAGAGATTTAAAGAGCAGGCTGGCAGCGGCCAGGACGACTTTGTGGGCCCGGAAGTGTACCACGCCCACGAAGATGGTGCAGTCAGAGAACCGTTGCTCTTTGCACAAGCTGTGCAGCTGCTGTAACAGTTGCTTGCCATAATTGGGAAGCTCCATGGGTGCCGGGGCATGCAGATGATTTATCGCACTTCCAGAAGCTATCTAGAGGCAATCAAGAAAGATATCCAGTTCATTTCTGCTTCAACAATGCACATGGAACAATATTAACTAATAAAAGCAAGCTCTCCTGCTCAAACTAATCAGATTAACAATAGTGAAAAGTATTAAAATTTGTATTCAGTGCCTTCAGGAAAAAATAAAAAGAAAGCAATGAGAGTTTCGGAAAAACATCCAACACAATATATATTGGAAGTTCTCCCTCCCAAAGTAATGATGCATTAATAGAATCTCTCTCAGGTATTCACTGCTTGATTTGAAATTTATTTATTTATTTATTTGTTTAATATTCTGCCTCTCATGACACTTCAAGGCAGATTACATTCAGGTACTGTAGGTATTTCCCTCCACTTACAGTCTAAGTTTGTATCTGTCTATTGCTGCTCTGAATGATTCGATGATAGCAGATCCCACACTTTTGAGGTTCAGCACTGAAATGGATTCACACGTAATGCATAGCCCTGGACATCACGCTGAAGAGGAGTCAGAACGTCTTCCCACCGTGGCTACCTATTCCTGTAGTGTGAAACTATACCTTGGCGGGGGGAAAGCTTCTTGGACCACTTCTTTTCACTATCTGTGTGTCATTTCTCGACTCTTCTTTAGATTTTTGACCAGCATCAACATTGTTGCTCCAGCGACTAAGTCTCAATACAGTAAGTACCATGTGTAATTGCTTTGGCTGTGCATTTTAAGGACAAGTAAGGGATGACATCAGTTTGTGAACGGGGCTGAAAATCAGAGCAGTTTGAGGCCTGCTGAAAACCACTGACTTACTTAAGACAAAACCAGGATTGGCTTGCCTCTTTATAACCTGGAACTGGCTTGCAATCCCATGTTGTTCGGAGCCACAGGAGTTGACTGATACACTCTAGCAGGCAAATGATTCTTCAGGGTCTGTGTACTTTGGTGGAAGCACTTTCCATAACAAGTCAGTTGATTTTATTAAAAGCATCCCTTCAGTTACTAGCTATCCCCAAATCCTATCAGGAACAAGATAAAGCAAAACTATTACACAAGGAAATAGGTATTCTAGCTTCACAGCGTGCCCACATTATGGTGTTCCATCCTCCAACTTGTCATTAAAACAGGTGTGAAGCTACTCTCGTCTCTAAAATTGGGAAGGAATTCCTTTATTTGTATTCAGAAATATAGAAACATAGAAATGACGGCAGAAAAAGACCAATCGGCCCAGCCAATCTGCCACATTTATTTCCCCATACTTATCTGATTCACCGACCACCAAGTTCAGGGCCCTTGTTGGTTACTGTTTGATTCAAATTTCCTGCCACCCACTGCCATTGATGCAGAGAGTAATGTTGGAGTTGCATCAAAGGTGAGCATAAGGCTAAGGGGTAGATTTTAAAAGAAGCGCGATCAGCCTACTTTTGCTTGCGCATCAGACTCAAGCAAAAGTACGCTGGATTTTAGTAGATACGCGCGGAGCCGCGCGTATCCACTAAAATCCTGGATCGGCGCGCGCAAGGCTATCGATTTTGTATAGCCTGCGCGCGCCGAGCCGCGCTGCCTCCCCCCGTTCCCTCCGAGGCCGCTCTGAAATCGGAGCGGCCTCGGAGGGAACTTTCCTTTGCCCTCCCCTCACCTTACCCTCCCTTCCCCTACCTAACCCACCCACCCGGCCCTGTCTACACCCCCCCCCTTACCTTTGTCGGGGGATTTACGCCTCCCGGAGGGAGACGTAAATCCCCGCGTGCCAGCGGGCCTGCTGCGCGCCGGGCCGCGACCTGGGGGCGGGTACGGAGGGCGCGGCCACGCCCCCGGGCCGTAGCCACGCCCCGTACCCGCCCCCAAAACGCTGCCGACACGCCCCCGCAACGCCGCGCGCTCCGGCCCCGCCCCCCGACACGCCCCCCTCCGAGAACCCCGGGACGTACGCGAGTCCCGGGGCTCTGCGCGCGCCGGGAGGCCTATGTAAAATAGGCTTCCCGGCGCGCAGGGCCCTGCTCGCGTAAATCCGCCCGGTTTTGGGCGGATTTACGCGAGCAGGGCTCTGAAAATCCGCCCCTTAATGTTTAAGGGTAATAACCGCCTCCTCAAGCAAGTTACCCCTATGCTTGTTTACCCAGACATGATCAACAATGCTCCATAAGAAAATTATTTCCTTACCTGCTAATTTTCGTTCCTGTAGTACCATGGATCAGTCCAGACCGTGGGTTATGTCCCCCTTCCAGCAGATGGAGTCAGAGCAAAAACTGAGAGGGCGGCCCCTCATGACTGGTGCACCCTCTGTAAACCTTCAGTATTAAGAATATCCAAGCAACAAAGAAAAACCCCTTGGATGGATCAATACAAAAATGAATATCAACTAAATTGAACATCAAACTGTAAATTTGAATAGGCAAAAATTGCAATGTGAACTTTCAGTCAGTCCCAAACAGGTTCTGAAATGATTACACAGTAGAGCTGAAGGATTATCCCAAAGAAAAAAACCCAAAACCTTAGTGTGGGCGTCTGGACTGATCCATGGTACTACAGGAATGAAAATTAGCAGGTAAGGAAATAATTTTCTTTTCTGTGTACATACCAGGATCAGTCCAGACCGTGGGATGTACCAAAGCTTCCCTTAAATAGGGTGGGCCACTGATATCCCAGCTCGAATGACCCGAGCCCCAAAAGAACCCAAGGTCGTTGACTGCAAATTCAAGTGATAGTGATGTGCAAAAGTGTGCACAAGCTTCCAAGTGGCCGCTCGGCAAAATTCCTGCGGAGAGACCGCTCTGCTTTCTGCCTAGGAAGCTGCTTGAACTCGGAGAGAATGAGCTTTAATACCATCTGGGGGCTAATGCCAATGAACACGGTAAAAATTACTTCCTTCATCCATCGGGCAATGGTGGTCTTTGACGCCTAGTGCCCCTTCTTGGGACCTGATAAGCAGAAGTCGTTAGTAACCTCCAGATATAGGAGGACTCGCTTGACATCTAGGCGCTGGAGCTCCTTGGAATCCTCAGCCTGGAATGATGGCAGTTCCACCAACTGATTCAGATGAAAAGACGAGACCACCTTTGGAAGGAAAGATGGTATGATACCTGAGGATATTCCGGGATCCGTAGAGCGTAGAAAAGGCTCTCTACATGACAAGGCCTGCAGCTCCAAGATTCTGCGAGCGGAACAGATGGCAACCAAGGAAGCTGTCTTAAGAGTCAGGTCCTTGAGGGTAGTGCTCTACAGCGGTTCAAAGGGCGGCCCGCCAAGAATATGAAGGATCAAAATCAAAAACTCCCCGAGGGGCATAAATTGCGAATTTGTGTTTCACACACTACTCCCTTCAAGAACCGGACCACGTCAGGGTGTGTCGCAAGAGGAGGGCCATCCCGATGAAGAACTAGAGCACCTAAGTCTGCCATCGGAACTCGGAGAAAGTTGTAGGCTAAACCCCTCTCCAGCCCTCGCTGTAGATCTGGGCTATGGTCGCACACCGTGGAGAGAGACGTGAGGACTGGCAGCAAGCCTCAAACACTTTCCAAGCTCGGACATAGGACATGGAGGTGGAAGGCTTCCTAGCCTTGAGAAGAGTGGAGATAACCGCCACTGGATATCCTCATCTCCTCAGCCAGCGCCGTTCCAAAAGCAAGGCCACTAGACAGAAGCGATCTACCTGTTTGAAAAATACCGGTCCCTGCAGTAGGAGGTTCGACAGATGCCCCAGGCGCAGCGGGCCATCCACCGCTAGGTTGACTAAGTCTGCAAACCACGGCCTACAAGGCCAATCCGGAGCCACGAGGATCACGGGTCCCTGGTGACCCTCTATACTTTGGAGCACTCTTCCCACCAGGGGCCAAGGCGGGAACATGGAACATAGGATGTACCTCGGCCACGGGAGGGCTAGGGCATCGACGCCTGCTGCTCTGTGCTCCCTTCTGCGGCTGAAAAAATACAGAGCCTTTGCGTTCCTTTGCGTGGCCATCAGATCCAGATGAGGAATCCCCCATCGCGTGACGAGTAGTGCCACTGCCTCTTGGGACAATTCCCATTCTCCGGGATCTAAGCGCTGGCGACTTAAAAAAATCCGCCTGAACATTGTCCACCCCTGCAATGTGAGACGCCGCCAGATGAGACAGGTGGGAGTTCCGCCCACGGCATCAGCTTGTTCGTCTCCCGAGTCACATGGAGACTTCTTGTTCCTCCCTGACGATTGATGTACACCACAGTCGTGGGGTTGTCGGAGAGGATCAGGACTGCTCGGCCTTGTACTAGGGGTAGAAAACGCTGCAGCGCAAGACGGACTGCTCTTGTTTCTAGACGGTGGATTGGCCAAGTTGCCTGTTCTGGTGTCCACTGACCCCGTGTCGAGTGCCGACTGCACACTGGCCCCAGCCGGTAAGGCTGGCGTCTGTTGTAACGAGTACACATTGTAGAACCTCGAGCTCTACTCCTCGAAGCAAATGATCAAGGTCGAGCCACCAGGTCAGGCTGTCCTTGGGTAGGGGCGGTATCGGCAGAGGAGCCTGAAATTCCTGAGATACCGGCTTCCAACGGGAGAATAATGCTCTTTGTAAGGGACACATGGAGGCAAAGGCCCAAGGCACAACATCTGTCGTGGAGGCCATGGAACCTAGCAACTGGAGATAGTCCCAGGCTGTGGGAAGTTGGAGGTCCCAAAAACGCTGAACCTGAGCAAGGAGCGACTGGGCCCGCTCCAGATGAAGAGAGCCTGTGCCTAACTTTGATGTCGAAATGAGCTCCCAGAAAGTCGAGGGACCAGGATCCCTTCCTTCCTCAGGGCTGCCGCCACCACTACCATCACCTTGGTAAAAGATAAGCCTCTATCAAGTCCAAGGACGCCAGGAACTCTCCCCGGTGCACCGCAGCAATCCCTGAGCACAGAGCTTCCATCCTGAAGTGTGGTATCTTGAGCGTCCTGTTGACCATCTTGATATCCAGGATCGGCCGAAGGAGCTTTCTTGCTTGGGGGCTACGAAGTACAGGGAATAATGGCCGAGTGCTTGGTCCGGTAGTGGCACCGGAAGAATTGCTCCCAGATCCTGAAGGCGGTCTAGCGTTTTAATGTACTGCGCCTCGTTTCCTTAGTCCTCACGGAGAAAAGACAAACCTGTCTCTGTAGAATATCCAGGACGCCCTGGTCTGAGGTGATTGTGACCCACTCCTCGTAGAAGAGCGACAGGTGTCCTCCTATCCGGGGAATCAAAGAGTGGGCCGGCAATGTTTCATTGTGAAGATGTAGTGGCAGTCCCTTGGGTGAGGGTGTCTCGGGCTGATCATCATCCCCGAAAGGAATGAGACCAGGACTGCGATCTAGACGAGGGCGGCCTGTGGGGCACTGGCCACACCTGGCGGAAGCGCTGTTGTCCTCTGAAACGGTTCCGCGCGGAGCTGTACGTTCTGGATCTCCGAGGACGATCTTCCGGTAACCTAAGTACCTTAAGCTCCCTGAGCGACTTAATAAGTTGCTCCATCTCCTCTCCAAACAACAACTTACCCTTGAACGGAAGGGAGCCGAGTTGAGACTAGGAGGAGGAATCCGCGGACCAGGTCCTGAGCCAGAGGAGGCACCGAGCTGAGACTACGGAAACCATAGACCTGGCCAGCACCCGGAGAAGATCATACAGCGCATCCGCGCCATATGCTATGACGGCTTCTAGCCTTTCCACCTGTTGTGCCTCCCCTGGAGGCAGGTCCTGAGTCCCAAGTAGTTGTTGGCCCCACCGGAGTCATGCATGCTGCATCCGAGAGCTACAAACAGCAGCCCGAACTTCCAAGGCGGACGCCTCAAACACTCTCTTCAAATACACCTCGTTTGCGGTCCTGCAAATCCCTGAGGGCTGCTCCTCCAGTCACAGGAATAGGTGTCCTAGCCGTGACTGCTGATACGGACGTACCCACCTTCGGTACCTTAAGTAGTTCCAGAGATTCCTCGGGGAGTGGATACAGTTTGTCCATTACTCTGCCAACCCACAGAGAGGCCTCCGGAGTCTCCCACCCCCTGGACAGCAATTGGAGGAGCATAGGATGAAAAGGAAAGTCTTCGAAGGTGGCTTGAGCCGAAGACAGGATCCCCTCTCTTCGGTGCAGTGCTGGCGGCAGGAGCCTCCTGGGGGGCCTCAATATCTAATCCAGCCAGGACATGTGAGATAAGCGGAACCATCTCATAGCTCTGGAAAAAGCGTAGAACTCAAGGAATGACCCCTTAGACTTATTTATTATTTTTTTTTTTTTATATATCGACATTCAATTGAGATATCACATTGGTTTACATTCAGGTACTGTAGGTATTTCTCTATCCCCAGAGGGCTTACAATCTAAGTTTTTTGTACCTGAGGCAATGGAGGGTAAAGTGACTTGCCCAAGGTCACAAGGAGCGAGAGCAGGACTCGAACTCTTGTCTCCTGGTTCGTAGTCCACTGCTCTAACCACTAGGCTATTCCTCCTTGCGCTGAGGGCGTTGGGTCATCTAGATTAGGGTCCACTGCAGGGTCCATCAGGGGTGGAGGATCAGGACCGGTTGGATGGGCAACCGGCTGAACCATAGAGGATCCCGTAGGGGCCACTGGTACGGCAGGGCCAGAAATACTGGTGCTGTACCGGGCCATGATGGTACTGATCCCTGAGGCCCCCCTGCCACATCCGGGAGTTCCCTCAGACTGACCACTTTAGGAGGAGGTGGAGCCTAAACCGCATCCTGATGCTGGCTGAGCCTTGCCAAATAAACCCCATGCATCAGCAGAATAAATTCTGTGGAAAAAGGCTCTGGGGGAGGGATGGCCGGGGGGGGGGGGGGGGGCAGAGGAGGGTCCTCTAAGGGCGGCTCTGTGTCGGGGAGGTGCACTGGAAAGAGAACTGGAGGAGAATGAGGTCCGTCCGGGTCTGAAACCCTGGGAGGCAGTGCTGGAGCAGCAAGTAGTGGATCCAAGATGGCCACCGTTCCTGCGTTGGCCGGAAACGGGCCGACCACCTCAGAGCCTGGCGCGCATTTGCACACGAACCAGACTGCCCTCTAGGGCTTGAAGTGCCCTCCCCGCCGGGGAGGCACCAAGCACACAGGCCGTCCCGGGAGAACCGCGATCCGGGCTCCCCGTAGGCGCTGCAACGCTTCAGCAAGTGAAGAAGGGCTTGGAACCCAGACCTCCGAAAACCTTCGATATCAGTTAAGAAATCAAAGTCCTGCGCTGCCTGCCTAACTTTAACGACCCATTCCGTTTTTGGTTTTTTTTTTCCAAGCCAGAGGGATGTCGCGTCTCTGAAGCTTAGGGGCTGCCCTGAGGAAACGACATCTCCGGGCAGCGGGTCGATATCAAGGGGGAGAGGTTGGACCACCAACTTCACCCCTAAAGGCAGCAAATGACAGCCCTGTAAAAGGAAAGTTAACAAACTTACCCCCAAAACGATACAGCAATAAATACAAAAGATGGCAGGTCTGTCACTGAATGAAAGCTCTGCCTGCAAGTCTGCAGCAGGACAGCCCATAGAAAGCAGAGCAAAGCTACAATGAAAAGCCTTTGCCTTTCTTTTTTTTTTTTTTTTAAAATAAGATCCATCCAAGTAAAAAGTGTTAACAAGAAAACAGGAGAAATAAATCAACAAAGACTATTCTCAAGAAAGAAAATGGGAGAACCGAAGGTGCAACCCGAATCTGCTGGAGTCAGAGAAATACTGAAGGTTTACAGAGGGCGCACCAGTCATGAGGGACCACCCTCTCAGTTTTTGCTCTGACTCCATCTGCTGGAAGGGGGACATAACCCACAGTCTGGACTGATCCTGGTACATACAGGGAACACTATCAGGTCGATCCAGTATCGTCCGCTCGAGGATTGCCCGTCTGTAACGTGCTCGTAGCGCACAATTCGGGCGCGCAAGGCAATTCGGCGATACAGTCTCCAGTTTCACGCGTCCGTATCGCTTCTGAAAACAGACGCATAACCCTTTCCGCACCCGGCATGTAAATGAACGAAAAAGCTGTATAATGAAGGAATTAGCTATTCCCCTGCGATACTGTAACGGGCACTGATATTATCTCCTCCGTAACCCGCTGTTCTGCCGCGGCCTTAACCTGCTAGTTTACCGCCTCCCCCTAGTAGGAGATAGTGTAGTGTAGTGTAGGGTAAAAACATTGCTTACCCGCCCTGGTCCCGTCCGGTCTCCTGCAGCCCCGTCCGGACCGGACGGGGCTGCAGGAGACCGGACGGGACCAGGGCAAAAAAAAACAAACGAAAAAGTAGCAAGGCTCGGGCCTGCTATGGTAAGTTTAAAAAGTGTAAAAAACAAAAAACCTGTGTGTTATATAAAAAAATAAAACAATTTTAAATACCTGTCGGAGGGCCGTGGGTCCCGGTGGGCGGCGGGCAGCCATCAGCGGCATCCGGTAGTCCCTTCTCCCTTCCTCCCTCCCTCCCCTGCCTGGATGAGCGCCAAAATCGCACGGGCGGGTCGGCAGCGGGGGGGGGGGGGGCGGCGGGGCGGCAGCAGGATCCGGGAGCGGCGGGTAGGCGGCAGCGGGGTCCGGGGGGGCAGCGGCAGCGGGGTCCGGGGGTGGCAGCGAGATCCGGGGAGCCAGCAGCGGCAGCATGTTCGATCGGGTAGGCAGCTAGGTGGCAAAGTAAAGATGGCCGCCTGCACGGGAAAATCGTGCAATTGGCCGCTGAAGACGTGACGTCACGACGTTTGGCGTCACGGGGTGTGACGTCACGTCTTCAGCGGCCAATTGCACGATTTTCCCGTGCAGGCGGCCATCTTTACTTTGCCACCTAGCTGCCTACCCGATCGAACATGCTGCCGCTGCTGGCTCCCCGGATCTCGCTGCCCCCCCCGGACCCCGCTGCCGCTGCCCCCCCGGACCCCGCTGCCGCTGCCCCCCCGGACCCCGCTGCCGCCTACCCGCCGCTCCCGGATCCTGCTGCCGCCCCCCCCCCGCTGCCGCCCCGCCCGTGCGATTTTGGCGCTCATCCAGGCAGGGGAGGGAGGGAGGAAGGGAGAAGGGACTACCGGATGCCGCTGATGGCTGCCCGCCGCCCACCGGGACCCACGGCCCTCCGACAGGTATTTAAAATTGTTTTATTTTTTTATATAACACACAGGTTTTTTGTTTTTTACACTTTTTAAACTTTTTTACACTTCCTGGTGCCTGTCATTTCAAATGTCATTTGAAATGACAGGTACCAGCGCACCCAGGTTACTGTATAGGCGCTGTTACAGCGCCTATACAGTAAAATGGGTTGCGCGGGCATAACCCTTCCCTAACGCTTCACAGCCGCGGCATGCATTTGCATGCGATTAGAGGAGAGTATCGGGGAGTTAGTGAAGAGAACTGTGCGTGCGGGGAGGAAGGGTGCGCCTGACACTACCTCACTGTTTTTACCGCGGCCTTACTGGATCGACCTGTATATTAGTCTAATCTACTATAATTGGATTCATGCCTCACCTGAGAACTGTATCTCAGAATAGCTTCTCTAGCCTTTACCATGGCTCCAGGCTGGCTAGCACTGGTCAGCAAGGAAGATGCAAGGGGATATAACTGATTCGGTTTTGAAGGGGACAATTTTATGGTTAGGATGACTGGCAGTGAATGAAAAATCCCAGGTTTTAGAGTGCTTAAGTAGCCAACTCCGGTTCTCAAAAGTCACAAACAAGCCTAGTTTTCAGGATATCCATGAGTCTTCATCAGATTTATGTGCACACATTTGGTTTAAGAACCCGGTTAACTGGCAGACCTGCTTGTGGTCCTTGAAGACCAGGATTCAGGACTCCTGCTAGGGTAGTGCTTATCGACATTGTCCTGGAGGCACACCTACCCAGTCCATTTTTCAGGTTAGCACAATTAATATATATGAGATAAATATGCACAAGATGTATGCAAACCTATTACAGAAATCCTGAAAACCAGCTGGCCAGGTGGTCTTCAAGGACTGGGTTGACAACCACCGACAAACTATCATATTTAGGTGGCAACTTTCGAAGCCCACAGACCTTCAAGCTCATTTTCAAAGCAAACCCACCTGGAAAGTTTCTCTTTGAAATTTACCTTTGCCAGGTACCCACTTTACCCACGGGTATTTTTCCTCCCTGACCTCTCCTTGTCTCTAGAGATGTTGCCCCTTTTCCTCCCTAACTAAATCTAGCAGACTTGTGAAACTTGGCAACTAGATTTAGCCGGGGGGGAGTGTCAGACCGAGAGATTTACTCAGATAACTTCCTTGTTTATGCAGGTAAATCCCTTTGAAGACTGCTCTTTAAGTGTCATCAAAGGTTTTCTTAGGTGTATTGCAGAATTGTTTACAAATTCAGTGTTTCTATGTTTTTCAAGGACTGGCACTATATAGCCCAGGGCTGCTTAAACTAAGTTATTGGACAAGCAATATTGGTTAAGCACCTACCCAGTGAAACAGAAAAACAATTGTATCAATAAACTACTGGTGAACTGGCAAACATTACACAGAACAAGGTGCTCAGAGACAGGTTGCACATGTTGGGTCACTTATTTGGTCTAATGCACAGAGTTTCAAGAGCGATCAGAAGACTGACACAAGTCATTACTTTTACAGCACACACTGCAATACTGTGTACTCCTGGACTAGGGTGCCGGAAGCTTGGCCAAGTTATCTCTGGTCTCTTGCCCAGTGCTCAAGCAGATTACTTTATGCACTAGATCAGGTTACATTGTTTTCTAACTAGCGAAGGTTTTATTGAGATGAAGGTTATTAACGACTGCGTAAAATATTATATGGTGAGATACACAGCAGGGATTGGGGGGGGGGGGGGTTTAAAAGCCCCTCTAATGAAAATGATTTGTTTTGGGAGAACCTCAGGAGCTGGCATCGCTGTCTAATGATCAAGGACAATGGAAAAACAAAATCCACATGGCTGCAAAGCCTCCAGCCTTGGGAAGTCAAACCTCCTGACTTCCAGAGGAGGGAGGCAAGCCCCCTGCTCTATCAAGTGGGAGTAGGGGGATAGTCACAGTACGGGGGGGGGGGGGAGGAAGGAAGGGGTAAAGGAAAATGGGGGGAGGAATACAACTAGTGAAGACGCGGATGAAGGCGTAAATTGCAAAGTCCGCTGCCCAGTTGACACTTCGACTTTTACTCCTCGCAGCAACGACCCGTATCAACCTTACCTGCCACAGCGGAGCCCCTGACTACAGCACCGCAGCCGCCGCTGCCGCTCACTTCCGGGCTCCAGGCCGCCCTCTGACGTCAGCGTTACCCGGTTGGCTCTCCCTCAGCCAATCGGGAGCCGCGGCCGACATAACAGGCGCGCGACAAGCCGTGTCGCGCAGGGGGTAGCGAACGCTGCCGTGGCGGCTGGAGGCCGCACAGCCACCCAAGGAGAGGGGGAGCCGACAACGAACGGAGCCAGACAGGTCCTGCGTCCGCCCGCCGCTTGCGCCCCCCCTGCCGTCCGGGCGGAGGCATTGCTGCCGAGCGCAGCCCCGTCTGGCCTGTGGGTGTTGCTGCTAAACAGCCAAATTCTGGCTCCCTTGGTATTTAACTGAAGATTTTCGTGCAATTTATCGGTTTTTCCCCCCCGGAAATGTTAGTTGTAACGTTGAGTTCATTTGATTATTTTTTCTTCCTTTGTATTAGATTTTTCTTCTTATTTTATGATTCTTTTTCTTCTTAGTGATTTTAAGAATCCCCTTATATACTTTCTTTTCTTATTCTTGCTTTGTATTGCTAATCCACCAATGGAAAGGTGTTAACATGACTCCAGAATAAAGACATAAATGAGAGTGCGGAGAGGAAAAGTTACAGCCAGCCGTTTCCATGCCTAGCAAAGTGTCCCTTGCTAGTGATTTCAGTGTAGCCACGGACAGTAGGGTTGGGTCTGACACTTCCCTATGGGAGGAGGGAGGGATCTATCAGAAGTGAGCGGGCTAAACCCAATTCATGAGCCCACTTGGCTCCGAATTCTTTGGCGTGGGCTCAGTTCCTTTCCTTCCTGACTTCTGTCCCGAGAGGGGTGGCTGGTGGACCCCAAGGGTGGGGGCTTCCCAGGCCCTTAGCATCAGGGGGATTTCAGCTCTGTTAGGTCCTGATTAGCTACTACCATAAGAAGCTTCTGGGCAGACTGGATGGCCCATTTGGGTCCTTTTCTGCCGTCATTTTTCAGATTTCTTCAGTGAAAAGGGGTTTTCTTGGTGGGGGGGAGAGACTGCTTAGAGGAAAGTTTTGGTTTTATGATGATGCACATCGCTTTGAAAGATGTTGTTGTAAAAACTGGAAAGCGATTAACAAATTGTATAAATAAATCAGCCCAGGAGTTTCTGAAGTGTATCAGGAGTTTCTGGCTTTCCACTGGGAAGGGGGTCTGCATCCAGCTTGCAGGTACCATCCAGGGAAGTGCCCAGGGATGGAAGCTTTTCGAGTGTGCCTACTCCCAGGGAGTGCAGATTTGCCAGTGACCGTACCTGGCTGTTTTTAGTTCCCAACGCATTCATGCCTTCATTTTTTCCTCCTTGTATTTAGGATGATTTCAGATTGTCGATCACCCACTGTCTTATCCTGCAGTCAGTATTGTGTGTACAAATGGTAAGTATGCTTTCTAGTTCCTTCTTTTCAAAATAATCACTTCGTAAATTTTTGGCATGCTTTGGCCTAATTTGTTCAGTATTATTTGTCCCCAACAGCCCTCTTTTGGAATGTTTTGATATACAAGGCATTATTTTAATGTACTTGCTATTTTGGGTAGGTATTACATCCTCCTCTGCTATTTGTCAGTTTTTTTATGTTCTTTTATACATATTTATTGCTATGTTTTCTGTTTGTTCTTTAGAATTCCTATTGTACAGTTTATTTGTATGGATTCCTTATGACACGTATGCTGTTCCTCCCGGTTGCAGCCCATGCAAAACACGGTCCCATGCTGGGGGACTTATTATTCAATAAATTCTGCTATGTGCACATTCTGAAGGCAATTTTTGCTTATCTAAAACATTCATTATGTAGCTTTCTATACCATCAACAATACATTTGTTTACAACACACCTGTTATTTGGGCACTTGTCTAGTGTGTTTGCTCATCGTTCCACATCCCTTATGTGGTTTATTCTGATTTAAATAATCACCACTACTAATGAGCCTCCTAGATCCCCTGCGTAGCCGGCCAGACAGACCCTCTAAATGGGCACTCATGTTTCCACTAGGACTTCCAGTTTTTACAATACTTGCACCCTGCCCGACAGACCCAGCTGCTGGTCTGTTCTACTCCCACAGCCTGCCAAACTCAGCCATGCAGTTGCCCATGTTTTTCACCAGGGCATCTAATCTTGCATATTAAGCACTTTGTTCGTTGAGAGTGAGCTTCGAGGGACCGAGCTGCGTGAGACAGAATCCTTCAAGGGACTGAATGCTGAGGGAGCTGCCTTGGATCTCATCCAGTAGCTCTCCAACGTATGAATAATCGTGATTGGAATTACACAGCACCACTTTGGATTACATTAGAATAACAGCTTTAATACATAGAACTCTGTAGAGGTTTTAGTTATATATGTGTGTGTCCTTACCGGGCTGAAATCACAGTATTTATTACCCCTTGTGAGATTGTGTACAAGAGGTTATGGAAGGAAGGTGTGGCAAAGAAACACAAGGCATTTTCCTGTATGTGCTGGGATTCATCTTTGGAACCTGTAGGTAGAAAAGTTAAGTTGTATAGGAAAAGCAGCACGCTGGAAATCATTTAGAAACATCCAAGTAAGTTGTTAAAAAGAACAATACTTATCTAATTCATCCATTTGTTTTGCCGTAACATCAGAGTGAAGCACTCCTACGGAATAAAGATACATTTCAGTATAATATTTTGTCATAATCGATTTGGTTGTATAGTGTAAAAAGAGGATTGGGTGAATAGAAGTAACTTGCTTGAGCCTATTAATGTTGGGAACTTCCAATAGGGTCTTCCTATAATCTAAAGAGCATAACCGGAAGGCGGGTTATGAGGAATAGGTGGGGTTTCCCGGTCTTTAGGGGGTAATTGAATTTTACGTCATAGTCACATTAAATGTTTCCTTCTGGTCAAGGCGAGATGGCAACACACATTAATCATCCTAACTTCGGGGTTTCCAATCTGTTAATAGTTAAAAATGAAAAACTTGGAATAGTTATAAGTCACCCCCATTGTCCTTCCTTGTCCTCAACCTCTCTCTTTCCCCCCTCACCCACCTTCCTTCCAACTCTCTGTTTCCCATTCTTATTCCTTTCCAGCCCATTTCTCTCCCTCACTATTTCTCCTCCCCTTCTCAATCCCCATCCTTCCTATTCTCTCACCTCTTCCCGGTTTCCCATTCTCGTACTCCCCAAATCTCTTCTCGCTCTTTCTCCCCTACCAAGTCCCCCATCTGCTTTCCTCTGTCCTCTTATCCTATTCCCAATCCCCTCAGCTCCTTCCCTGTCGTTTGTGTCAGGTTCCTCTCCCTCCTTCTCGCCCCCATGCTCCTTTCTCACCATCCCTCTGTATATTCCTCTCCTGCCACCTCTCCCCATTTTTCCCTTGTATTTGGATTTGGATTCCTCCCTCTTCTCCATTCCTCCCCCTGTTCTTCCCTCACATTCCTCTTCTGTCTCTTCTCAGCTAAGACAGGGAGGACTAGGTGGCCGTGGCACCCCACTTTAAAAAAAACAAACCACAGGTGCTGTTGCTGTCAGGTTTGCAGTCTGCCATTCAGTTTCCTCCTCCTCCCCCCATCTCCTGCATGGATCGTCACTGCCCCCTCCCTCGCCTAGACCCTCATGTTTCCTGACGGGAAGCCTGGTGACCCTGGTGATGGTGGATCAGGCACTTAGCAGGGGGACGCACTGACTCCATGCATACGCCGAGGCCTTTGCTCCTTTCTGGCTTCCATTCAGGAGAAGAGGCCCGGGAGCTCGCAGGAGCTCAGCGAGTCCCTGCGCTAACTGCTTGCTGCCACTGCCGCTGGGGCAACTGCAGAGCTTCGGAAGGCTTGATGTACAAGGAAGGGAAGAGCAAGACCCTTGTGATCAGGGGAGAGGAACCCACGAGGTTCCATAATATGTAAATGGTTTAGGTTTGATTTCAAATGCTTCATGTACCAACACACAGAGGGAATCTTAGATCTAGTGTTCAGGCTCAAAAATAATCCAAAAAGCTCTGAATACATTAGAATATGACCCAGTGACATGATCTGATCATTTTCTAATAAGATCATGTGTGTGCTCAGCATCCATTACTTTAGAAGTTTACAGGAGGTGGACTTTATGAATTTAGCAAATAACATATTTCTTTCGCTGATCATGACTTGATACCCGGAACGGTGAACTTAGGGCTATTTTATATCAAAGAAACATTCTGGGCTATTGACTAGAAAGGCCCTGAGATTCCACAGTGCTTTACGCCTGCTAAACTAACAGTTGCACCAGTTACAGTGTTGGTGCAAAGATCAATCCTCAACCTACTTTGTGAAACACAAGAGCGGTTATACAAGGAAGCATTTAAAAAACAAAAAAAAAAAGGCAAAAAAATCTTACTTGTCTGAACAGTTGGTATTTACCGAGATCAAGAAACTTTGATTAGTTACTCAAGGGTCTTACCAGGCACAGAATTATCCAAGGGGCAATTGTCTAATGAAGACTTTGCAAAAATGTTTTCAGGAAACAATTTCTGCTCTTCCTTCAGAAATTTCGGTTGAGCGTTGTACTTTACTTGCTTCGTTTGTCATTGAGCCAGATATAGGGAAAAATGATGAAGCTTTATTTCCACAATATCAATCCTTTGTTTCATGGTCAGATAGGATTTTCCCTGATATTTCATGTTCTACACAAGATAGGAAACATGCCTTTCCTCTCTTTCAGGCAAGAAACATTGGCAATTGGTGCCTCTTTTACTTAACGCTATCCTTGCAAGTGCATTCTTAAATTTCAGCGTGACTGTTCTGTATTTTTTTTGTTCCTGATCATTTTAGCTGCCAAGAATCTGCCGGGTGACACTGCCTCCCCAATAGATGCACTGCTAACATGTGGGCCGATACAGTACAGTGCGCTCCGACAGAGCGCACTGTTAACCTATTGGACGCGCGTTTTCGACGCGCTAGCGTTACCCCTTATTCAGTAAGGGGCCGAAAACGCGTGTCCAACCCCCGAACCCAATAGCGTCCGCAACATGCAAATGCATGTTGATGGCCCTATTAGGTATTCCCGCGCGATTCAGAAAACAAAATGTGCAGCCAAGCCGCACGTTTTGCTTTCAGAAATTAGCGCCTACCCAAAGGTAGGTGCTAATTTCTTCGGGCACTGGAGATATTAAGTCGGAGGTCCCGAAAGTTTCCAAAAGTAAAAAAAAAAAAAAAATTTTGAAGTCGGCCCGCAACTGTCGGGTCGAAAACCGGACGCTCAATTTTGCCGGCGTCCGGTTTCCGAGCCCGTGGCTGTCAGCGGGCTCGAGAACCGACGCCGGCAAAATTGAGCGGCGGCTGTCAAACCCGCTGACAGCCGCCGCTCCGGTCCAAAAGGAGGCGCTAGGGACGCGCTAGTGTCCCTAGCGCCTCCTTTTGCCTGTGTGCACTCTCCCGAGGACTTTACTGTATCGGCCCAATGTTTTGGTAGCTTCCTATGTTAAGCCTTTTCCCTTATTGCTTTTTTCTTAAAGTATTCTCTCCTTTGTATTTCTCCCGCCCCTCTTTACTAGCACCTTTGTGGTAGCAAGGTGAGGCACTTGCATGAATGTATATTTTCTTAATTTTCTTATATTTATTGCTCTTATTTCATGTGAGTCTTTGATGTTTCCATTGTACTAGTAATTTTGTCTTGTTTAATGAAAAGTTATACAGAGTTAGAAAATAATAGCAATATGAATAACTGTATAATAAAATGACAGGGTACAATTAGAAGGACTTAGTAAGGGCTGCCAGGAATGCACACAAGGGCACGACCTGAGAAGGCCAGGATGTTCTGTTCCTCCGTCTTCCCTTACATTTACTGCAGGTTCCATCTGAGCCTCAGGTGCCCTTCTGCCTCTTTCCCTCTAGAGGGCACTGTTGACGCGTTTCTGAGGCTGAGACTGGGAACCTCCACCACGCCAGCAGTGTCTCCACAGAAAAATCCACACCCAAATATCGGGCATAGAAGAGGAACCCCCTCCCCACTACAGAGAAACAGTTGAATGAGCACAAATGCGCTGGTACTGCTCACAAGTTTCAGACACATCCTAATTCAAGCGGTGACTTCCACGTCCTTGCCTTGGATAACCCCCCAGTCCCCCTCCAGACAGTTCTGGTTTTCAGACTATCCATGAATCTAAGAAACAGGTTAATTTGCATAGTGTAATTACTCTCAGAAACAGAGCAGTTTGGGGGCTGCAGCAGTGACCCCCTTGCATTGCATGGAGAGGTGAAATAGGTTTTTAACTTTTGCCCGACAGCCCTTTCAAGAACGCTGAGGCTAATGTAATAAGCTGCACTAGGCTGAGCTCCTGTTTGTGTGCACATTTTTGTGCCTGTAACTTTACTCATGATGTAATAAGGATTTTAGTGGACAAAAAATGTGTACACAAACAGGGATACATGTGCACACAAATGATCTCACCTCCATGCCAGTCCCATGTTAATGAAGGCATTGCCTATCACTCCCCAGTGCACGGATCTGTGTTAAAGCCCTGAAGGCTTAACTCAGGTATTCTTAATGCTGGAAATTTAACTCCTGGGGTGGAGATGGAATAAAGTTAACTCACATTTCCAGGGCTAGTGTTAGACTACGGTGCTGTGCCAGCGTGGTCCTGAAACTGTGGTTTCCCGAGGGGGTGGTCCATTCTGGACCCAGGAGACCTGCACCCCAGGAACCCCAGGTCAGGGATCACAGCAATCTAGGGGTGTTCCTGGGCGGGGCCTATAGTTATATGCATAAGTTGCTATTTTAAAAGTACATGCATTTTCCAACTTTCTTGCATACTTTTACACTTGAAAATTATCTGGTGTAAGTTATATTAAACGTGTTAATGGTGTAGTGCTGATCCGGTGGGAGGTCTGGGTAAAATGGGGTGAGTTTAGGCTGAAGAACCTGGAGGGTCTCGATGACCTGGGTGAACTGGTAGAGTGGTAATTTAAGTCGCATGCAATATATTTGAAAATATACCGACTTACACGAGTACATCCTACTTTATTTTTGTGCATAAAATATTCATGCATATATTTTTTAAACAGGTGAGTAAAGTATGCGTGTTCAATGCATTGAATGTATTCACATATAAGCCTATATATGCGCCAATGTGCCAGGGTAAACATGCATATTTTATAATATGCAAATATCTGATATGCACAGGTTATAAAATACTTGCAATGATTTACATGCGGCTATAAACACACATATATGTTGCCGTGCATAGTTGTTTGAAAGTTATCCTCTTGATAGTTTATACACAGAAAAAGTTTTATGCGCACTATGCATAGTTCTCTGCACACGTATTTTAGAGTGCTTTGGAGCAGGAGTGGCCTCATGTTTAAAAGAGTGAAATAGGATTCAGCAGACATGCTGGCACATGAGTTCAAGACTTCTTAACATTGACGAGTCGCTTTATCCCCCTGAATCTCAATCATTGATGCTCTATGTGACCCTGGAAGAGTCATTTTATCCCCCTGTGCTTCAGTCACTGACTTGTGTGTGACCCTGGTGGAGTCACTTTATCTCCCTGTGCCTTAGTCACTGACTCTCTATGTGACCCTGGGGGAGTCACTTTATCTCCCTGTGCCTCAGTCCCTGACTCTCTGTGTGACCCTGGGGGAGTCACTTTATCCCCCTGTGCCTCAGTCACTGACTCTCTGTGTGACCCTGGGGGAGTCACTTTATCCCCCTGTGCCTCAGTCCCTGAGTCTCTGTGTGACCCTGGGGGAGTCACTTTATCCCCCTGTGCCTCAGTCACTGACTCTCTGTGTGACCCTGGGGGAGTCACTTTATCCCCCTGTGCCTCAGTCCCTGACTCTCTGTGTGACCCTGGGGGAGTCACTTTATCCTCCTGTGCCTCAGTCCCTGACTCTCTGTGTGACCCTGGGGGAGTCACTTTATCCCCCTGTACCTCAGTCACTGACTCTCTGTGTGACCCTGGGGGAGTCACTTTATCCCCCTGTGCCTCAGTCACTGACTCTCTGTGTGACCCTGGGGGAGTCACTTTATCCCCCTGTGCCTCAGTCCCTGACTCTCTGTGTGACCCTGGGGGAGTCACTTTATCCCCCTGTGCCTCAGTCACTGACTCTCTGTGTGACCCTGGGGGAGTCACTTTATCCCCCTGTGCCTCAGTCCCTGACTCTCTTTGTGACCATGGGGAAGTCACTTTATCCCCCTATGCCTGTCACTGACTCTCTGTGTGACCCTGGGGGAGTCACTTTACCTGCCTGTGCCTCAGTCACTGACTCTCTGTGTGACCCTGGGGGAGTCACTTTATCCCTCTCTGCCTCAGTCACTGACTCTCTGTGTGACCCTGGGGGAGTCACTTTATCCCCCTGTGCCTCAGTCACTGACTCTCTGTGTGACCCTGGGGGAGTCACTTTATCCCCCTGTGCCTCAGTCACTGACTCTCTTTGTGACCATGGGGAAGTCACTTTATCCCCCTATGCCTGTCACTGACTCTCTGTGTGACCCTGGGGGAGTCACTTTACCTGCCTGTGCCTCAGTCACTGACTCTCTGTGTGACCCTGGGGGAGTCACTTTATCCCTCTCTGCCTCAGTCACTGACTCTCTGTGTGACCCTGGGGGAGTCACTTTGTCCCCCTGTGCCACAGTCACTGACTCTCTGTGACCCTGGGGGAGTCACTTTACCTCCCTGTGCCTCTGACTCTGTGTGACCCTGGGGGGGTCACTTTATCCCTCTCTGCCTCAGTCACTGACTCTCTGTGTGACCCTGGGGGAGTCACTTTATCCCCCTGTGCCTCAGTCACTGACTCTCTGTGTGACCCTGGGAGAGTCACTTTATCTCCCTGTGCCTCAGTCACTGCTGCTCTGTGTGACCCTGGGGTTGTCACTTTCTCTGTGCACCAGTAGAACAAAAGTGGGTGGCATCATCGATGGTGACGAGATGGAAAAGCTCTCTCAGAGCTCGGAAAAACTGAGGTGGTTTTTCTGAGCATGTGCTGACCTTCTTGTGTAGCTCTGCAGTCCGTTTTTTTCTGCTCATGCAAAAGGATGTGCTTTTGCTCTCTCTCTCTCCTTAAGCTGCTCATCACATTTTTTCCTTCAATATTAAAAAAAAAAAAAATTACCATTGTGGTTTTTTCTTTTCGCTTCTTCTTTTTTTCATAAGTCTCCAAAAACAAAAAATGTATATATTTTTAAAATTGAGTTTGACCTAGCCTCAGCTTTTTTTTTTTTTTTTACAATGGTAGACAGCAAACTGGGAGTTTAAAAGATGCCCTGTTGCTCCTACAAAATGACTTTATCTGACCAACATGAGCACTGCATTCCACGCTTAAGTCCATCACATTTCATATCTAACTGCACTGAATGATCCTTAGAGCCAGAAGATCCAGACGCTGCACACTGACAGGCCGATGCAATAAGATGCATGGAAAAATCGGGCACCCAATCTGAGCGCCCATTTTCCTAACGCGCACATCTCCCATGTGCCTGATGCAGTATTCCAATGAGAATAAAATTGGAGCAGCATAAAAAACGGCACGCTAACAGAGAAATGAGCGTCTCTGGTGCTCAAAGGTTTATTGCATTGTACATATGGATGTCTAAATTGTGCTTTCCTAGGAAAAGTGCATTGTTTACATGAAGTTATGGAAATCAGCAATGCTTGTTGTTTCACCAAAAAGGAATCACCCACGATTTTTTTAAAGTGTCTTTTATCTAATCATCATGCTCCTCGCCTCTAATCCCTATACACATTTTTTATTTTTTGTTCTAACCCCAAATAACTAAATCTTATACTAATCTCTCTAAAGAACCCTAACCTACAAGTGGCACATTTATCACAACACAGAGGACCACAACTTTTATCGATGTTATTTTTAATGTATATTGTTAGGCTTGGTTTTTATTTCTGTTTTAATGTTTGTTTCTATGTTGGTGATGTTTTCATGGTTTATGTGATGTAATTTTTGCCTTGTGCCTTTGGGGAGTGGAGTATAGCAAAGATAAATAAATAAACACACATCTAGGTAACAACTACAATGAAAATTTAATACTAGCTTTTGACTACAATGTCAAAAATATTTCCCTATTGGATTAATTTAAACAGCCTTCCAGTGGGGGTTGGTGGGGAGAAGGTTCCAGCACTTCGACCCACTAAGGTCTTTGATAACCACAGATTGTTGGGTACTAAAGATCATACAACAGGGATATTGTCTGAATTTCAAACCCTGTCCCGTCCCCCCCCAAACAATCCTCCAGGAAGCCACACACAAAATTTCTGGCAGTTATTGCTGCTCACCTAAGAGTGAACAATGTGGGGTTTGTTTGTTTTTCCATATTTGGCTGACTGGCTTATTTCAAGCTATACCCTTCAAGAAGCTGCTTACCCCTGTACTCTTCTTATGATGACCAGCCCTCAATCCCTAGGATACATCATCAATTTCCCAAAATCCGATATAGAGCCGACTCATATATTGACTTCCTAGGAGTCCACCCGGATACCACAGAAGAGAAAACATCTCTCCCTCAGTAGAGAATACACAAACTGATCAAAATAATTCTAACTCTTTCAGAACACAAACGAAGTTCTGCCTGTATCTTCATGAAAATGTTGGGGGGTCACATGGCAGTGGCAGTCCATGTTACCCCCACTGAGCCCGAGACAGGCTCGGCAGCACCTGAAGTTTCAATGACACCAGCACCTACAGCCCCACTATGGCACAAAGTGAAGATATCCCACACTCTCGTCCATTTTTCCAGCATGGTGGCTGTATCCGACAAATCAACCGAGAGGTCATCAACCTCGGTTTCAAATTACGATAACCAGATACCTCCAAACAGAGATGGGGAGCGCATCTGAACAACCTTTTCTGTCAAGGAACTTGGTCTCCACAAGATAAATTAGTTCACATAAATCATCTAGAGCTCAGAGCAATCTACAGTGTTTTGAAAGCATTCACTCCATGGTTAAAAAACAAAGTGGCACTGATCAAAACAGATAACCAAGTAGCAAAGTTCTGTATCAACAAACAAGGAGAAAGAAGCTCATTCAATCTTTGTCAGGAGGCCTGCATGATTTGGAAATAGGCAGTTTCCCCAAAGGATGTATCTTATAGTTGTCTATCATATTACTCTACATTGGCTCCTTATCTCTTTCAGGTCTCAGTTTAAAATGGCTTGTCTTACATTTAAGGCAGTGCATGGTTTGAAACTACAGTATTTAGTTGACAAGATTAAGAAATATGTACTGGGATGATGTTTATGGATGGGAGATAATCGTCAGCTTTGTATTCTCAGATTTGAAATGTACAGAAGATTCGGCTCCAATTCTATCGGACTCATTTCCTAGGAAACATAATTGGAAGATGATCACCTTTTGCTTCTGTCTTTTTTTTTTTTTTAACTTTTTCGTTTTAGAAAGCTTGCAGTATAAATTGTAGATATGACCTGTCAGCATCTTCTAAGATATGAATTTATTCTGTTTTGCTTGATTTTTAGGTTTTGTATGATTATGTAATGATAGTTAAAGATGCAAATTTTATTATGTTAGATGATGTTTAAATAATTTTGTGTTTGTCTTATATTTGTCTATTGCCTAGAGTCCCAGATGGGCAATGCATAATTTTAAGTAAGTAAATAAAACTATCCTCGGAAACCAAAATCAGACAGTGGACAGACTAAATTTTCAAGGTCATTGGACAATCACATAACACACAAAGGGCTCGATATTCAGCTGGCAGATAGCCAGATAAGTAGGACTTATTCGGCTATCTAGTTAGCTGGGCAAGTTGTAGGCGGGCAATAGGCAGATTGGGATGGTGCTACTTAGCCAGATAAGTTAGTGATATTCAGCCTTAGACAGATAACTTATCCATCTAAGTAGCGTTTTGTCCGGGGATATTGAACAGCACAGTTGTGCTGCTGATTATCCCATCTAAGTTAGCTGGATATGTCTATCTGAATAACTTAGATAAATGGACAACTTTTGAATAATGACCCCAAACTGTTTTAACTTTGGGGCACTCAGCAACATCATTGAACAACAAAGTCCCCACATACTGTTCCAGGAGACTAGCGAGGGGTAGTCCAGCTACCCATTGATTCTCAATCCCATGTATTCCCTTCAGTTTCACTTACAGCCAAGACAATACAAAAGTTTAAAGACAGAGAAGGGTATAATTGTTTTGATAGCTTCGTTTTGGCCACTTCAAATTTGATTTTGTGGCTTCAGCACCTAAGCTGTTCAGCATCCAACAACTTTGAGGATATTCCCCATCCCTAAACCTGCAGTGCAACAGGAATGTTTCTCATCCCAACCTTCTGTCCTCTGCATTCACGGCGTGGATGTGGAAAGTCAACTAGTGTCTTCTGTGCATTTGCTTAGTGAAGCCAGTAAGATTCTTCTATCTTCAAGAAATACTCTACCGGTCTGTTACATGCCTAAAACTGTGGCTAGAGCAGGCTACACATTTTATAAATAAATATACAAAAACATCAAGGGATTTTCTATCTGGTGCTCATGTTCCTGTTCCCCTTTTATTTCACTTCTTCCTAAGCAGGTGCCAGGAACATGGAACCCTTTTGGCGCCTCTTTGCTTTGGGACTGCTGATTTTCAGTACAGGTGGTCTCCCTTGGGAAGCCGGCTGCCATAGATGGGGCTGCAAGCACCTACGCAACACTGCAAGCAATGCAGGATATGTAAAACGTGCTGTCCCCCGACCCAATAACGTACAGCGGTCTAACAGCAGTAACAACAGAGCAAATCTGTGGATGGAGAGATAATTCATACTCCTGTACACATCGATGGCAATTAGCGTGACCAACTGGCAATTACTTCATCTGGGCAAATTAAGACATTTGTGGTTTTACCCCTAGTGCCCCTATGGTGATGTTTCCCAACCCTCAATTGGGGGCACCCCTAACCAGTCGGGTTTTCTGGCTATCCATAATGACTATGCATGCGACAGATTTATGTACATTGGAGACCCAGGGTATGGAAATCTCTTTCATGCATATTCATTGTGGCAATCCTGAAAACCTGACTGGTTAGGTGTGCCCCCCCCCTCCCCCCCCAGGAAAGGGTTGGGAAACACTGCTCTATGGACTTGCAGTTCTGGTTTCTTTAAGAAAATCAGAGGTAGAGATGGAAGAGAGAGCAAAATGCTATTTAGCTATCCAGATACAGAACCTGTGCTGCCAGAGAAGAGAGGTTAGGTAAAATGTCTGACATTTCCTCTTAAAATCAGGCAGCAGCAGCATTAACAGAAAACAGGGACATCGCAGTCTCTGTGGAGCACCTATGCCTGAGAGGATACGAATGCATGGCACATAGGGAGCCCTAGAAGAGAAGGGAGGGATCTCCCCAGCTGCCAAGAATCCAGCCTTCTCCAGGACCAACCCAGCTGCTAGAACACTGCATTAATCCTACCTATGATAAAGATTCAGGCATATTCATGTTGGCATTTTTCTCTATAGATTGTGCTCGATATTTTCAATACTAGATGAATGTCTGTCAAAATTGACAGGATGTTATAGTTTAGAAGGTAGTTTTCAGATGATTATACATGGGTAAAAATGTTGTTTGGTTGGTTGATTTTAAATTGCCCCACTCTGTGTGGGTTAAAGTTATGAGCATTACTTTTAACAATAGGGAAAAGGAGCCATGGAGGAAATAAGCAAGGAGATGTCAATTTGCTTCAAAACCGTTGCAAGTCTGCAGAGACCCGCATGCCCTGCTGGCCCAGACTTGGAAGGGGAAACTCCCCAGGGAGTTTCCCTTTGACAATGAACTTGTAGGTCTGTGGTTTCCTATGTGCAATGAGCTTGATTAATGAATTCCCAAAGCCTCTTTCACCTTGCGTGTTTGTTTGATTAGATTGTAAGCTCTAGGGACTCTTATAAGTTTTTTTGTACAGCGCTGCTTTTGTCAAGTAGCACTATAGGAGTGTTAAGTAGTAGCAGTGGTAGTACTCCCCATGGAGTTTTCCTTTGAAACTTTGCAGCCAGCAGGGAAGAATGGATACTTGAAGCACGTGCAACGTATCGGACCGATTCATAGCCCCGGTTTGGCCACGCGTTTTCGACGCGCTATTTTTACCCCTTATACAGTAAGGGGTAATAGCACGTGGGAAAACGCGCAGCCAACCCCCCCCCCCCCCCCCCCCGGAAACTAATAGCGCCCGCAACATGCAAATGCATGTTGATGGCCCTATTAGTTATTCCCGCGCGATACAGAAAGTAAAATGTGCAGCGAAGCCGTTCTGGAATTTTCCCATCTTGAAAGTCTTTCTGGGTTAAGAATGTAAAGAATTGCAAGACTCACAAACAACGTTTATTGGACCGCAAACAACATTCATTGGATCTCTGAAACGTGTTGTCAATTATCTTGCTATGTGTTGAAATCTCTTTTTCATTTTGCTTCTTTTGTGCTTCCAAAGTTTTACATTTTTCAGCTGCTTCCTGAATGACACTTGCTAGAGCGTGAGGCAGATGTGCTGCATCTAATTTTCCTCCTTCACGAACCTGCCCAGCATTTTGTGGTGCTCTGTAGGACTGTTGCTTGTCATGTGCCTAACAATGTTTTAGCTGTTGACATATTTCATTCTTCATTTTTTGGACTTAATTTAAAAAAGGTTCAAGTGTGTCATGAATTATTTGTTGTATTTCTATGAAATTTTAACTTATGTGTGAGGGTGAAATATATATATATATATTTATTGGGAGCCCTGCATCTTTCCAGATTGCATGTGTGATATAATGTGGCTGTGTGTATGTTTGTGTGAGCAATAGAGGAAGAGTGTGTATATGTCTTTCTGAGTAGGAGATGTCTATATGTGAGAAAGGGGCACTGTATTTGCATGCATGAGAGAGAGAGGTCTGTGTGCATGTCAGGTCACATTGAAAAAGAGAGAAGATGAGGGTGTTTATGTGATTAGGCAAGAGAGGGAGGCTGTGTGCATGCATGCATGCATGGGTAAAAGAAGGAGGTTGTGCATGTGAGGGAGAGATGGCGGAAGACGTGCCTGTGTGTATTTAGGTGAGAGGGAGCGACTTTGTCTATATATGGGTTAAAGCAGTGGTTCTCAACCCAGTCCTTGGCACACACCTTTCCAGTCAGGTTTTCAGGATATCCACAATGATTATGCATGAGATAGATTTGCATACAATGGCGGTGGTCCTCATACATATTTATTGTGAATATCCTGAAATCTTCAACTGGCTGGGTGTATCCCGAGGACTGAGTTGAAAACCCCTGGGTTAAAGAATATGATTATGTATGGATGTGTATGGGGAACAGAATGACATGTATGGGTGAGCATAGGTGAGAGAAAATGGTTTGTGTGTGAATGAGAGAGGGAGGCAGTATTTGTGTGTGAGATCTTTTTTTTTTTTTTTTTAATGCTCTCCTAAGAACTGGCTGAGGCCGACGAAATGAGGAATTGCGATTTTTGCACATCGGTGGTATATTTTGGGCACTGAAACATTAAATGTGCTAGGCCCATGACAGTGAATGAAGCCACAAGGGAGGTGACGCTTGTACATCGCATCAGCAGTGTTTTTGGGGCACGGTGGCAGCTGTACCAGTTAGAGGTGTTCCCGCAGATCGGGCACGTGCGGGCTCTCTCGCCAGGACTGTGACGGTGAATGGTGGGGGAGCATGGGAAACTTTCGGCCACATTAGTGGCGGTGTGGAGGCTGGGGCCCTGTTTGGCCCTGCCCTTTCAGCAGAAGGGTTTTGTACTGGGGTGGGATGGGTTGCTGAAGGTCGTGGCGGGACGAGGGAAGAGTGGGAGGTGAGCCCCCCCATTCTGTGTGGATGATTTACACAGCAGCTCGGCCCCCGCCAGGACCGCCATTCATTTCCCCACAATGCAAGATTCTGGCAGGGAGCAGAGTGAGCCTGACGTCAGACTCCAGAGGCGAGGGGGGGGGGCATCCCGCTCCTGCATCTTTGGCAGCTGCCGGGACCTGGGGCTCCCCCCGACAACCACGCTGAGCGCCGAATGATGCCCACCGTGCATGCACACCATACACCGCTGGGACAGACAAACAGGATGGCATGGGATGAGATGGGACCGTTAAAATGAAAATAGGACAAGTATGAACTCCTTTCTATAAAGAAAAGACTGCTGAGGTTTTGCATGGCAAACTGTAGTGTTTATCTTCAGTGCCTGGATCATTGTATTTGTGCTGTGTCACTCACTCAAAACAACAAGACAGTCACCAGTGCTGAAAAATTCCCTTTGTGCTGCTTGTGTGTTACTAATGGTCAGTTTTACTGACCAACAGGTAGAAAAGGTGGCTCCTGGACAGGTGTACTGAGTTCCTGCTGATGTCTGCGCAATAGCACACATGCAAAAGGTGTCTTAGACTAGGGAAACTAACAACAAGCAGATTTAGAACAAATTGTTGGAAGTATTTTTTCACTCAGCGCAGTCAAACTATGGAATCAGTTACCAGAGGCCGTGGTCAAGCCAACAACTAGCCTAGTGGGGTTCAAATGAAGGCTGGACAGGTTCTCGAAAGAAAAGTCCATAAACAGTTATTGGCCAGGTAGACTTGGGAGTGAGATACAAGAAATAGATCAATTATTTGGGATCTGACAGGAACTTGTGACCCGATTGGCCATTGATGGGGACAGGGTGCTGGGCTCGGTGGACCTTGGTCTGACCCAGGGTGGCACTTCTTATGTTCTGAGTCCATGTTTGTGTGTGTGTGTGACAGCAGCTTCCATGGTGATGCGTGTGTGGGCATCTGCCCTAGATCAATATGCAAATCCTTGTTGATGTGCGTGGGCGAGCTTGCACTGGATAAGCATGCAAAGTCCATGCTCATCACGTGGGTCTGTAGCAGGATACATGCCTTTTTTTTTTTGTGGCATCTGGTGCAGATTTGAAATAAAATAAAACCGAACAATAAAATTGCATCTTTAACAGGCGTCAGTGCAGGCGATGAAATTGCTAATGAGAAAAAGGTTTCCAAAAGCCTGGCCAATTAATTGGAAGCAGACAGATAACAGCCAGCATCCTCCTCCTTCCCAAAGAAAAGATCTGTTTCTTATCCACCGGCCAAGAGTCCAAAGACCCAAAGGATCATTTCTGCAAAACAAGGAAAAAAACACCACCCAACCCAAGTGCGAAGGCAGGGGGACAGGGCTGCATTCCACATTCTACATGTCTGACCCGGTTTTCTCAGATTAACTCTCCAAGGCGCTGAGACTTCCAGCAGTTCTTCCAGCTCCATGACAAGCTGCTCTGTAAAACCAGGACTTAGGGAAAAAACTACCCTGTCTGACTGGGAGAAAGATGTCAGGATGGGATATGCATGGCATTTCACACACAGAATCAGACAGTATACAAGCATGCGCGGCCTGTCCTTGTTGCACATATGGCTGAATTTTAAGAACATAAGAAAATGCCATACTGGGTCAGACCAAGGGTCCATCAAGCCCAGCATCCTGTTTCCAACAGTGGCCAATCCAGGCCATAAGAACCTGGCAAGTACCCAAAAACTAAGTCTATTCCATGTAACCATTGCTAATAGCAGTGGCTATTCTCTAAGTGAATTTAATAGCAGGTAATGGACTTCTCCTCCAAGAACTTATCCAATCCTTTTTTAATAAGAACATAAATGGGTAGGATACTGTAGCTGGCTACCTTTAGGCAAAGCTACAGCTGCAGCCTAGTTGGCCAGATGGTGGCTGTAAGTATACTTGAATCTAGGCAACTGTAGTAGAGCCGGCTAGATTTAAGCCTGGTCCTCCTGTGCATAGGGATGGCTGGCGCGGAATATGGCTTGCTTGACCAAAGCTTGGGTCTAACTAGCGAATCCTGAAGTTAGATGGCTGGGCCCTTTGGAAAATCTCCCTCACAGTATACGATCTGACAGTGGGAGGTCGGAATTATCAGCATAAGGTATGCATGGCCTGTTGAGATCACACAGAGTATGCAGTGAGACACCGCGTTCATTGAGATGCGGGGGAATGAAGCTGCCTGCCAGCCATTAAGCCTAATTTTGCTTTGTCCGTGGTTTACACCTTTGCCTGTGTGTTCCGCGTCTGCCTGGTCTACATGATGTTTGAATATTTTTGCTTAGTACCTTTTCTGTATAGTAAATATTCTATTAAACACTATTATGAACAGGGAGCAAGTCGCAGCTGTTTACGACATCTTTTGTGACTGCAGCTTGCCCTGAGAAGACTATATTTTATTAAATCCCTATATGCTGTGTTGCCACACATCTGTCTTGTTGACCCTCCAAATCCTCTGATACTCATGCAGGGCCTGATTCACCCAAATTATTTTTGGCCTCTTACAGGTGAATGACAGCGGGAAATTAGAGGGCCATTTACCCCTGCAACTTTCAGTCTTCCACAGGCAAAGGGAGACAGATACTCAGGGGTCCATATTCAGCGCGCGTTTGTCCAGCTAAATTCAGCACTTAGCCAAATGAACAAAAGGATTTAAAATTTCTCGCTTGCTGAATACTTCTGATTTATCTGGCTAAGGGGCGGATTTTCAAAGGGTTACGCGCGTAACCCCGAAAACCCGCTCCTGCGCGCGCCGAGCCTGTTTTGCATAGGCTCAGCGACGCACGCAAGCTCCGGGACGCACGTATGTCCTGGGGCTTTGAAAAAGGGGCGGTCCGGGGCCAGTTTCGGAGCGGCCTCAGAGGGAACGCAGGAAGGCTGCGTGGCTCGGCGCACACAAGTTGCACAACTGTGCACCCCCTTGGGCGCACCGACCCTGGATTTTATAACATGCACGCGGCTGCTCGCGCATGTTATAAAAATCGGCCGTAGTTTTTAAAATCTGGCCCTAAGTAATTAGCCAGATAAATGTTAATCAGATAACCCAGAGCCATTCTAGGTGTGTCCCATGCACAAAATCAAAAAAAGGCACACCAGCTCCAACCATCCAATAGCAAACCATCCTTCTCATCCCCTGCAGCACTAACATAAAAATGAGGAGTGTGGGGGTGCAGGGGGTTCTACCTCCTAGCTTTTATCTGACTTGCTGAAGACGCATCGTCCAACTTTATGCTAGGATCCAAAAACAGTTTTGTACACTAATGAGATTTTGAAAAAAAACAAACCCAAAACCCTTTGTCTTTGGCTCAAAATAAAGAGTGTAGGAAAGGCCGACATAATCTGGATGAGAGGGTGGAGAAAAGCATTCCTGGGGTGAATGAGAGAGAGATTAGATCAGTGCTGGCAGGGTGAGAATAAGGTGTTAATGCTGCTGCTGGGGAGCGGATACCGATGTGAGACTGAAGAACCCTTACAGTCTAGGGGAAGACCTGGGGATATGATAGGGACATTCAAATACCTTAAAGGTGCTTATGATGCAAGCAAGCAAGCAAGCCTTGTTCATTGGATTGGAAGTTGTAGAGTTAGAGGGTCGAAGTATGAGACTGAAGGTGGGTAGGCTGGGGTGGGGAGTAATGTCAAGAAATACTTCTGAGGGTGTGAATGCATAGATCTGCCTCCCAACAGAGGTGGCTGAGATAAAAATAGTAGCAAAATTAGGAAAGCTTGGGGCAGGCACAGAGAATTCTTAGTGATGGGGAAGTGAGGGTAGGGTCAGGGATCAAGTAGGGTCTGCGCCATTGCAACAGGAAATCGGATTGGGTCTTTCCTTTATTATCTGTCATCCTGTTCTCTGTTGCTATCCAGTGTTTTTCTTTTGCGACTGCAAACCATTTAACAACAATTTCTGCACTGAGCTTGGTGGAAAGGCAGGACTTGGTTTGACTGGGACATTCGGGACAGGAAATGAAGCATGTTCTCAAGCTCCATAAACTCCCAACATTTCCACTCATAGAAAGCTACGCTAGTCCTGGGTTTTTCTTCCCTGCCCTGGGCCGTGCATGGGGGTTTCCCTTCCGTGCATATCTCCGTGGAACCGCGTAGACGTTAGGCGATGTGCCCTGACTTCTTGGTGGAATTCCTGAAGTTTGTTTATTGATTGGATTTTGCTTCCCACCTCATGCCATAGCATGCTAGGTGAGTTACGATCTTAGCAAACATAAAATTACAGCCATTTCTAGACCTGCACATTGGGACCAAAGACGCAGCTCATTAGACAACTGACAATTTACAAATAAACACTGGCACCTAACAAAAATAGAAACTGAAATACATTGTTCAAAAATCCAGCCCCCAAGTACCATCTCACCTCCCACTATTAAAAGGTCATCCTCCCCAAACCTAGCCAGGAACCCCACCAAAACTCCCCCACCATGTCCAACTACCATCTTGCCTCCCGCAATCCTCCTTCCTAAACTGCCCCACAAGAAAAATCCCACCCCGTGCAATCCCTAACCACCTCCTTAGTGGCGTATCCAGAAAGCTCCCTGTCCAGTCAAACCGAAAAATGACCCTTCTACCAGTCGTTATTCCCATAAACAATAAAACCCGTCGGCTCACCATAGCTCTAATCTTCTTCATAAGCTTTCCAGTCACAACCATGCTTCCATCGAAAGCTTATTCCACAGCCGTGGCGTGCTGCGTCATATGGAAGACGTCTCTAGCAGTGACCCCAGTAGCAGGCAGAAGCCGCCTTCTTCTGCAGCACCAGCTCCCGCCACAGACATTGGCAAAACTCACATTTTTCAGCTCCCGGTTCAGGCTCGGCTTTTGCACCATTTTTTTTTTGTTCCAGGAAGCCTGAGAAGCTGTGAGGCATCGCAGAGTTGAATCGCATCTCCTGGAAAACCTTTTTTTTTTTTCTTAGCTATTGCACCAGCTTTCCTGGAATCCTCTGAGTCAAACACATGTTAGCGTTTTTGACTGGTATTTGTGTTTATGTGTTCTTTCTAATTCAATTATCAATCATAAACAGCATGAGAATGGAGGGGGTTACAAATGTGGGGACTGTGTTTTCTTTTCTGCTTGACCTCCTTTGCACAAAGGCATATGTGGGGTGACACCGGGTTTTTCCAATGTCGTGAGCCAAAATAAAGGAATTCAAATTGGTTTTACCAGATGAAAACACAAACTGAGGTTCCACAAGCAGAATGGGAAAGGTAGAGGCCTAGAGGGTCATCTACCTCAATGGAAGTGCGTTTCCTAGGATTGACCAGGAGCCAGGAAGCAGCAGGCCTATCCCGTGTCAGGACCTCTGGCTTGGATCTGGGCAGCGGAGGACTGGGGGCCCTGTCCTGCGACCTCGGGGCAGAGCCGTGGGCAGCTGACTCAGACCGGCCAGGCCCAGGCAGCATTTGCAGGTACTGTTCAATGCAAACAGCACATTTTAGCAACCCAGCAAGAAGAATTCAAACAAAAGAGCAGGCGAGGCAAGTCCATGAGGGAAAGGAAAGGTTCGTAGCCACACAATGCGGGCAGGGACACGACAGGGACACAGTCAGGGCTGTCCTCCGAGTCCGACGGGGGGAAGAGGGAAACGGGTGTCAGGGTCAATGCAAGGCTATGCATGCACACATCTACCCACAGTGGACAGAACACTACTGGGCGGGCCATTTTGGTCTTTATTTGCCATCATCTGCTAGGTTGCCCTGTTAGACGAGCCTACCAGGAGCAGCCTGCTCAGGGAAGGGCTGGAATAAACTGCAGCTAGGGATGGGGGCTGCCGCTGGAGCAGTACAGCTGCAGAAGCAGGCGAGGCATGGACACAGAGGGCACACACGCTGCCTCAGTCATGCCGTCACCCGCTGCCAGGATCACACACGGGCACATTGCCAGGATCAAACTGTTTTATTTTGGCACTAGGGGCAAAGTTCATTTTTCTGCCTAAGGCTGGACAGAAAAACTAAAATAGCGCCCTGAAATGAAAGAATGCACATGCTGAGCACCGTGGAGAGCTAATCTGATTGGCAAGATGTGCTCCGAAGCAGATAGGGTGGCATAAAATGAAATTCAAGTGCTGAGGGGGTTCCAATCCTTCCGCCGGTCAGGGGGCTCTAAAAAGCGATTAGGCAGGGCCAGGTTCCAGGGGGTACCTCTCAGTGATCGGGGCTTGAACTGACTTCCCCTTAGGATGGCGCGGCTGCCTCGTCAACCCATCACAGCTCACAGGCGCCTGCCACCTCAGGTGAACCCAAATCCTGGGGAAGGAGTCAGTCCACAGCTAGGATGGATGGCTCCAATAATGCCAAATGTATTGCACACAGAAACAGGGGTATTCAATTAGGTCCAGGAGCTTCCGCAGCAAGAATTAAAACAAACAGCCAGTAGCAACATAAAATAACAATATAGGGAATTCCTTCCTGGCAGAAACCAGCACAGCTCATCAGTAAGAAACACAGCTCTCTTTAGTGGTTTCCCATCAGGTAGGATGTGCTCATAGGCGATATTCCCCCGATTCCTTCTAGGGGCTCTTCCCATAAGAAGCTGTGCCCTTAAGCCTAGGAGTTAAATATAAGGTTTACTCTTTTCCATGATAAAAAAGAAAAAAAAACAAACCAAAGGGTCCTCCCTGGGAATCTGCACCAGGGAGAACCAAACACAGCAAACAGGCTGAAAACCAGGCAAAAGTTTTAGAGAGAGAAAAAAAAAAGGCACACACTCACTGCAAGTTCACCTTTTGTAGCACTATGTGACACTCTATGACATCACCCAGGCTTAAAGGCACAACTGTTATATTACACCATCTACTACTAAAACTAATACAGCCCATTCTTTTCTATGGATAGAGGTTTAGTACCTTGGGTAGAGGTTAAGGGATGAAGTTATTAGTGGCATACAGGCCAGAATTGGGACTGTGTGACTGCCTCACTCCTTTCCCCGTGGTGATATGATGGTGCAGTGCCATGAACTTTGCTTTTGGCAAAACTCATTATTCTAACTATTGCACAATGAAATAAGCAAATCCAAATCTCACTCTCTTTTGTAAAGCCATAGTGGGACATAGACCTCTGAGTGCCACCCCTCCCCTCAAGCTTATAGTGCAGGGGTCACTGCTTCGGTGTAATATTATATTTGACTAGGGAGGTGTTTAATACATAATGGGGGTAATTTTATAACAGCCTGCGTAACGCGGTTGTCTGCATGTAGAAAGTACATGTGGACATCAGTCCCAGTTTTCAGAGTGGACTTAACATGCATAAGTCTGTTCTGAAAATGAGCGGGTGTATATGGAGCCTTGCGCTGTGAACACACACACAACACATTTACATCTCTGCTTGGGTGCAGGCATAAATGTGCAGACATACATTTGCATGCATACTTTTGAAAATCAAAAGTGCATGTGCAGAAATGTTATCCCCGCCCCCAGCTCCACCCTTTTCAAGCGCACAATCCTTGGGATACATTTTTTTTTTAAAAAGACCGTTTCCACGCATAAATGCTTTTGAAAATCAGGCCCAATGTCTACAGTGACTATTTTTCCTTCAGAAAAAAACACTTTTAAATACGGTTAATCCAAACATAACAAACAGCAGCTTATAACAATGTTAATACCCTCTAGCACTATGGCATGAGTTTCCTCTGCCCTCTGCCCCTTGGAGTATAAGTCTGTCTGCAGTCTGTAACTCATAGTATAGTCCTTGCCATGACGTATTAACATTTAGTTAACGTGTATCAGGGAAGCCGCTTTATTGTCCATGTCCGTGCTGTCTCTTGGCTGTGGAGCTGGCGTTTTGTCTTGTTACTGCAGCTTGTGAAATGGGCTCAAGCATAGAACTCGGGTTGGTCCCAGTAGGGGTTGGGAGCTGGGGTGAAAGAGATGATCAAAAAGCTGAAATCTCTTTTTTAGGTGGCTGGCTCCTGCTATTTGGGGACCTATCCCCCCCCAGCCTCACACAGGCATAAGGAAATGGGGAGGCTGGGAGAGGAAGGCAAGTCCATGAAACCATCAGTTGGGGGAACCTGTCACAGTTGTTTATATTCTGGGAAGGATGGGCAGGGGAGCGGCATGGCAACTTGTACACAGAGAACAGAGTGAGGCTGAGAATCCAGGTCAGAGACCTTGGGAGAAATGCAGAGCGTCCCTTAGCAAGGTAAAATGTCTGAAGAGCCATATGGACCTTTTCCTAAGGTCTCTTGAGCTATTTATCTGTCGGACTAGGAGTGTCCCAAGGGATCACGACTTCTTCATTCTCTGCAATTTCCTCAGGGTCATGATCCCAGTGCTTTCCCAGAGATATTATTATAAATTTTACACAGGTTCCAGTGGATGAGCCGAGCCATCTTATTATGCCTTTCTGTATTTAACCCTTCGGACATCAACACTTGACATTCAGCAGAGAGGTGTGTAACCATGCCTAGTTCTGTTTTACATAATCTGCATTTATTCGTTTTGCTCTTTTTTTTCAATGCTGGCTGGACACTATCTTGTCCATAAACCACTATCCTGTGCTGCAATTATCAATTTGTCATCTTCAAATCTAAGCTCACCTCTCCTCAACCATTCCTGAGTCAGATTTTGATCCATATGATGTTTCTGAAGCCACTCCCTGTATTTCCCCACTATATTATGCCTTTGCCAATTGATTTTCCTTGTCTGCTGGTCAGATTCTTTAACAAGTTTTTTCTCTTGTTTTGCAAATTTGGTTGCCTCTTTCGCAACATGTGCTAGTAAATTCTCACTCATTCCTTTCATTCGCCGAAACAATTGTCTGAGCTTAAAAATATGAGACCGATTTTGGCTATTTACTTTCAAGCTTCAGCACTTTTTGAGTATTAGGATCTGTTCATTCTTTTAGGCATGCTTGTAGGCCTGTAATAGCAGTTCCGTATGTATAATCTATTTCTATAAGGCCCATAACCACCGTCAGCCTTCTGGTGTTAGGAACTTTTGATACTTGTTGAAAGAAACGAGAAGGACCTACTAGAGTCCCTAACTTTTCCTCAGCTGTCTTTCAAGTAAAACCAGCTAGCCTCTTTCTGTGAAATCAATCTTCTACCTCCCCACACAGAATCCCTCACTTGTTGCTTTGAAGTATGGTGATTTATCTTTTCCCTTTCAGACTACAATACATATTTATATATCTATGAGGTATGCAGCTTAGTGTGGCTGTCTTTGTAGAATCTAAGTGCTTACAGGTGAATTTTCAAAAGGATTTACACATGTAAATGTAACTACTATCATAGTAATTTTCAAAAGCCATTTACTCGTGTGAAGTGCACTTACGAGAGCAAATCCTATGGACAACTCAATGGCATAGATTGTAGCAATTTTTAAAAGCCCACTTACTGAATTAACGTGCATTTATTCGAGTAAAACCCATTTACGCATGTAAATGCTTTTTAAAATCATGCCCATAAGGTATAAAAGTAAACCAGATCCACCAGAAATAATTACCATAAAGATCTACTAAGAAGCTAACAATCAAGCTCCCCCTGAAATATACTTAATTTTTGTTCTGTTTGCAGATGGTGTAATATTTAAATGTGACCTAAATTATTTATTTACTCACGTCTTCCTGGTACAAGACTCTATCTATAATAAACCTACTATTAATTTTAATTTTAGTTAGGGTTCATTTTTCACTTATTTGTATGAGATCACTAATTGATTGCTATTAAGTTCATTTTTTTTCCGAGCCCCTAAACAGACAGTACTCTATATAACCATGTTTGAGTGAAGATTTATTTTGCACTAAATTGTCCACAATACTAATTGGTTCCTATTATGTAAATTTTCTTCCTGCCCCTCACTGAGCAATAAAACATCTTTAAAAAGACCTAGAAACATGATTGTTCAATTAAGCTTTCAAATCCTCAAATGAATGATTTCAGGTGTCTTAAATCTCTCAACAGAGAATTCCCATGTTATTCAGGTGTTGTGTCCTTCGTTAGTGTTTTATTTAACTATGTATGTTTCATTTCGTAAACTGCCATGATCTTCTTAATACCCGGTAAATAAATGATTTTAAATAAATAAATAGTTTGTAACTACAGATTTGAGATAGGGTGAGTGAGAAAACCAATGGCGGGGAAACAGGTCTATCACACACTATCAAACAGCCAAACTGTGCTTTTAAAACTTTAATACACTCCCAAACAGAAAGAAATATACTAAAAAGCATAATCAAACTCCCCTCAGCAAGAAATAATTGAGCACTTTAGAAAGACCCGGATTTTATCCAGTGCCAAGTCCTGCTCTCAGCAGCTCTTGTTTCAACAACAACTCCCTCAAGCCAGAGGTTTATTCTGTCCTTGCCTTCCTATTTATCTGTTATTCCAACAGCTCTTCCAGACAGGTCCTTTGATGATTGATGGGCAGACTGGATGCGCCATATGGACTTTATCTGCTGTCATGCTCTATGCTTATTCAATACAACTCTCTCTGTTCTAGGCAACATCTATCACCCTGTCGGTACATCTCTGCAGCGAAAGTTACTAAATGGCTCCAGATCATCACAGACTGAGCCAGTGCACCTAGGGTTTAGTAGTTCCAATTTCTGCAAGAAAAGCAGGACTAGAAAGACAGAGATGCAACGGAGATAACATTGGAACTTACTTAGCCTGACCATGATAACATGGATCCATCTGGGAACCTTACCAACAGATCTCCCAACCTATTACTTTTCAGATTTGGCACATTGTATTCTTTAAAAATAAAAAAAAAAAAGATGACATTTCAGCATTTTAATGTACTAGTCCTAATATTTATGAGACCAATAAGATTTACGTCTGTAGACTAGGACTACCAAACTCTGATAGGCTGACTCAATTCTGGCTTTCTCCAGTGCATGTATGAATTTGTAATTCCAATTTATCTAGCACCAGCAAGACTACAAGCTTACAGATGGCATAACGTTGAGCTGGGTCAGCTGGCAACTCTACTATGGGACCAATGATGTGATTTCTTTACAACACAATCCTTATAGCTGCATCCCTTTTTGAGGATGGAGCAGATATCATAGGAAGGCCCACAAACATGAGCAGTAAGGACAGTCAAAACTGGAACCTGAATGAAGGTCAGGAGAAGACAACTAGGTCCCCCATGGCAGGAAATTAATTTAGGAATGAAAAAATGTATTTGTTTTTTTTCTGTTTAGGTGTACTAAGATGGGGGAAGAAGGAGAAGAATCCTTTTTCTGTTCCTCATTAAGTAGCAAAAGGTGAAAAAGACACTAAGAACTGGGCAAGCCAGCCTTTTGCTGCATCTTTATCCACTTAATCCTGGGCTCAGGAAAACCTACTGCCAGTATACCTAGGCTGCCATGATTGTGTGCCATCCCCCAACCACATAAGTAGCATTTTGCTGCACAATTGACAACCTGCCACACAATCAACATTCCTGACTGAAACTTCCCTACCCCTTAATTCAATCATTAGAAGAAAGCGAGAGGGTGCCTGCCTTCAGTCTCAGTTATCTTTCTTCTCCTGCTCTAGCCCCTCCCCTGGCAGACTGCAAGCAAGGGGAGGGAGGTGAGGCTGAGACTGCAGCAGATGAAAGAAGCGCTCCGCTGCTCGTTAGTCCAGCTTCTTTCCTCCTGTTGTGCCCCGTTCTCCTGTCTAAAGAGAACAACAGGGGAGAGGTGAAGCTGAAGTGGACAGAGAAAACAGTCAGAATGTTTGTTCCCTTGAAAGATCTCTTAAGTCAAACCAAAGATAATTTTGATATAAATATCTGGATGGAGTGGTGTCCCTTTAGAAGAATTTCATCTTTCTGCATAGGTTCTTGCACTTGCATATGTGGTCAACCAGACACCAGCTACAAACACCTGGATGTGTTTCTGGAAGCTTGCAACTGCTGGTGTCCCACAGCTGGCAGAGAGGGTACTACTGCTGACAAGTTTCAAACCTGTGCTAATTCAACCCTTTTTGCTATCTGTTACCAACAGCTCAATATATGTGCATATATTTTTTGTGTAATTAACAGCATGACAAACTGCTGATACTGCATACATAAGCTCATATACTCCGAAAGATGACAAACTTTCTCAAGAAAATATAAAAAGGATGATTGCGCTATTTCAGTTCAAAACAAAAGTGAAATTTCACAACTAAAATCTGTAACGCTTTAACCTGATAAATTGTTGGTTTTTGTACTATGTACCTTTTATATTTGTATATAGTATAAATATTGTTTAAAAACAAACAATTTGAATGGTATTTAATAAAAAGTGACTTTTCTGCATAGAGGTTTGAATCATTATGCAAAAGAATTATGAAAATTTGCCACATAATTTTGAAAAATCTTCCACAAAATTTAGTCTTATAATTTATTTATATTCTGATTTTTAGCCACGTCAAAGCAGATTACATTCAGGTACCGCAGGTATTTCCCTGTCCCCAGAAGGCTCACAATCTAAGGGCTTCATTTACTAAGCATTTTCCCCCGTAGACACAGAATGGGAGAAAAGCCTTAGGGTAAATCAGGCCCTGAGTTTGTACCTGAGGCGATGGAAGATGATGCAACTCGCCTGCTGCCCTAACCACTAGGCTACTCCTCTCCTCGCCACAGCATCTTGGAAAATCAGCTGCAGGAAACCGGGGGTGGGAGGGGGATACTCTGCCTACTGCCATCCAGTCTTATTGGCCACTTAGGCGAGAGGCTTGTGGGGCTCCCAATCAGTCCCAGATGAGCCGGCGTGTGTCGCATTGTTCTGGTTTTCTTTTGGCTGATGAGTGCGGTAAGGCTCTTCCTAAACACTGATCCTGGAATGCTGCTGTCCTGCAGGCTCCTCCGGGAACTGGACCACGCTGGATTTATGGGAACGGGTAAGCCGTCGGTGCCAGGACACAACAAGGGAGGAATCCAAGCAGGGCCATTAGAGTTACGCATGGACCTCATCCCTTCTCGCTGTGTGTGTGTGTGTGTGTCTTCCCCACCCCCACATCCACACGCTGTACATGCTGGTATCAGATGATATTTAGCCCATAAAAATATAATCAGAAACAGATCCTGAAGGGCTGAGATCTGAACAACAGACAGTGAGGAAATGGGAGGGGAAGGAAAGAGAGATACATACAGACAGAGAGAGATAGAGTCACTTCTCCAAAGTGTAAAAAGACTTTTAACAGTGATAAATCACTCCCATAGAAACGAAAATGGGAGCTTTGAGGCTACTGCAGTGCTCGGGGTCGGCCTTGGGTTGCCACCTTTTTGCCACCTGTCATTCCCTTTCCACTGATCCACTCCCCGTAGGATCTTTCACCCTCCTCGCCTTCCCTCCCCCTCCTCCCTTACGATGCTTGGTCTTATCTCCTTTCCCCTTCATACTTGTGTCTTCCCTCTCCCCCCCCCCCCCCCACCCCGGCTGACTTCGGTCCCGTGGTTTGAATCGCCCGGGGGTCCTTTAGTCTCGTGGCACCTGCTGGCACTGTGTGGTTCTGACTGCGAGACCGGAGCAGGCCGGCGGACGCGGACAGGGCTTGGATTAAGACCTGCTGAGGCCCTAAGCTTGAGCCTAAATCCAGCACCGCCGGGTGGAGGAGGCGGGACCAGTGTGAAGTGCAGTTCCTCTTCCTACCACTAGGGGCGGAGGGAGGCCCAGGCATTGGGAGTAGGGGGAAGACCGGGGATCAGCAGTGGGAGGTCGACGAGGGCTGGTGATTGGTGGCAGGGAGCAGCTGCAAAAATCAGACCTTAGTAGATTTTATACATTTCCATCTGGACACAGCTGGCAAAAACTGGACTGTCCGGGTGAATATGGGAAGGGTGACAACCCTAGGTTGGACTTAAGCCAGCCTGGTACAGTATTAAATATATTCACATCTCAGGCCTGCTGGAGGCAACTCAAATGTACAAGTGACTGGAGTGGATGGGCATTGGAGTTAATGGAGCATCTATGATGGCTCCTTTTTCCACATGCTCCATTTTTTTCCCAGGCTGAGGCAAACATTTTCTTATTTTTTGATGATTGTATCTAGGATATTTGCTTTTATGACAGTTACTGTTCTGGTTTGTCTCTGTTGACCCTCTAGAAGCAGAAGAAGGTCCTGGGTGAATTGGGCTTCTATTTTGTATAGATCAGACTTGGACCCGGTCCTCTTCCAATTATGCAGACAATCCTACTTAGTACTGTATCACAGGATTAGTCTCCTGTATGTACATAAAATTATCCAGTTTTCTTATAAAATTATCCATTGGGCAGGCAGAAGGTTCCATAACCATGCTGTCAGTAAAATACTGCATCTGCATTTCTTCCTTAACATAAAATACCTTTCTGGGTTTTTTGGTTTTTTTTAGCAGCACTGGCCCCCCCCAGATTTTCAAAGGGAAACTCTGTAGGGTGTTTCCCTTCGAAAATGTTTCCTGTCATTTCGTTTTGAAAACAATATGAGACAAATGGAATGCTGTAGATGTTTTTGTGTTGTTTTAAAACTAAGGCACAGTCCTACACCATGGCTGAAGCAAGCTAGATGTGAAAAACAGGATTTCAAATGATAGCCTTTTGACATATTCGTCACTGATTTGTATGTTAAGAAAAGGAGCCCAGTGTTGCCCCAAACAACAGGGAGGTAGATATTCAAAAGCCATTTAGAAGGATAGTTCACAAGTTATCTGTCTAAATGGCTAATGCAGCATATTTAGTCACTTATCTAACTAAATTCTAACTACTTATCTGGCTATAATTTAGCTGGATAAAAAGGTGCATTTCAGGGGTGTTCCAGTGAGGAGCTCAATTATCCAGCTTAACCTAGGCAAATATCGGGTCTATCCGGCTAGGTGAGCCAGACAAATGTAGACCTGCTTCAGAGCAGCTCTAAAGTTATGCGGCCTTGTGTGGCTGGATAACGTGATACTTTTCAAGATATCTGGTTAAAAAAAATAATAATAATAATAGGGTAAGCGGGCCAAACCCCTCCCTCCGTCCAAAACATTATACATAGGCCCTGTCGGGCCGTGCAAATGTCACCTCCAAACCAACTGTAATCGTTTAAAAATCCCTGTATTTTATCCGGGCCCCCGATCCCAGTATTTGAATAATTGAAACATCAGCTGAACCCCCTCCCTTCCCTCCCACTCACGTACCCATAAAGACGAGACGTTGCGCTGCCCCCCCCCCGACACCTGACCCTTCACATCTCCCTGGATTACCTGATTTTTGCTATCCGGGAGCGAGGGACCCCGCTGACCCGCTCCTAGCGCCCCCAGCACTGCCTCTGGCTCCCGGCTAAAACTGGAAAAGAGGTCTAGAAATAAAAAAAAATATATTATTATTATAAAAATAGGGCAAGACACGAGATGACAAGAAAATTGAAGAGAAAGAAAGAGAAAAAAAAAAAAAGAATGAGCAACTTTTTATTAGCTCCAGAGCTCACATCAATTATTTAGGTGATTTTATGGATTTATCTCTATCACTTATTTTTAAAACAAGGCAGGGATAATTAGAAACAGGAGTTGGAAAAAAAATATATATCTGTTTCCACAGATCTGGAAATCAGATAACTGTTAAAATGTGGAGGCTGCCAATGTACTGTGTCAGAGTGTGTGCGTCTGGAGATTTATGGTGCCCAGGAAGATGTACACTGCTGGGGTATCCCCGGAGATCTGGGCTGTCAGTCTGTCCCTGGAGAAATACACCTAGGGCTTGCCAAGCGGCTTGTATTGGGCTGACCTGGCCGGTTTTGATTAAAGGAGGCCAGTGGCCGTTGACCTGAAGGATTTTTAAACCAATCACTGGCCTCTACAGCAGTAAATCCTTCTCGTCAAGCCATCCAAGTCCCCACTGCCACTGCCACCACTCTCCCCTCTCCCATGGTTGGTCCTAGGTCGGACTCTGAAGGTGGTGGAAGCAACAGGTTGTGAGAGAGTTGCATGCTCTGATCCCCAAGCCCCACCTCCCATACAGGATGGGGCAGGGCCACTATTGGGGGGGGGGGGGGAGGGGGAGGAGTTTCTTGAGGAGAGAAGAACTTCTGAGATGGGAGGTCCTGTTCAGCCCCTCCCACCCATCAAGGAAACGGGTGGATCTACTGGGGCACGAGGTGGGAGAAAGGAGAGAACAGGCAGTAGGATAGAAAATTAAGAACAGAAATAAAGAGAGGGAGAAAGTAGGAGTGGGGGAAGAGGAACATCCCGGGATGAGGAAGAAGGCGAAGAGAGACTGACAGAGGAGGAGTGAGGAAGAGAGAAGAGCGAGCACAGATTTCAGCAGTCTGGCAGAGTAGGGAACACCCCCCCCCCCCCCCTACAGTGACGGTTTCTGAGGCCCGGATGCAGGCAGAGGAGAAACAGGCAACTGCTCCAGCACCAAATGTATTTAATCTGGCTGAGTGTGGCCGCTGCTGGTATCCAGGCCCCGCTGCCGCGGTCCTACAGCAGCAACCGGAGAAATTCAGCACGAGGCCTTCAGCAGCCATCGCCCCTCGCACGGGCTTCCATGCTTAACAGGAAGTCACTGCAGGAAGGGGGCAGGGCACCTCCAGACCTCTGAGTGTGCAGCAGCTGCAGGAGGCCCTGTGCTGAATTTCTCTGGATGCAGTGGCTACAGGGCCAGTACTAGGACCTAGAGATGAGGAGGGGGAAAGGGGGAGCACCCACCCTGTGAGGGAAGGATATGAGTGTGATCGGGGCGGGGGGGGGGGGTGCTGCCCCTTCTCCCCAATCACATATTTTGCAAGACTGTGGAAAGTACGATATGATGGCTATAGATCTCTTCCCTTTGCATTTCATTCACACAAATTGTTGGGTTCACTTTCGTATTCTCTTTCTCACACACATGTTCACATACTCACATGTCCACCCGCACACGCATGTCCGCACACGCTTCCACCCATCCACACACTAACACACATAAATGCCTGCAGAAAATTTTCTCTCTGGGGATATGGAAATACCTGTAGTACCTGAATACAATCTGTGAAAAGCAAATATAAATCAAATAAATAAAAATAAATAAACATTAAAGTCAATAGGGGAAGCAATGCAGCCTATTTTGGACTCCCACTTTAGAGTTTTCCACTCATTTCTAATTAAGCTCGTGGACAGATATTATCAGAAGGGTTAAAGACTCGCCAGCCAACCAAGACTGTGTCAATGAGGCACCAAAAGTGGCATGAATAGCCCAAGGAACTTTAATGGGGCAAAATGGTACCAGCAATGGCAAGAGTACTCCAAGACACAGTGAGAGGAGCAAAGCAGCAGCAAGAGTGGCCAGAACACCGCAAGGCTCCAAAAGAGGGGCAAAGGGCAGCAACAACAGTGACATGAACCTCCCAAGGCAGCATGAGAGGGGCAAAGTGGCACAAAGTGTCGCATGAACAGCTCAAAGCATCATGAAAGAGGAACAAAGCACCATAAGTGGCAGGAAAAACCCTAAGGCACTGGAGCCTAAGATGTTACTGACTAGAGGTCCCATATTCTCTTCAGTCACTAGCTATTCGATATATTGTGATTCAGGGAATCCAGGACATGATTCTTCTTCTGAATCAATTTTTGCAAATACTGCACCCATTGGCTGAGAAGCAGTAATCATGGAGCAGCACGTTGTTGATTTTGGGAGTTGCACTTCTGTTGTCCCTTTCCTTGCCTCTGTCCTGTTATCACCAGCCTCAAATGCCTTTCCAGCCTTTTTCCCTGCTCCAAAGCAACAGGGAGCGGAAAAGGCGGTGGTGGCATATACTCTCCCAATTGTAATTGTAATTTCTTATAGATAGAGCCAGCTCTCTGTGGCTAGAAATGTCTCTTAAGTTTAGGGGTAGGGCTTCCTTTTTTCTCACTTCTACTAGTACTACTTGTATTTCTGACATACTGGACATTAACACCCAGTCCTCTGCCCCTGCCATTTTTCTGCCTGCTGCCATTCCCTCCTCTCCCCTTTGCTCACAGTGGCATAATGGAATTGGAAGTGGCTACTGGGATTTTTTATGTCACAACATACTTTATTGATACTGTACCAATCACCAGTACCATTACCATACACTCAATCAGGCTTATATATTTATTTATTTTATATTAATTACAATGTCTATGCTGCTAATTCCAAAGGCCCAAAGCAGTGTATAAGAAAAATTCATAAAATTGTAACAAACAAGAACAACAAATCACAGCAATAACACAGACTGAGTTCATTTCAGTGTTTAGCAAGCAGAGTTAGCAGCTTGACAGTGGCACAAATGTAGTCTCTGCTGTCTGGCTATCCCTCACAGTGTGAGCAAAATAGTCTCTTCCTCACAAACACAGACATATACACATACATACAGCAGTGCATGTGTGGGCAGTGCTGACTGACTCCTTTTGCGTGCGCACACGTGCGTGCGCACACACATTAAGACTGTCAGACAGAGAATAATGGACCAAGGCTGCACTTTTTTTTTCACTGCAATCTATCTCTCTCTATAGCAGTCAGACACAAAAAATCACTACTATTCAATGCTTCTGCATCTCCAGTCCACTACTCTACCCTAATGAACAAACAGAAAGCAGTGCCTCTGTCTCTCGCTCTCACAGTGAAAGCACTGTGCCTGCAGCAGTGAAGATAGCAAAAAGCCCTTTGCTGATGCCAAAATTCCTTCTTTTTTAAACCTTTTCTTTCATTCTAAAAAGTTTCTGAAAAAATAATCTTTCCCTGTGAAATCCAAAATAAGGAAAATAGTTTCTTTGCACATGCTCAAACCTTTCTGTGCTACACCAGACTAACATGGCTAACCCTCTGAATATCATCAGCCATGTCTATCTATATGACCAGTGAGTTTGTTTTAAATAATAGCTTCTGCCATTTTGAGCACCAACATCAGGCTCAGTGATCTATAGTTTCCCAGATCATCCCAGAGCCATTTTTAAAAATTTGTGTTATGCTGGCCACTCTCCAGTCTTCAGGTATGGTGGCTGTTTTAAATGCTAGATTACAGATTGCTAGCAACAGGTATTTTCCTATTTAACAGTATTATTTCCATTTTTTGCTTATTAAGCATCAATTTCATATAGACTAACAGTTGTTGTGTAGCTCTAAAGTATATTTTGAATAGCTTTAGGGACTTTGTCATTGTTGTTTCGCAAGTTACAATGTAAACCGAAGTGATAATTAATCCTGTTAATTGAACCTTGGTATATAAAAAGTTATAAATAAATAAATAAATAAATAAATAGGGAGTGATTGATCAATATTTCAATGGGTACCAAGTCTGGAAAGTAGTTTGCATAAAGAAGCTTGTAGATATTTAAAAACGTAGCTGAGAGTGCAGATCCCTGCAGGACCCCTGTTTCCAATTTTACTATATTTGAGGCGGTATTGCCAATTCTCACCTGAAAACAGCGATTTGTTAAAAAGGAGTAAAACCATTTCAACGTTAGCCCAGCCATGGCAATTTCTGAGGGTCTCTGAAACGTAATTAGCGGGTCAGCCGTATCAAATGCGGCAGACAGATCCAACAGGAAAAGTTGATATGGTTTACCTGCATCAAACCCATGAAAAATTGTGTCAGTTATAATTTTTTCTGAAGCCAAATTGCTCTATCCATTCCTTCCCCTATACAACAATCTCTATGAGCTAGGACTCACATCTAAACATGCATACCATAGATGAGAGGAAATATGACGAGGTGCGATGGGGGGAGACAGTATGCCTCAAAGACGACAATAATGCACAAGAAGCAAATGTTTTTAACAGAAAGGAAGTTCTCAAAAAAAAAGGTCATAATATGAAACTAGATTCTTGAGTAAGAGATCAAAGATTTCTTCGCAGAGGGTACTGGATGCATGGAACAACCTCTGAATGGAAGAGGTGGAAGGAAAATCTGCTATCCAAATTAAAGAAAGCATGGGGCAATCAGAGAAATCACTTGGCAGTGTGTAAGTGGGGATGAAACTATAGACCAAGTATGATCTATGGCAGTGATTCCCAAAGCCTGTCCTGGAGGGCCCCCCCCCCAGACAGTCGGGTTTGCAGGATATCTGCAATGAATATGCATGAGATAAATTTGCATGCACTGCCTCCACAGCATTTCAATTTTATCTCATGCATATTCATTGCGGATATCCTGAAAACCCGATTGGCTGGGGGTCTTCCAGGACAGGTTTGGGAACCACTGAGCTATGGTACTGCAGTAGATGGGTCAATGGGAAGACTTGACGAGCCCTGTCTCTGTTGTCTTATTTGTAGGTTTCTAAATGAAAAGCTCATTTAGATGAAGTGCTAGATTGACATACATAGTGAATAAATCATGAAATACAAGGTTCCCCTTTACGATTACCAGAAAACTGCTTGCTGTTAATCTCAGAATGATAAGTTTGTTGGCAGCATTAGAAAAGCAATGAAGAAGCCTTTGAGGGGAGGAATTGCAGCAACAGTTACAGACAAGATAATAAAAATGAGCACCTGTATGTTATAATGATAAATTGTCTTAGCTAGTATGGCAACAGTTAAAAACTGGAGAGGAATGCAAAATGCTTAAAGCTAAAGGGAAAAAACTCACCCCAGTGACGCCCCAGAAATGAAGAACTTTTCTCTTTGTGGAGGCTGTTGGGTACCACATTTTGATGTCGCCAGATGTTGGTTTCGTGCAGCTGGCGAGTACCCATGCTTCCTAACACTGGGAGGGAGGAGCCGAATGGGAAGTGTAATGACCAAGTCTCTGCAGCTCATCAAGTCCCTGTGTTCGTGTGACCACAGCTCATCTTGAACCAGTTTACTGGCTTTGTGAGTTATGTGACATACGCACTCAGGCCCGAACTCCTCCACCAAGTTCCTGACTGCGGTTAAGTCTTGCAAATTGTTGATTAAAGCCAATTAAACTAATCAGAGCCCTCAGAGTGTGCTTGCTGTCCTGCTGTGACGGCTGACCTGCTCAGCTTGGAATTTAGTGGGGTAACTACAGCAAATAACAACAACAGATCTTGGATTAATTGTTCTCCATGTGCTAGTGATTAAGGGTGTGGATTCCAACAACTCAAGTCTCCTGCACGCCATGGGAGTCTCCCGCACGCCTTGGGAGTCTCCCGCACCACCAGTGTTTCTGTTTCTCACCCACTGCCCTGACTGAGAAAGGGAACCGCCAGGAGCTGAAGGACCCAGGGGACCATGCAGGAGAAAAGCATCAAACAGGTCACCTAGCTGTACGGAAGGGACAGGCCTGTGCAGCCAGTGCTAGTAGGAACAGCTCAAGGATTATGTGGTTGGAATCTACCACCTTAAGAAGAGCAGAAGGACTGGAGAAACACTGTCTAAAGAAGAGAGCTTTGTTTTGGATAGAAAGAAGGCAGAAGGCAGGGAATGGAGGGGACGAGGTCGGAGAAACCAATGGGATTGTGGAAGTGAATCTATGAAACCTTCTTACCCTCCATTTACTTCCTACTTATTCTCTTGCTTATGGCCACAGGTCTGACTTCCCTACTGTTTTTCGTTTCTGCTCATGAACCAGCCCTGCTCATATGCTCTCCTATCTGATTATATGCTCATCGCCCCCTTCCCCACATGCTCCGACCCTCCTTTCCCCTTTCAGTAGCATGCTCTCCCCCCTCTCACCTGGTAATACGCTCACCTCCTTTCTCCGCTAACGCATTCACTACCCTCGCTCTTCATGCTGACCCCATCCCAGTCGCACACTTTCTTCCCACCCCCCCCACAGCCAGCAATGCAAACTTGGGCTGCTTATGGATTTGACCTACAATCCATAATCTCTTCACACACATTCTGGATTCCAACCGAGCAGTTAAACCCTTTTGCAAAGAGGAGATGCCTGTGGTTAAAAGTGTGATAACAGATGTCGTATTTCCAGACCTCATTAGGTACAAACAAGTCCATGGTTTGTATTAGGCAGCCAAGCTACACGGTGACAAGAGGCAAGAACCCAGAACATAAGTCACTGCAGGAAAATCAGAGGCAGATAGCAACGGCACTAACACTTCATGACGACACTACCCAAGTTCAACAGACAAAACAAAACCCACTGCTCTTAGTTGCTGCTGGGCCTAGAGGAGGAGGAGCGGCCAAATGTTTTAACATAAAGCAAATGCCCTTTCTCTCACATTTTTTTCCCCTCCAAATTAAAAACAAGGGAACAATGAATTTTAGTTTAAACGGCGGGATAGCACAGCGCATGTCATTTCACTGCTCCAGCGAAGGCGAACGCTCAGGCACTTGCCCCTAGGGAAGAAAGGAAACGTTTGGATGGGGAAAAAGTCCCCCCAAGGCAATCCTATATTCCGAGAAACCGGTTCCTTTAGGATTTCCTCCTAACCCGCTGACCCCGCCACTCATGCACGGAAAGATGACGAAGCTTCTTCAGACCTCGTTGTCCACAGGGAGGCCGGAAACCGTCCTCAGCAGATGCTCCCAATGGCATCAGTGTTTCTGAAAGCCCCACAACGTGACCAGCTCAGGAAAGATTCTGTTCGTTTGCGGGTGGTGCACTCTGGCTGACTCAATCGCCGATCCAAGCCTAGGAATGTTTGGAGATATCGCTCAGTTTCACATATTTTTTTGAAGATCTGGCGCTTCTTTTTTTTTTTTTATTGTTCTAAATTTTTCAGAATAACAATGGAAAAAAAATAGAGTGAATTCTAAATCCTTAAGTACGGACAACTGAAACCATTCGTGCTGCTGTGGAGAGGCAGGGGAGGGGGGGGGGGGGGGGGTGTGGCGAGTCATGCATCCTATTAAAAGCAGATGAGCTGAAGTTCTGATTAAGAGAAGGGCTGATGAGAGCCGAAAAAGCTTCCTATCAGGATAACCGGTGGCCAAGAGACCACCATTTACTGGAAGTATTCGGCTGACATCACTGTCTCATAATGTCCCATGTCGGAAACACTAGGGCTGCAGTTATTCAGTCGGATCTCTTGACCGCCTGCCATGCCCTCCCACACACCGGTATTGCCACATGCAGTGAATTGGTAGCTACTGCTAAGTTGCATCCATAATTCAAAAAATAAACAAAGCTGATAAAATGCCTGTGGAAATTCACAGTTGCTGAGAGAGGTATCGCTTGTTGCACGGCCTAACAGTGGTCCGAGGCAGGCTCCCTCCCCACACGTGTCCACGTGAAGTACAGACAAAAGTGGCCATTCCACCGTGGAACAATTAGCCGGTCTCCTCCCATCAAGGTTTGCTCGCCAGCCTGTTCCAAGAAGGGAATTCAGTCGCATACCAACAAGCTCCTCTCAGAGGTCAGGGATGAGGAGTGCCTCATCCACTGATGACCGGGAACGTGCAGAGTGTAATGCACCTTAGAATGGGGGAACCCAGGGGTGTGCCTCCGGCGGGGGTAACCATGGCTTAGCCTAGAGAGCCCAGAGCACTGAATAGTGTAAAACACATATTAAAGCATGCTGTCTTCATTCAAAACATGGTGAAATTATGGAACATTTTAATGACTGATACAGTTATAACTGCACTAAATAACATGGAAGCGAACCCGGACATGTTTATGGAGGGAAAAGATTGGCGAGTAGAGTGATATAGTCAGATTCTTTGGGAAGCACTGATCCAGGGCCTTGTGATTATCCCTTATTTTAGACTGGGAAATTTTCTTTTTTTTTTTTTTTTACTGCACTGTAGATTTTGCCTGACTTGTGGCTGCCTAGGTAGTGGAGTCCTCTGTCATTTTCTGAGAAGATTCTCATCAGCTTTTTCTTGCCTTTTCCCCACTTGCACCTTTAAAACTCAGTACACAGATCACAGGCTCCTTGGATCTGATGGTGTTTGTCCATCCCCGTTGTCACCCCATGTTTCCCTCCTCCAGCCCTCGGCAGGATTTAAGGCTCTGGAAACAGCAGCTGGTGCCTAAAGCTGCCGATGCTTGTTCTGCAAATCTTTCCTGCAATCCTGATTCTGCAAATAAACAGATGAGAGGGAAAACCATGCCAACGTTTGTCTAGCCAGTAAATAAAACTTACTTCGCAAGAACACAGATTGCATGCTTTCCTTCTAATATTAGCACATTGCATTTATTAGAAAACCCTCATCCTGCAAAAGCACAAACATAAGTTCCTGCTCAGTAAATAATCCACACGCAGAACATGTTTCCATTTTCTGACTCTGCCCGGCCTGCAGGTCCTCTCTGCTGATCCCACTTTATCCTTGTTTTCTGCACAGTTTGCTCCTCTGGGCTTGAGAGTTTCAAGGATCCCGTTTCCTGTTTATCCGCGCAGATGGCACTGCTCTCTGTGAGGCCCGCATCCTAGGTAGAGATATAAGAGCAGAAATGTGTGCGTGTGTGAAGTTCTGGGGAGGTACGGTAGATTTAGGAGCAACGTCAGAAAAGATTTATTCACTGAAAGGGTGACGGATGAATGGACTCCCGGTGGAGATAAAAACAGTAAAAGAATGTAAGAAAGCCGAGATACACACAGACGATACCTAGTGAGGGAGAAATCAGCTGGAGTCTGCAGTAATGTACCAGGAGTAAGATTGGGTAGAGTAGATGGGTCTAATGGTGCTTATCTGGTGCCATATTAATATGACAGTAGTAGGTACAGGGTTGGGCAGATTGCAGTGCTACACAATACTTTACTCCCTCAAGGGGTGAGATGAAAAGCAGAGAAAGGGAGCATGACCTAGTGATGCTGCAGGCCATGGGTTTAATCAGGTTGGTTCCAGCAAACCACAACTCCCCGGAAACCAGCCAGGTTGGTGCTGGCAGGTACTGTCCAGCAGAATCACAAGATCCTTGGAGGCTGCATGTTCGGGGGAACAGTCTCTCTAGTTGTGATAGCTATTTGGATAGTTGCGGGGCTTGGTAGTGGGGATGTCTGGGTTTCAGATTAAAAATGGGCTCTTGTACAGCCATTACCCCAGATGGTCCAGCACCAATGAGGAAGCAGGCAAAAGCTGATTTGGAAAAGGAGTGATTATCCTACAAACGGTGAAGCTTCTACGGCTGGCAGCTGGCATATATCCTTGCAATGCAGACAAGAAAAGCTGGGTAAACTGGATGAGCCAATTGGTATCATCTATAACAAGGCTGATTTTCAAAGGGTTTAGCTTTCTTACTTTGGGGAGTTAGACTCCTGAATTGGTCTTTTTGAAAATTTACTAGGGTTAAATGCCTACATTTAGGCTCAGGGGTGAAGCTAGAGCAAGGTAAAAAGTTAGATGCGTTGCACTGATTTTCAGCATTAGGCACCTAACTTAGGCACCTAAATCTAGGCAAATGAGTAACAAACGTAAATTTAGGTACTTGTATTTTAGGAGCCTAAATTTGTGTGAATTTTCAGCTGAAAACCTATAGGGCCATAATCAGAAAGACGGTGAGCAGCAAAGTTATTCCAATAACGTTTCCTGGATAACGTTTAGCTGAACATTCAGCAGGACAAGTCTCCCGCTGACTATACTCAGCCACAGTTAACCGGATAAAGTTAATTAGGAGACAGTATCTCTAATGCCCAGGTAGGTTGCCACCTGAGCACTGGTGATCATCAGACGGCATGGTTTGATATGTAACCACCAAGAAGGGGAGAAGTCACATGAAGATCAACGTTCTGGGTTTCAAAAATATGGACTTTGGTAACATGGGAACATACCTTGAAAAGGCTAGGAGAATTTGGGTGAAGTGGAACAACAGTGGACCAAAGTGAAAGCAGCTATAATAACAGGAACGAATCTTTAGGTAAGGAATGGAAATTAAAGGACACGGAAACCGATGCGATTCTCCTAACGGGTGGCTGAAGAAATAAAGGCATAAAGGTTTAGCATTCAAAAAATACAAAGGAACTCAACAAGAGGAATACAGGGAAGAATATCCGGGCAAGGTGAAAGAGATCTGAAGAGAAAATCGATAGAACAAAATCTCAACTGAAAGAGACAATCACCAATGAGGAAAAGCGAAGCGGCAAAACATTTTTCGGATATATCAGAGAAAGGCCAAAAGTAGTGCTGTAAGATTAAAAAAGGAGATATGGAGCAATGGATGGATAAAGATAAAAGAAATAGCACAAATATTAAACAAATACATTAGCTCAGTGTTTACTAAAGAAGACCTTGGAGAAAGACCATTGCAGGTTGGCAAGAGTAGGGATGGGGGTGGGGTAGATAGATCCCTATCTACCCCAGCGTTTGGGTGGAACTAGGAAAACTGAAAGTGGACCAGGCCATGGGGCCGGACGAGTTGCAGCCCAGGATGCTCAGGGAGATGTCGTGGCAGGGTCCACTGAGGGACTGGTTCAGTGGGACCCTGGAGACAGGAGTGGTGTCACAAGACACAAGAAGAGCAGTTGTGGTCCCGCGTCACAAAATTGGTAGCAGAGAGGAGACTGCAAATGCTGCTTAAGCCTTATCTTGGTGCTTGTAAAGTTTATGGAAACTCTCATAAAGAAAAGGATCGTGAACTATCTATATATACATAACATAAGAACATAAGACATGACCTACTGGGTCAGACTGAGGGTCCATCAGGCCCAGCATCCTGTCTCTCCAACAGTGGCCAATCTAAGTCACAAGCATCCAAACATTAGACAGAGCCCATGCTTCTAATGCCGGCAACAAGCAGCGGCTATTCCTTATTAATAGCAGGTTACGGACTTCTCCTCCAGGAACTTATCCAAACCTTTTTTTAAACCCAGCTACCTTTTTTAAATCCAGTAGGTTGCTGGATCCAAGGCAACGTGATATTTTTACCACAGGAAAGTCATGTCAAACGAATATGATTGATTTTCTATGTTTGGGCGACTAGAGAATTTGATCAAGGAGAAGCACTTGATGTGATTTACCTGGATTTGAGCAAAACATCTGATACAGTCCTATATCGAAGGCTCATGTACAAAATGAAAAGCCCGGGAGTGGGTCCCAAGGTGCTGGAATTGATTACAAATCGGATGACAGACAACAGTGAGTAAATGGAAGAGAAGAGTGAAAAGTGGAGTGCCTCAAGGATTGGATCTGGAGCCAGTTCTGTTCAATATCTTTGTCAGCAATATTTTGCAAGAGTTAGAAGGAAAACCTTGACTTTTCATGGCTGACACTAAGATCTGCAACGGAAGGGACACATCTGAAGGAATAAAAAGAATGAGACACGATCTAAGAAAGCTTGAAGGGTGTTTGAAAGTTTGGCAGTTGGGATTCAATGGTAACAAGTGCAGAGTCATGTATTTGGGGTGCAGAAATCCAAAGGTGTTCTGTGTGATAGGGGGTGAAAGACTGACGTGCATGGACTGGGAGAGAGACCTCAGGGTGATAGTGTCTGATGATCTGAAGGCGGTGAAGCAATGTGACAAGGCAGAGACCAAGGCTAGAGGGACGCTGGACTACACAGAAAGAGGCATACGTTGCAGGAAAAAGGAGGTGATACTGCCCTGTACAGGTCCCTGGTGAGGCCTCACCTGGAGTCCTGTGTTCAGTTCTAGAGACCGCATCTCTGCACGCACTGGCTTTGAAATCGGGGTTCTGCCCCGCAATATCCCTGACCCCCCCCCCCCCCCAATCCACTAAATGTTTATCGCGCGCTCTGTTGCCTGCATAATTTGTGGGTTTTAAAATGTGAATTGCTTACACTTGGCCCCTATACTCATGTACATGGGCCTTTTGACGCCAGCAGCTCTTTTAAAATTCATCCCCCTATGGTCTGTACCTGAGACAACAGAGGGCAAAGTGACTTATCCAAGGTCACGAGGAGTGGCAGTGGGATCTGAACCCTGGCTTCTAGCCCATTGCTTTAACCACTAGGCTACTCCTAGTGGTTAGAGTGGAGTCCCTTTCCTCTCACCGTCCCCCAAAGTCCCCTAGTGGCGCCCCTTTGAAGTGGTCGGCTGGAATGGGGCTCCTCCTTGGCACAGCTTGACTCCTTGTTGGCCTGGGCATTAGGTGCTAGGAAATTGCTTACATTGCATTACATTACCGGTACGATAAGACCTAGTCTTGAGCATCGGTATAGTAAAAGAAATTAAATAAATAAATAAATACATTGCCTGTGCCTAAATCCTGGCCTGGTTGTGACTGAAACCTGCAGCCAGTTGCAGGGAGCAGGGTGGTTGCCCCGATGTCCTCCCCTCCCCTGCATCTCCCTGCTGGTACCTTTCTTTCTAGTAAAAAAAAAAAAAAGAAAGAAAGAAAAGAGCATTGCTCCTCATACCTATTTGTGCATGAGCCTAATAGAGGGTTTGAATGCACGTTTGACTCTGAAGAGAGGTCAATGAGAGTGCAGCTTAAGGCATGATCTGCATATCACTCCACTACCAGGACCTTACATTAAGCCCTCAGTCAGCACAGGGGTGGACCTCACACCCCCTAAGAGAGGGGCCCTGGTTGGCAGCAGAGCACTATTCCCAACACCCTGGCTTTTACAAAAACAGACAAAGGATTTCTTTCTATCCTCCTTTCCAAATTTTTTTTTTTTGTGGGCAAGGATGTGGCTTTGTGAGGCTCTCCCTGAGAAGCAGCTCGCCGTGTCTGTGGGTTTTCCTGTCCATGTGAGGGGGAAAATGCTTCTTTGTGCTGGAGAGAGGTGTCGGGCACTGTGAGAGCAGGCCGCTCAATCACGGCTTTTCATATTAACGGGGGAGACTTATTTCTGGAATCAGGGCTGGGAGTTCCAGGCTTGGAGACCCGAGGGACAGGGTCCACCACGACCCGGAGCCAGCGGACTCTTCCTTCCGTGAAGGGCGAGGGTCAGGTGGGAAGGGAGGAAAAGGCCTGTGGCTTGGCAGAATTCTAACGTGGCTGCCGTTCGACTGAAAGGTAAACATCGAGAGAGGCAAACCAGAACAAAACAATTTCAGTCAAACTCGCAGGCAGACACCAGCAACGGAGGGAAGAGCGCTGCAAGACACCCAAGAGCAGGGCGAAGCTGCCCCAAGAGTGGCACGGATAGGCACGGCGACAGGACAAAGCAGCCCCGACACAGGCGTCAACACCCAAAGGCACCATGAGAGGAGCAAAGGCACTGCCAACCGTGGCAAGAACACTAACAGTGGCATGGAGACCACCCGGCACCATAAGAGGTGGGGGAGCGGCATCCGAAGTGGCAGGAACACCCCAGTGCATCATGGGAGGGGCAAAGCGGTGCCAACCGCATCAAGGACACCCCAAGTCTCCAGTAAAGCAGCAAGAACAGTTGGTATCATCACCCCCAAGACATAGGAACGAGGGGTAAAGGCAGCAAGCACAATGGCTACAGGGTGCAGGAAGAAGAAGGGCATCAATGCCCCCGGAGGAGGGGCAACAGCACCAACAACAGTGGCATTAACAATTCACGGCACCAAGAGAGGGGCAATGTGGCAGGAACAGCGGCAGCAATTTCCCCAAGACACCGTGAGAGGGGAAGGAGCAGGTCGGGCAGTAACTGAGGCAGAAAAAACACAGCAAGGCATCGAAGCGAGAGGGAGACAGGTGGGAGGTGAAAGTTTTTATTTTTTTAAAATATATATTCTGTTAATGTTTCATTTTGAAGCCAGAGCATCCCAGTATAAATCAAGAGACGGGCAGGGGGGTGGGAGGAGCAGGCAAGGAGCAGCAGAGCAAGGCTGCGGAAGCAGGAGAGAAGCAGGGCACATGAACTGGACAGGGCGGGGGCAGCACAAGAGTGGGCACTGACAGCGACATAGCAAGGGGCTGAGGGCGAAAACGGAGGGCACTGGTTCACTGTCGCTGTGCCACCAGTCCGTCTGCAACTTGCATGGAAGTTCGGGGAAACCAAGGTGAAGGAGATTTATTTTAAGTCAAAACACCGAGCTGTACTCGAACTTTAAGTGGCAAAACAATTTTTTCAAAAATTAAGGGAAAAACCTCGGCGAGCCGAGCAAAACCTTAACCATCAAGCTCCTGTGCGCTACAAAGGGCTGAATGCCTCTCAATCACTGGCAAACCCCACCCCCCACAAAAGGTGCTGATAAGTGCAAAAATATCATAAAACTTACTGAGAGGTCAATATTCAGAGATAGCCAGCTAAGTAAGTTAGAAGAATTAAGACTTATTTGGCTAACTTGCAGGGGATATTCAGCAGCACGGCCACTTGGGGGTAACCTGCCCGGGGCGGCAGTTGCTGGATGGCTGCCAGGAACACCAAGTCACTGTGCTGTGCTGCTGAATATTCCCCGTCTTTGCCACTACTTGGCCGGATACATCTCAGCTGGCTAGGTTTAGACTGACTTATCTGCTCGACTCAGCCAGGTAAGCCCGAACATCGGCACCTGTCCAGCTAAACCCGGAGGGAAGAGCGGACGAAGGTAGAGCAAGTCTGGTGACACTAGCAAATGAGGTTTTATAAGCCTCGGCATGCTTTTACAGTCTCCGCATTTCTCAGCCTTAAAGCGTTAATTGGAAAATCCAAAGTCCTCCCTGTTCTTCCATCCTTGTTTGATTCAAAGAGAACAGACCCTGTTAGCCTGTGGTCGGGTCTGTGGCCTACATTTCGGGAGCTTCATTTGCAGCTTTTATTTTACTTTTACCAGGAATTTATCAGTGTTTATTACAATAGGAACAAAAAAAAAATGATATTTACTCAGGAAAATGGCAAGTAATTTGTTTCCACTGATTTCTCCCAGGCCCTGCAAAAATATGCCTGAGCTATAAACCTTGTTTGCTAGTGTCACCAGGCTTAAATTACCCTTAGCCTGTCTTTTCTCTCTTCCAGGGTATACATATTAAAGTCCTTCAGTCTCATCGCATTTTGGTGGCCTTTCTCTGGATCACTTCCATTCTGTCCGTACCCTTTTCTGAGATGAGGCCTCCAGAACTGAACACAGTACTCCAGGTGAGGCCTCACCAAGGATCTGTACCAGTGGTATTGTCACCTCCTTTTTCCCCGAAATTATGCCTCTCTCTGTGCAGCCCAGGATCCCTCTGGCCTTAGCCACTGCCCTGTCACATTGCCTCGCCACCTTCAGATCATCAGGCACTATCATCCCCAGGTCTCTCTCCCAGTCCCTGCACGTCAGTCTTTCGTCCCCCCTAACACATACAGTTCCTTCAGCTTGCCATGCCCCAAATGCGCGACTCTGCACTTCTTGGCACCGAATCCCAGCTGCCAAACCTTCGTCCGCTTCTCAAGCTTTCCTAGGTCACTTCCTGTTCTCTCTACTCGTTCAGGCATTTCCACCCTGCTGCACGTCTGTCTCATAAGCAAAAAGACAAATTTTGCCTTCTAACCTCTCTGCAATATCACTCACAAGGATATGAAACAGAAGCAGTCCCAAAACAGATCCTTGAGTATCTCCCGTTCTTTCTTCAGAACAGGTTCCCATTTACCACTACTCGCTGACATCTGTCACTTGTTGCGGTCGGCAGCTCGCGGGGGCGGGCCCCCGTGAGCTGCATCACTCACCCCAACGCCATCGCCGACATGCCGCGCTCGGGACGCCGCCAGCAGCTGGGGGCCTCACCGCAGGATGCTGCTATGACCGCCACCTCCCATCTGGCCTCCCATGGGTGCGTGCACACACACGTCTTCCCTGTTAAAGAGCTACTGGCAGGAAGACAGCAGCGACGCCCTCTGATGATGTCACCAGCAGCCCACAGTTTAAGGCTCCTTCCGAGGAGCATCAAACACCTCATCAGTGGGTTTCCTGCTTTTCATTGCCAGCGTTCCTGTTTCCTGCATTCCTGTGCCTATTTGTCCTGCCTTTCCCTCCAGCCTTACCTCATCCAGCCTCTCCTCCAGCCATCCACCTCCTGCCTTCAGCGTCCAGCCTTGCCCTGTCCTGCCCATCTCATCCAGTGTCTCCCCTGTGTCTTCGTCCTCCCTTGGCCTGACTCTCCAGATCTTGACCTCTTTGCTTGGACCTGACCACTCTTGCTAGCTGCCTGCCCTGACCTTGGCCTGTTCCTTATAGTCATCTGTCTGTCTGACAACCAATTTGTAATCCATTCTACCACCTTGGGACCCACTCCCAGGTTTCTCATTTTATTCATGAGCCTCCCATGTGGGATTATATCAAAAGCGTTGCTGAAATGCAGGTAAATCACATCGAGCATTCTTCCTTGATCCAATTTTCTAGTCACCCAAACAAAAAAAATCAATCAGATGTGTCTGACAGAACCTTCCCCTGGTGACTCCATGCTGCCTTGGGTCCAGCAACCCACCCGATTGTAAATAATTCGCTGTCCTTTCCTTCAGCAGCGTCTCCATTACTTTTCCCACCACAGAGGTGAGGCTAACCGGCCTGGAGTTTCCAGCCTCCTCTCTGCTCCCACTCTTGTGAAGCGGGACTATATACATTTGAATGACATGCCCCTCTGAAAGGCCTGACCATGACTCTGAAAATAATTTTTGGTTTCTTGAACAGATGGGGCATGACAGGTTTGCTAGAAGAGGTAAAAGGAGGAGTTGAGGATCTCTCTGAGGTAAACATAAGTACATAAGAACATGCCAAACTGGGTCAGACCAAGGGTCCATCAAGCCCAGCATCCTGTTTCAAACAGTGGCCAAGCCAGGCCACAAGCACCTGGCAAGTACCCAAAAACTAAGTCTATTCCATGTTACTGATGCTAATAATAGCAGTGGCTGTCAACTTAATTAATAGCAGGTAATGGACTTCTCCTCCAAGAACTTATCCAATCCTTTTTTAAACACAGCTATACTAACTGCACTAACCACATCCTCTGGCAACAAATTCCAGAGTTTAATTGTGCGTTGAGTAAAAAAGAACTTTCTCCGATTAGTTTTAAATGTGCCTCATGCTAACTTCATGGAGTGCCCCCTAGTCTTTCTATTATCCGAAAGGGTAAATAACCGATTCACATTTACCCGTTCTAGACCTCTCATGATTTTAAACACCTCTATCATATCCCCCCTCAGTCGTCTCTTCTCCAAGCTGAAAAGTCCTAACCTCTTCAGCCTTTCCTCATAGGGAAGCTGTTCCATTCCCCTTATCATTTTGGTCGCCCTTCTCTGTACCTTCTCCATCGCAACTATATCTTTTTGAGATGCAGGGACCAGAAAGCGCTCCACTGGGGGAGCCTTCATGGAATACAGGGAGCAGCCAATCTCTCTCTCTCTCTCACACACCCACACACACCACCACCACCACCTGCCTGCCTGCCATCCCTCAGGAGAACAAAAATACAGAGAAAGGAATAATGAGATGTGGCAAAGTGATTTACAGCTGTTGTGGTAACCTTGGTTTGTTAAAGGCAGGAAGATCTGTCCCTTGATCTCATTCCCTCAGGAAGAGAAGGAGCTGACTATGAATCACCCAGTGCACGCTCCCAAGGTGCAGCCTGTCACCTTCATTCCCTGCCTTAACTACCAGGAGCCCCTCTCCAGGCTGCCCTGGCGCTGAATACGAGTCACTGTGGCCATACTGAGATATTACATGGATTCTGTGTAATGCTCCCACTCTTCTCGTCCTTGGTAAGGTCACTGTAAAGTATTGTGAGTACCCCATGCTTTATAAACCACTGCGTCCAGAGGAGAGCAACAGGAATGATCAGAAAGGCTGAAGGAGTTGGGTTTATTTAGTCTAAGAAGACAAGACTGGTGGAAGAGCAAACTTCAAACACATAAGGGGGGTTAAAAAAAAGAGGACAGATACATGTACGGAAGAATTTTCTAAATGTAAGGGTAGTTCAGCACCGGAACAAGAAGCTTCCTCAAAAATGCTTTAAAGAACACTTTATACAAACATCTGTCGGGACTGGTTCGGTAGAGTGGATCCGACCCTTTATGATTTCTCTGCAACAAATGATGGTTGGATTACTAGACGAGCTATAATCAATTGCGGGTCCGAAACTGTGGAACAAATTACCATGGGACTTGAGAGTACAACATGATAATAAACAATTTCGGAAGGATTTAAAAACCTGGTTATTTCGGCAAGCGTTTACAGATGAGTAGATTACAAATAAGAATCCCTAGGCAATAACTGCGTGTAAATGGTTTTTATATTTCCTACTTTTAACTTTTACTTTCTTTTAAATGATAATATTTTTATTCTTAATTTCGGTTAATTTTATATTTCTTAATCTTTTTAGATATTTTATAATATTTTATTATGTATTTTCATTCTTCCAATTATTTTTAGTTTGTATTATGTTTCAATTTTGTGAACCGTTGAGACGGATTGTTTCCATTCGACGGTATATAAAACTGTTTAAATAAATAAATAAATAGATAGATAATTTGTAAACCCCTTATACTATTCTCAAGTGTTCTGCCTCTGATGAGAACCAGCTCACCAAGGCCTGCCGGGTAAGATGAAGACCATGTCAAAAGCCGGCACATTATTTCAAAGGGAGCGGGAGAGAGAAGAGGTCATGACACAGCGCTGTACAACCCCCGGGCCAGCGCAGCAGCTTTTCCACTGTACTGGTTCTCCCCTCGCCCTGGGTAGCAGCCCTTAAAGTGTGTGAATACATTTGTTATGCTTTTAGATGTAGAGCGTGTTTCTAGGTCCAGCTGCTAGCTGACAACCAGGTCTCTTGTTCTAGTCTATTAGCAATGCTATGTCTGTGTTATCTGCGCGCTGGACGTCCTGTTATCATAGTCTCTCCATTTGACCAGCCTTGAGCACTGCAGTACACCTGTGTTTAGATTGCACCGCCTCTTTCCTTGCTTTCAGAGGGGTGTGTTGCTTTCCTTGTGCTTCTGTGGTTTTTGCGACTCTCCTAACTGGATGTGCCCACCTCTGGTGACCTGCGGTGGATCCGTGTGTCGGGGGGGGGGCTTTCCTTAGTTGATGGTGATGGTGGCTGTTAAAACAAAGGCCCCCACCCCCCGCTTAGGATCAGCCCTTCATCATTCCATGATGTTGGGCAACTGCTGTAGCAGGATTGCAGGTCAGGACCATATTGGGCAATCTGATTGGCTGCGGTGTGTTTGCGCACATCTATTACATGCATAAAATATATCGTCAACATCTCTCCCTCTCATGATCTTCCCGTCCTGCCGCCTCTCGCCTTTTATTAACTGCAGAATTGTTCTTGACAAATGTGCCCCCTGCGACATTCCTGCACACAGGATTTATAAGGCTGGCCCTCGCCGGGACGCCCTGAGGCATAAATCCTGAAATATTTAGGAAAACCTTCTACATTTATTACACTTAATACTATATTTAACGTGCTCAGCGGGGCCCCATAAATCCAAGACCCTGGTAGACCTCGGACCAAGTTTCTCTCTGGGCCTGTTCCAGGAACCCTGCCAGAGCCAAATTTCTGTTTGAATAGCTTGGTGAGTTTATTGCACTGTAATTAGGGCCGCACATCACAGCGATGGCTTCATGAAGCGTGCTGGGGATTTTTTTATGGGGGTGGGGGGGTGGGGGAGGGGGTGCTTGCTTTCATTTCCTCCTGCCAGGGCTGCGTGTGCTTGTTCGGGCACGGACCTCGCTCTCTTCAGTCTGGTGCCCTGGGTGAGCTTCCCTGAAAGGGCAGGATGGCTTTTCTCTGGAGCTGGCAGGCCGAGAGATGACCGTCTCCAGCGGCTGATCTTGTTTCTTATAGTGATCCATTAATATTTATGGGAGCTGCCAGGAGGCCCTCAGCATGGATCTGGCAGAGTCCCTGGCTACTTCCCTGCTCTCCGGCTCCCCCTCTCTCTCACACTGTGCCCGTCCCTCCCTCCTCTTGGGCACCCTTTCTTCTCTACTCCTTTCACTTTCTCTCGTTTTGTCTTTTACCCACCTACTTCCTTTCTGCCTGCCTGTCTCCCTCACACCCTTCCCTCCCCTCTCTCTCTTATCGCACAGGGGATCTCCCGGTCAGTTGTGAGGGTGGTTTTCAGTGACATGGGCACCCGTCCTCTGGAATCTGCACTAAGACCACCAATTCCTGTCACCGAGTTGTTCATGGGACTGCTTTACACAGAAGCATAGAATATGAAGGCTAATAAGCTCCATCTAGTCTGCCCATTATCGTGCCATAAATCCCACTTGACCTCTGGCTTTAACCTCACCGCTTGGCAACTAGGGATTTGCTGTGCTTATTCCAAGCATTCTTGACTTCCATTAGATTCAGATGAGTTCACTGGCCTGACAATTTTACAGAATACTGTGTGCAATTCTAGTCACTGCATCTCAAAAAGGATACAGCTGCACTGGAGAAAGTGCAGAGAAGGGCGACCAAAATGATAAGGGGCATGGAACGGCTGCCCTATGAGGTAAGGCTAAGGAAGTTAGGGCTGTTCAGTTTGGAGAAGAGATGACTGAGGGGAATATGACAGAGGTCTACAAAATCATGAAAGGACTTGAAAAAGTTAATGTAAATCGGTTATTTACTCTCTCAGATAATAGAAGGACCAGGGGGCACTCCATGAAGTTAGCAAGTAGCTCATTTAAAACAAATCAAAGAAAATTCTTTTTCACTCAGCGCATAGTTAAGCTCTGGAATTCATTGCCAGGGGATGTGGTTTCAGAAGTTAGTGTTACTGGATTTAAAAAAGGATTGGATAGGTTCCTAGAGGAAAAATCCATAAACTGATACTATGGTAATTAATAAGCAATAGTAGCTTGTGCTTTATCTAATGTTTGGGTACTTGCCAGGTACTTGTGACTTGGATTGGCCACTGTTGGAAACAGGATGCTGGGCTTGATGGACCCTTGGTCTGACCCAGTGTGGCATCTCTTATGTTCTTATGTCACCATTCCCATTTTATTCTTCACCACTTCCGCCGGGAGGCCATTCCATCCCTTCCTCACCCTTCTGTGAAGAAATATTTGCTGATCTTCCTCCCGAGTCTACCTCTTTGGAGAATCATAGCAGGTTTGGAAATGTCTTTCCTCTGAAAAAGGTTTTCATCTTCTGCATCACTGATACCCATGAGGTATTTGTATGTCTCTGTTTATCCCCTCCCCCAATCTCTCCTCTCCTCCAGCCTTATTTCATTTGGCCTTTGGTGCAGACCCTGGAGGATTTTGGAAACCTTTGTCTGAACTGACTCTCGCCTGTCTGTGTCCTTCCAGATTTACAGCCTCCGGGACTGGACAAATTATTCTCTCGCTTTCTACTGGTCCTACCTCTCCCTTTGTAGCCCAGCATCCCTCTGCCGCCGGCTACTGATTTGCTTTCAGCCGGTGATGACCTTTAGCTTCTACCAGCCTGATAAACTTTTCACTCTATTCCCTTGTGCCAACCCAACAAATGTTCCCAGGGGTTTTCTCTAGCGCCTTTGACACAGTCACCCGTTTTCAGTCACCTCGTTTATACTCAGGGCACTTACCCAGCTGATGCGCCTTTTTTTCCCCCCAATTCTGGGGGTAGGCGGCTGCTACAAACTGTCCAGGGATGGGCTCTGTGTATTTGCTGGCTTCAGGGCTGGGGAAAAGGGTAGTAAGCAGAACCACATTTTATGGAACATCTTGCACGACATATCTCAGGGAATTTTGCAAAACCAGGGCTCCGCAAAATTCTTTTGAGGTAAAAAAAAAGTGCTACCGAGTTCTTTTGCCTGACGTGCTGTTACACCTGGGCCCTCTGCGCCCATGTCCGCACCTGCCCGCCTGCCTGCGTGAATGCTCTGCGCCCATGTCCGCACCTGCCCGCCCGCCTGCGTGAATGCTCTGCGCCCATGTCCGCACCTGCCCGCCCGCCTGCGTGAATGCTCTGCGCCCATGTCCGCACCTGCCCGCCTGCCTGCGTGCATGCTCTGCGCCCATGTCCGCACCTGCCCGCCCGCCTGCGTGAATGCTCTGCGCCCATGTCCGCACCTGCCCGCCTGCGCACACGCTCTGTCTTCATGTCCAAGCAACTACACGTCTCATGGGTCTGATTTCTTGACTTTGTTTCGCCAGGGCATGTTTTGAGATTTGTTGATCGGGAGGGCGGGATTAAGGCATTCATCTTAGTTTCGAGTGGGTGTCAGAGGCGCAGGGCGGACAGCGAGCCAGTGGCAGAGGGGGGGGGGGGGGGGGGTCATTCTCCAGCAAGTCCCGGGGGGCTTCCCTACTCTTGGTTACCACAAGATACATTTCCCTTCCCCATTTGCCATATTGGGGGGGGGGGGGGGGGGGGAGGGACAAAGCATTGATGATTGAGAGCCTGCATGGCCATACGTTGATATACGGCCTCTGCGGGGCTTCCTTCAGGAGGGCGGGGGGGGGGGGGGGGGGACGAGGAGGCCCGGAGAGGAGGCTGCCCTGATTGATGAGCCACGGCCCCAGCGCTGGCTTAAGGATCCAGGAGTGGTTGCTTACAGTTTCCCAGAGGAAACTGCCTGTTTGCAGATGGCAGGGTGACAGGGTTTACACTGAGCAGCACAGTGCATCTAAGCAAAGCTGTCAGGCAGGGAGACAAATGAAGTGCAGGAGAGGGGGGATTCCTCCGTTCACACCTCGGCAGGCAAACAACGCACCACCCGGCTTTACAGGTCAAAAATCACTTCCTTCCACCACCCCCCCCTCCCCCCTCCCCATCCCCCACCAGCACCAGCACCACCAGCACCTCGGATGCATGTGCCAGCTTGTGAAAAGATTCAACCCTTCCCGCCCCCCCCCCCCCCCCCCTGCCACCACCACCACCACCCTGCACAGCTTAATCTTTGCCAGGAAGCAACCAAGGGAAGGCTCTTAGCCCAGGGCTTCCCTAGCCCGGCTCTGGCCACTTGCCTCCTACAATCAAGTTTCCTTGCTCTCTGCGGGGCCCTTTTTTCATTTAAAAAAAAAAGAAGTTACGATGTTGTTTATGAGAAAGCACAGCAAGTCTGCGCAAGGCCTGAGCACAGAGAGCCTAGGCCCCTGCTGCCCATCCCCCTTCAGCAGCGGCAGGGTGGTCCTTTCTAGCGGACGGGCACGGGGAGTTATTAGCCAAGCAGGGTCTTAAGGCAAGCGCAGAGCTCTGCTCCTGGAGGAACAATTGCATCCCCCACCCTGAACCTCCTGGGACTCTTTCCCTTCAGGACTCCCTCAGAAAGGCTGATACAATGCCCCAAGGGTTTCCCGAGAAAGTCAGGAGCACGGGGGCGGAAGGGACGTGGGATACTTTGGCCCTTACTGGGCAGCGATGGCACGGGCCAAGATTTGGACTGGCTGGAGTTTTTCGGTGCCGCAGGGCGAGCGGGGTGGGTTTATCAACCGGTTCCAGCTTTTCAGGACTGGCCCTTTGCACCGTTCCTGCACGTTGTGCCAGTGTCAGGCACGGGACTGGGCAGTTCCGCCCCCCGGGGAACTCAGCGCTTCGGGTAACCCCAGCTGCTTCGTAACCTTCCAGAGCAGCGTTTCCCCCCAAAGGCGCGCGGGTGCCCCTTCAGACCTGATCCAGGTGCGCCTCGGGGAAAAAAAAAAAACGTCACCACTGCCTGATGCTCAGATCCAGGCCAGCACCTGGGCGCTGCTTTCGGCACCTCGCGGGTGGGCTCTCGGGCGTGTTAGGAGCTCTTTCACAACTGCGCAGGGAAACTGCCTCATAGACTCACTGCACGTTTTTTTTTTTTTATCCTTTTACTCAGAGCTTAACGTTTGTCCCATGAGCACCCACCTCCAGGTGAAGATTTAGGCACAGGCAACTGCCTAATTTTTTTTATAAGCGCCGGAGCATTGCCGGCTGCTCTGCCTCTGTCCGGGCCGCACCTCACGCTCAAGGCCCTGCCCCCTCCTCCCACACAGGCTTCCTGTTATTTGTGGAAATCCGTGGCTGTGGCAGGGCCTTGAGGGTGCAGTGGGGGGGCTGCAGGCCCCACACTGAATTTCTTTTCCAAGTTACTGCCACTGCCGCCGCAGGATCAGGTCGCTGCTGTTTTAGGTAAGCGGCTGGAGTGGAACCCCTCCCTATCTCGGAGGAGGGGGGGGGGGGAGAGAGGGGAGGTCGCCTGCCCCCATTGGCACTGCCTGTGGGCACCGGAAGTGCGGATCTGACTCTGCCCAGCTCCATTGGGCACTAATGAGATTTCTCAGCACATGGCTGCCCAGTGCTATCAGACATCCCAGTCAATGCGCCTAAGGACTTCCCTCCTCTCTCTGCTGCCTTCCACTGACATCACAGTGCAATGGTAAAGCAGTTATACTGGGAGAGGGCCAGTTCTAGGATAAACCTGTGAGAAAACTGAAATTGGCACCACCACCCATAGCCCTGGTGAAAAGTATTAGCTTCACTCACGCCATCTCCTGCAGCCTTCCATCCTCCCCTCCTTGCTCCTCCCTTCCATTCCTGCCCCCACAGCTTCCATCTTCCCCTTCTCGCTCTTTACCTTCCGTCCCTGTAACCCCCATTTCCATCTCTGCCCCCTCCTCTCCTTCCATGCCCCTCCCCCCCCGGCTCTTCCTTCCATTCCGGCCCCGCCCCGGCCCCACCAACGGGAGACCAGTGCTAGGAACTGAACTAAAACGCTGCTTCCTGCCCCCCGGCGTCTTTCTCTCCTGTGCGGCGTCAACGGTGCACCGTGCGGGAGAGAGAAGCTCCGGGGGCAGGAAGCGGCTTTTAGACGTGCCGGGGCCCCCCCGCAGCAACCCTTTCTCAGGCCTACAGGCCCTATCGGAAGAGGGGCTACGGATCTTCTGCAGCCCAATGGCTGCGTTAAGAAGAGGCGCTGGTACCCCTAGCGCTTGGCGCCTTGTGTACACCCCAAAAGCTGGAAAGCACCCCCCCAGGTGCACCACGGTTTTCACCAGAGAAAGGTCATGTTTGGTTGATGATTTTGATTGGGTGACTAAGGAATTAGATCAAGGATGAGCATTTAGGGGTGATTTGCCTGGATTTCAGCAACGCTTTTGATACGGCCCCCGCAGAGGAAGCTCACAAATACGAGAAGCCTGGGAATGGGTACCAAGGTGGGGGACTGGATTACAAACTGGTAAAGTAAGTAGTAATACATGGAACCTACACTGAGGAATGAAGAGTGATACGTGGAGCTTCTCGAGGATCTCTTCAATAGGAATAGAGAAAATGAGGCGTGATTGAAGGTTTGTCAGCTGGGATTCAATGCCAAGGAGTGCAGAGTCGTGCATGTGGGGTGCAGAAATCTGAAGGAGCTCCAAGTGATGGGGGGGGAGTTGATGTGAATGGACCGGAAGAGAGATCTTGGGGTGACAGTGTCTGATGATCTGAAGGTAGCGATGAAACATGACAAGGCAGTGGCTAAGGCCAGAGGGATGCTGGGCTACACACAGAGGCACCACCAGCAGGAAGAAGAAGGTGCTGATGCCCTTGGTGAGATCTCTCACCAAGGATAGTGACGGAGGCAGTCCAGAGAGGCATCCAGAATGCTGTGGAGTCTGGACCAAAAGCCATTTCAGATAAAACGGAAAGACCGAAATACATTTCCCATAGAGGAGGGTAGGGGAGATATGATACAGACTTTTAAATTCCTGAAAGGTATTAATTATGTATATGAATCAAACCTTTTCCAATGGAAAGGATGCCGAAGAACTAAGGGTCATGATATGAAACTTCAAAGGAATAGAATCAGATGCAATGACAGGAAATATTTCTTCATAGAACGCCCTCCCAGAGGAGATGGTCAAGACTAGTATGGTAATGGAAATCAAAAGAGCATGGGATAAACACCAAGGATCTCTAGTGGCTAGAGGTCAGAAAAGAAGAAACGGGGTAACTTGTGGTAACTTTTGGTATAACATTTCCTCATGGGAGTAAAGGCACAGGGGGGTAACCTGCATGGAGCGGCAGTAACAACCCTAAACAGAAGGCACAGGGGTAACCTGCATGGACTGGCAATTACAACCCTAAACAGAAGGCACAGGGGTAACCTGCATGGAACGGCAGTTACAACCCTAAACAGAAGGCACAGGGATAACCTGCATGGAGCGGCAGTAACAACCCTAAACAGAAGGCACAGGGGGAACCTGCATGGAACGGCAGTTACAACCCTAAACAGAAGGCACAGGGGTAACCTGCATGGAACGGCAGTTACAACCCTAAACAGAAGGCACAGGGGTAACCTGCATGGAACGGCAGTTACAACCCTAAACAGAAGGCACAGGGGTAACTTGCATGGAGCGGCAGTTACAACCCTAAACAGAAGGCACAGGGTAACCTGCATGGAACGGCAGTTACAACCCTAAACAGAAGGCACCAGGGGTAACTTGGCATGGAGCGGCAGTTACAACCCTAAACAGAAGGCACAGGGGGAACCTGCATGGAGCGGCAGTTACAACCCTAAACAGAAGGCACAGGGGGAACCTGCATGGAGCGGCAGTTACAACCCTAAACAGAAGGCACAGGGATAACCTGCATGGAGCGGCAGTAACAACCCTAAACAGAAGGCACAGGGGTAACCTGCATGGAGCGGCAGTTACAACCCTAAACAGAAGGCACAGGGGGAAACCTGCATGGAGCGGCAGTTACAACCCTAAACAGAAGGCACAGGGATAACCTGCATGGAGCGGCAGTTACAACCCTAAACAGAAGGCACAGGGGGAACCTGCATGGAACGGCAGTTACAACCCTAAACAGAAGGCACAGGGGTAACCTGCATGGAACGGCAGTTACAACCCTAAACAGAAGGCACAGGGGGAACCTGCATGGAACGGCAGTTACAACCCTAAACAGAAGGCACAGGGTAACTTGCATGGAGCGGCAGTTACAACCCTAAACAGAAGGCACAGGGGGAACCTGCATGGAACGGCAGTTACAACCCTAAACAACCTGCTGGGCAGAGTACTATGTTACAGTGGGATGGATTTACTGCCCCAGTGGCTTTGTATGAGTGCAGATAGCACTGCTCCTGTTGCAAAGTGGTGAAAACATGGTAAGTGAGCCTACAGCTCTCACATCTCCTCTGTGAGCGAGCGTCTCGCTGATTTCCCTCTTACTCGCTTCCCCTTTCTTTCTTCCTCTTTCTCTCCCATCTCGCTCTCTCTCTCATACCTCTTTTCTGTTTCTCTACCTCCCGCCTCTTCTCCATCTTCCTTCCTCTGACCTCTCGCTTGTTATTTTCCCATCTCCTGCTTCACTCTTGTCTTCCCCACCACCTTGCTTTTTCAACCCATTTCTCATCTCGGCTCCACCTGTCTCCCTGTCTCTCCCTCTCCTTTTCCGCTACGGCTTTCTCTCTCGCTCTCTCCATCTGTCTTCTTCCTTATGTTTATTTCTCACAGTCACATGCACCAATATTCAGCAATATTTATGATTACAGCCGAAACCCCTCCGTGATATTAAACATTCCTCCCTGAATCAATAATAAACTTCTGTTTATGTTAGGAATTTGATTGAGCGTGGGTGACTGCAGGAGGCTCATCAAGGCCTGTGATCTCTGACCTCTGACCCGCTCATCCCTTAGCAACCCGGGAGCGCATGTTTCCTAAGTGATGGGCTGTCTTGGGAATGTGTTGGTTTGGTTTTGTTTTTTATAGACCTGCTATTAGAGATTTCGACTCCCCTCCCTTCCACAAAATATTTAGTGTTTCATCTATGAATCATCAAAAAAATAACAAAAGCAGCGAAGAGGAATGGTTGCCTCTCGGGTTAGGGAGATATTGGGGAAATATCCAGACTGCAGCCAGTGCGTGAATGAAAGTGTTTGCAGACTGGGCGCATCTCTACCGTGGCTATATCGGCAGTGAAGGTGCAGAAGAAGGAGTCAGAAACGTGGACACCCCCTGCCGCAAGGTATTGGTTCTCTGGAAACACCCTCACTGTCCCTTGTTTCAATCGATGACCAACGCGGGGCCCTTCTCTACTGCAGATTTGCCCAGGCAGCAGCCGGAGTCATCACCTCCTAACCCTCACTCAGACTGAACTTCAGGAGAGCTCCACCTCAGAGGAGCCTCTGCTTAGATCCTTTCACCGAAATATTCTTGATATATTATTTTTATGTATTCATTCTAATGTCTCTTTCTTCTTCCAGGGGGGAAAAAAAATCCTCCTTAAGTGTGGGAACAATAAAACACATTAAAAAAAATGTCTTCAACATAAACCAAAGACCAGCACGCATCAATAATATATCATATACGTAAACGCATGCAATGCACAATAAACCCCTTATTAACAAGCTCAGCAGTCCTTCAAATCATTGTGGGATCGGTTTTGCAAGATTAATGTAACACCCTATCACGGTCAAGCAGATGGCGTAGTGGACCTGGCTCTGAAGCTTAGGGCTGGTTATATCATGTTGGACATGTCTAAACGGCTAACTTTAGGGCAGCCCTACAGCCCGACCTAAGTTAGCCGCTAACTCCAAATATCTGAATTAGCAGCTTAACTTATGTGGCTAACGTGGCTATTCCTCAGAAAGCCTCTTGCCCGCCCATGGAATGCCTTCTTCTTATTTGGCTAAATTAGCCCGTTAAGGGCTAAATATAGTCGGGTAAGTCATTTAGATGGATAACTATTACATTATCTGTCTAGATGGCTTTTGAATATGGACTTCTAAGTGTTCAGGACACTTTTTTTTCTAGTTTCCTTTTTTTTTCATGAGGAAGGAGATCTGCTGTGCCCAAATCAGTGTTTGCTTCAGGGAAAACCTAGGAGTTTGCGTATGTCTGTGACTGTAACAATTTGACTGTTCTGAAGTTTTGTTTTCCGAATTGATTGCACCAGATTCAAATGTATTGTCTGCCAAATGGTTCATCTACATTTTGTACTTGAGTAAATGGCTATAAGGTGAATTTTCAAAAAGTTGTGCATTTAAAAATCTGCAGATATGCATGTAAAATGGCAGATATGCGAGTATATGCTATTTTAGAAACTTCAATATAAGCGTATAAATAAGGGTCCGCAAATACAATTGTGCATGCAAAAAAGGGGCGAGACAGGGTGTTCCAGGCCAACATTTCCATGACTAAGTTGCTATTTTATAAAATATTTATGCATGTAAATTTGGCAGCTTAGTTGCAAACATTTACACCTGATCAATATATTGAGTAAGGATTGTAAACAACTTAAAAGTGAAATCCTGACTTGGTGGGAGGCCTGGGTGAAAGAGGGGGCTTCAGGCTGAAAAGCCAGGAGGGACTCGATGACCTGCAGATGGACTGGGCAAACAGGTAGACTAATTGGTAAAACTGGTAATTTCATTGTTACATGCATGTTAGAAAACCTCCCGACTTACATGTGTAAAAGCCAACTTACGATGGATAAATGAGTCTGATTTACACGTGTTAAATCTACTTGTGTATAACTTTAAAAATATAAGTAAAAATAAGTGGGTATACCAGTTACGCACACTTATCTGGCTAAGCAGAGGCTTTGATGCTACTTATATGGATAAGTTCAGAGTTTTCTGTCTAAATAGCGTCACTTATCCCGATAAATTCTGATTTATCCAGCTAAGTAGCACAAAGCCGCTACTCTTATGTAGGCCCTTTTTATTATCTTATGATCTGATGATACCTAGTTGTGAAGCTCATCACTTTCAATATTGTATGTGGAACTGATAGATTGAGGGGTATAGGTTGTGACTGGATATCTGTGAATGCATTTAGGTGATGAAAAACGGGGGCGTAAAGTCAGGTATATTAATGGCATGATGTTTGCACACAGACTTATTGAAAGTGCAAGGTACATGTATATATCTAATGCGCAACTCTTGAAATGCCTCTCTTTTATGCAGCCAAAGTAGTGTGCGAAATGAAAGTTCATGCATACTTTCAGACAACTGAAAATTCATTTACAAGTATTCGGCTGACTTAGGTAGGTTTTCATGTGTAAAAAATAAAGACAAAGGCAATTAAAGTTTTGAAAATGTACCCCTTCATTCATATATATATATATATATATGTTTCTAGAACCTGAGATTAAGCAGAAAGGTCATTCACATAACAGGTTAATTGATGGAGGCTCACCATGACCATGAATAAATCATGCATGCTCACATGGATTTTAGCACAAACGATTAGCATCATTTCAGGATCCTCAGAAGTTTGCATACACATGCTTTGGCAGGGTTTCTGGTTTTTATAATACTCTTCATGATACCGATCAGAGCATGGTACAGTCCACAACAGAAAGTGCCATAGGGAATGTGATCATTGTAGAAAAAACAGGTTTTACATATATTTCCTCAACAGTGATTGAAGATTAAGAGTAATTATGAATAGTAATATAGTAAATGAAGGCAAATAAAGACCAAAATGGCCCATCCAGTCTGCCCAGTTGAATTTCAACCACGTGTGCATATAAATTCCTAAAAGCAACTCAAAATCATCTCTGCTCTCTCTCCCACGTCTTCCACCCAACTCTCAACTCTCTTTTGATCTGTCTCAAGCATAACCAAAATCCATTCAGTGAAGGCGGCTTGCCCAGTGCTTTCTTGGAGCCCTGTCGTCATCGCACTATGGCTGTTCAGTGCTGTAACTGCTGCTCTGTGCAGGTTTCCCCAGTGTTTCCTTGAGGACAGATGCAATCATAATACAGCTGTTTTGAGTTAAACTGCTACTCGGTACAAGTTACCCCAGTGCTTCATTACTGTCCTCTTGAATGTCTGCAATACCTTCTGTAACACTATGAAAATAGCCAGTAGTCAGAAATGATAAGGCAGAGAAAACTTACTTACACTAGCAAAGTACAAAGGGTTTGAATTCATGGTGACAGCTCAGGCCTGAAAAGACCAGCGGACAGATCACCCAAAATGGCTACGAAATCAGGCCATATTCATGCACCATGATGGGGTTTCCCAAACCAGATTTTCGCGATATCCACAACAAATATGCACAAGATAAATTTGCATACACTGGAAACTCAGCCAGGCTGGGGAAACCCTGTACGATGAGTTCCATTCAGCGATGTTCCAGGTCTGAAAATCCTGCTGTACCAGGTGCACTGGGCAAATTATTGGCAATCGGTTAACAGTGGGTCGGCTCTTGGACAGCCACCTCGCTTTAAAGTAATTTACCCCGTGCAGCGCCAGCAAATTGACGGTACTGATCGACGGAGATGATAGGGGGACGCTGGCACAAAGTCTGCAGGTACTTTCTATTTGCAGACATTCCACAGGTTTCGCTGAGGAAGCACACGCGTATATATATATATATATATTTTTTTTTACGTTGGAACTCGATGAGGTCATGTGCACCCGCTTTATTTGCGGGTAGATCTCCTTCAGGGAATAAACGTGGGCAGACTTGAAAACGCAGTCTGCAGACATTGTGTGATCATCCTGCCCAAAGCGCTCCAACCCCTAGCGCCTCCTCCTAACGCGGCTGTAACTCACACGGGTTGTTTCGCAACGCAAAGGGGGGTTACAGACAGGCAATTGACATTCACGAATTACTATTGCACCGCATGAATGGCTTTGCCCTCCACCAAGGGCTGAGAAATATCATTCTGAGGTCGTTCCGTTTCAGGCTGCAGAAGTCCCTGTTAGCGTCTCAGAAAAGAAGATGCCAAGGCTTGAGAGAATGAATTAAGCCGGTGGGGGGGGGGGGGGGGTAGTAGAAAAAGCACTGAGCCAGGAGGAGGCACAAAGAAATCCTGGTCCGGATTCCTAGGATGTGACTCACTCCCGAACGTTTCCCGTGTGGAATTCATGTGCATTTCCAGACTCCCAGGAACCAGTTAGACTGGGGATAGATGGGTACCCAGACCTGTTCCTGACTAACTGGCAGCCTTGACTCTCTGAAAAGTTTACCCGTTCAGGATGTCACTGGCGCTTTATGTCTATTAGACCAGTGAAGGGGAACCAACTCTAGTACAGACGCCACTTAATTTTCTCCCCAGTGTTCCCAAGTGGATTTGAAGCTAGCACTGAGCTTTCCCTCAATGACCTTGTCCTCTATAATTTCCTGTCTTCCACTGTAAACTTGGACTTACTGATGACCTCACCATTACAAGTCTTCATACTGTGGCTGCTAAGATTATATTATTCATGATAAGAGCAAAAAGGGACCAGGGAAGACAGAGGCCGCTTTCCCAGGATGCAAAGGAAATCAAAAGGAAGAGGATAAGCTGGGAGAGGGGGAACCAGTGGAGGGGCAAAAAGAAGGGATGGGACTGAGAGAAGGAACACAGCAGAGAGGGCAAAGAAGAGCGGGAAAAAGAGTAAGAAATATTGAAAGGGAGGAGGAGGAGAGGACAAGGACAGAACAGCGGGAAGAGAAGAAGGGTAGCAGCCCAGGGGTTAGAACAGTGGGCGCTGAAACCAGGGAAGCCAAGGTTCAAATCCCACCACCACTCCTTGTGACCACTGCCTCATAAAAGCTTCAGACTGTGAGCCCTCTGTGGGCAGAGAAATACCCTGCATTACCTGCATGTAACCCACTTTAAAGTGCCCGAATGAGCAGAATGCAAATCAAACAAACAACAGCAGAGGGGGAGATGTCAGACGTGAGAAGAAAATGCAGAGGAAGGCTGGATCTGGGTACAGCGCTCCTGCTTTGCTTTGCACGCTGCCAGAAAATTACGCCCTCGCTATTCACATCTGGGGATGGATCATCTATTTACTTTGTACACTGCGGCTCATCCCAAAGATAACTAATTATGAGCGATGGGCCAAAAAGAGATCGCACTCCTAAACCCCTGCCCCACCCTCGGTGCACGCCTTCGCCTGCGGCCAGCGTTCATCGAGTCGCCATTCCGTGCTGCGAGAACACAGCTGACAGAAATCGGGTGCATAAAAATGGGAAATCGCAGTAACGGGGGCGACTTTGGAAGGAAAAGGGAATCCTATGCAGAGTGCAGGGTATCAGGGAATTCACTTTTGCAGGGCTGAGCTGCCCAAAAACACCGGACTGCTCTCTACCCTGCATCCAGGAGCTTTTGGTTTCCTGTTAACCGGGTCGGGGGGGAGGGGGGGGTGTTAATTCTGGATCCCCGAACGGCGTTGCCTCCTTTTTATCGGCGGCCACCAGAGAAAAAAAAAACATATGGACAAATCTTTCACATTTCTCGCTCTTAAAACTGTTATCCTCTCCTGTTTGCTTGGGGGTTTTTTGGCCTCAGCTTCAGTGTTGTCCTTGTAAGGCAAAATGGATATTGTTTTCCTTTAAACCTTCCCAAATATTTGCTCATAAATCAGGCCTTTTATTAGGGGTAAGGACAGGGATGGCTGCTTTCCCTGGTTAATAATTTATGAATGAAGCGCTCTTCCTCCGGCCGTTCTGACTTCTCCAGGAGGAGCCCTTGAAACCTGTCCAGCTCAGAAAGGGAGGAGAAGCAGTTTTACGAGAGGGGGGGGGGGGGGGGAGAAATGCTACAAACGTGTGCCTTGAAGTAAAGACAATTTATTGCCTTCTGCTTAGAACCCAGGAGTTTCCCAGCGGAGCCAACCCCCCTGAACAACACAAGGAGCTGCTATCAATAATCCATTTCATTATTTATAGGGCTGGATAACCTTTTCCATCATTTCCCGTGTTCCAGCAGCATTAGGGACTGACAGGCCAGGCAGCTGGAGAGAGAGGAGCGCTGCATCCTGAAGGGTTGAAGGATGTTTGCCTTCTCTCTGGGATGCTCAAGCCGCAGCCACTCACCGGATTGGCAGTGGGCACTTTGGTTATGTTCAGAGTTCAGGTTCAGGCTAGAGTGACCGTCCCCGAGTTCACAGGGACAGGGGGGGAGCCAATCCCGGGATTTCAAGTCCATAAGTCACAGTGGGAGAAGACCTGGATTGGCTCAGCCTATTCCTTTTTGGGGTTTGCGCAGACGTTTTGTTTTCTTGTTCCTTTCTTTTTTAATTTGTATTTTATTTCATGTTATTTTTATGTTTTTTTGCTATTTAATCTGTTTGCATTTTGTTGTTTTAAATTATGGAATGTTATGCTGTGAACTGCTTTCATTGTATTTTTACCGTTTGCGCGGTATGTGAATTCATTAAGAACATAAGAAATTGCCATGCTGGGTCAGACCAAGGGTCCATCAAGCCCAGCATCCTGTTTCCAACAGAGGCCAAACCAGGCCACAAGAACCTGGCAATTATCCAAACACTAAGAAATAAATACATTGTAAAGTTTCAATAAAAACCCCCAAATTATAAAAACTAAACAAAAAAATGTTGAATCTGAAACCAACCTCTCCCCCACAAGATGTTTGATTGGGTTCAAGTTTGGGCACTGGCTGGGCAACTCAAGGACATTCACAGACTTGTGCCGAAGCCACTGCTGCATCGTTCTGGCTGTGTTCTTAGGGTCGGTGTCCTGTTGGAAGGTGAATTGTCACCCCTGTCTGAGATCCAGGGCACTCTGGAGCAGGTTTTCATCAAGGATCTCTCTGTACTATGTCCTCCTCCATTCCCCCCCCCCCCCCCCAAATCCAGAAAAAATTAACAATGGTGTCAGCCTCGGTCTGCCAGCACCATTTTCAATAGCAACATCAGTGGAGCAGACGTAACTGGGTATTGCTCCTGCCCTGTGGAGGAATTCTTGATTATAGGGTAAAAGGATCTGGGGATATGAGGGAGAGGGAAGGCCCAGGAGAGTGTTTTTTTATTTTTGACTGCAGTGACGGTGTTAATTTAAAAAAAAAGAAATTTTGTTCATTACTCTTTTGTTTTGTTTTAAAACCGAATTCAAACAAAACAGGAAATTTTGTAAAAAAAAAAAAATTTCCCTAATCATTTTGAATATAAAATTATAGGGTCACCTTATCTGAGGCAGAATAAGCAAGGGTGATGTCTTGCCACCTACTAAAAAAAAAAAAAAAAAAAAGAAATGATTTGAGTTTTTGGTTCTGAGGTGGAGGAGCACGCACCGTGGTGAACGCACGCGTTTCTGATCCGGGCCCAGGCCACAGTCAGCGTGGTTGGTTAGGCTGAAAGAAAATCAGAGGATTCACTGAAGGCAGCCTTTGTTTGATTCACCAGCAGATCTTGCCATGCGGTAATCCAGGGGGAGGCGAACAAACACTGTGCATCTGTATCTAATTCCATCCGTAGGAAAACAAATAATCCTTCCCGACCCCAAACGTGCTGATCAGATTCATTCCCTAGGTTCCTATTTTCTGGCGCAGCCCAGGAGCAGCATCGTCTCCATGACTGCTTTCTTCACACCTCCAAAAACCGGTTTTGATATTTTGAATCTATTTAGTGCTCTATCCATCACTCTGTTGGCAAAGTGCCCCACGAGTTCCCCACTTTTTGAAAAAAGAACCCCTTCCTCTGAAGGTGGTGAAATCTATTATCCCTTAAGCCTTGAAAGCAGGCCTCATTTGTTTTGACTGTGCCTGCTGAGGTAAAAAGAGCTTTGAAGGAGACTCCTGGTATTTCCACAGCATAATTAACCCCCTACCCCTCCCCCTGTTGTTACTTTTCTAAGGATAATAATCACAGCATGGACAAACTTTCAGAAGCCTTCTATCCCTTTTTACATTTAAGAAAGCATGGGGCAAGCATAGAGGATTCTTGGCCACAAAGAAGTGAAGGGATTGCCTGAGACCAACAGGGTCCATGGCATTGCAATTAGGAAGGGACTTGGGCAGACTACAGGGACCTCATGTTCCGTTTCCATATTCCAATTCTAGGTTTTGCCGCTTACAGAGCGCCGCGATACCTCGCCAGTGGGGAAAGCGGATGATGCAAACATGGGTGGCGTTGACAGTACTTTTGCACTGAAAGGGCAGTCAACCTGGGCAGCAGTGGCGCAAGCTACATACACACAGACCCTCCCTGCAAGTATAGCACAGGCGCTGGCAGTGCACGTTTTCTTTATGTCTGCAAGAATTAAATGCACCTACATTTCTGTCTGTATTTATATCTATGCCAATGTCTTATTTAAATCATGTAAAAGCAAAGTTCCTCAGGCACATGCACACACTGACCCATCACAGAACAGATACAGCTTGAGCAACAGCAGCGCAGGCTCCACACACACACACACACACACACACACACTGCCCCAACACCGTGTGTCAGGCCTATTCTAGAAGAATCACTTATAGCAGTAAGAGAGAAGAGTCGAATCCCTCGCTGTGGCAGGAATTAGTAATGTGGATGCCTGCTCTCTGAGAACTGTATTCAGTTTGATAACTCATTTCAGACTGAACCATGTATTGAAGCATGAAAAGAACCAGCTGGACCTTCCCTCAAGCAGATGATTCCTGGAACTGTGTGTCCGTACCTGCTGTTCATGGTGTGGGAGGCATTCAGTGATACAGCTTGATGGCTCGATCTTGATATCGTTTAGTATTTAGACCACAGGTTGCTGAGGTGTCAAAAGTCCTTCACCCCGCCCCCTGGATGTCCCTTGGGTCTCCAGGATGTATGTTCCCCTTGGACATCTGTCTGGCACAGAACGGATTCCGGGTTCTGGAATAACGAGATAACAGCTTGAGATAACATGAATCATCTCCAGCGCCGTTTCAACTTTTCACATTTGGACCGTGCTCAAGAGGCTGTCAGACATCTCACCGTCTCTCCTCCCCGACACAACCCCCCTCCCCCCCGCTCACACACCTCCACTTTCCAAACAAGGCTCTCCCCCATCACTGTCCTCCATGGGGTCACTCAATCCTCCCTACATGGCAGGAATTTCAGTTTATTAAAGTCTTTCTAACCTCTCTCTGACACCACTTGGTATCTTCAGTTCCTCTGTTTATCTTGGATTGGGATACGGATATCCTCCTTATCCTGACAGTGATTGGTTATTGGGAGCATCAATCACAAGACTCCACGGACATGAACGGGGGTCTGCAATGTCCGCATCTTTCTATGTATAAGTCTATGCTTGTTGTGTCATAGCATATGTGTGTATGTTAATATCATTGTGTATCTGTGCATTTATGCAGAGTCTGGTGAAAACAGAGGATTTTTCAACCAACTGGGAACTCAGTAATAGAGGATGGAAGATAAAGACTAATGGGGCCCCTCCAGCTTACCGAGTTATTTTTGTCCACACAGTTAAAGATTATGGAGTGAGCAGGAAAAATGTCCTTTTTTTTCTGGTTCATTTCTACTTTCAGGGTGCGGTTGCCGAACCGAAATAAGCACGTGAAAGGTAACCTTCAATATTGTGCACAACTCAGCACGTGCACAGATAAGTAGGTGCAACTAAAGTTACACCCAAATTTTCTAAACTGTGCAATACTGCATATTTCCACTCCAAAAGGACATGCGTATGAATGTGCACATTTTTTTTTAGGTAGGGGCCCACATAGTTTGCACACCTATTTTATCAAAGTGCATGCATACATCTTATGTGCAAAATAATTGTAACATGTGCATGTAATAGCCCTCAGAGTATGTGCAGAAGTAGGTGTTTTATAAAGTTAGCTGATGCATGTACTGCACACGTATCTTGTTTATGAAAATACTTATTTGTGCACATACTTCCAGGTATCAATTCACCTATGCCCTTCACCACTTGCCCTTGACACTCCCACTCAAAAACTGCAAACAAAAGAAATCAGATTTAATTTCCACGACTTGATTAAGGGGTGTACAAGCATGAGCACGTTTGATGACACGTCCATGCTCCCTATAATGTGTGGCCCCCCCCCACCCTGGAACACCCTCATTCTCTGTGCATACTCACGTGGCAGCATAAACACATCTGTACTTGCATATATATTTGTACAGCCATTCAACAAAATGTCGCCAACCTCAGAGGCAGCCATGGCCACTTTGGAGCCAGGACTCGGTGGGGCAGGAGCAATTGAGGATCGCTCCTGCCCCTTTCTACATTGCATACTATCTACAGAAGGGGTAAGTGGTGGCTGGGGGGTGAGTGATAAGGTCCATCCCCTTTAGGGTGGGTCATTGGTCCACGTCTATAAAGGTGACTCCATGAGTCACTGCGAAGAGTCAATCAAGAAGAGTAAGTGAGGGGTTCTGCTCTCCAGTCTCCATTTAGAAGGGAGGAGAGATTTCCTTCCTCTTCTTTGGGGAAGACTTGCGTAGGCTTTTCTTGTCTGTGCGGTTTCACTGTTGGAGTAGGAGCCCAGAGAAACCTAGCTGTAGTATTTCCTAATCCACTGGGAACAGAGATTGCATCTAGGAACTCCCCCTTGTTTTTTCACCTTTCCTTTATAAACACATGAATTAGGTAGACTCGACCTCCTAAAAATGTACTCCCAATGAGCAGCTAACTATAGCTTCTTTCTTATATTTATTAGTTGCTTAAAGTGTAGGCATTCCCAGGTGCATGGTTTAATGGGGCAATGGGGAGAGGGGATTTAGCTGGCTAGCATGAATTTTCAACTAAGTTTAACCGGCTAAGTCTGTGTGTGAGTGGATAGTTAAGAGACTTAGCTGGACAAACCTTGAGATTTCAAAATCCTGCCATACTTACAGGAAAAGCCAAGAGTCACTCAGAAGTGCACGGGTCAGAAAGATGTATCTTTGAGCAGGGCCAACGCAACGATATTAGGCACCCTAGGTGAACCCTTACAGCCTGTCGCCCCCCTCCCCCCACCCAATTTAAAATTGTGCATTTATAATAACAGATTTTACAAGAAAAAGGAAATTCTGAGATAAAAATATAATATCCATGTTGTTGTGATAGTTACATGCACTGCTGTGGTGCCAATCAAAAAGCTGCAAAAAAAACCGACATGTGGAACCCATATGGTATTAGGTCTATTGTAACAAATTTCAAAACAGCAGATACATCAAATTACACCCAATAATTAAAAATAAGGATTAAAAAGTCCCCTGCTCTTCATCCTTGGGAACTTTTGATTTCCAGTCTGAGCTTATCGTGGATCAATGGGAGGAGGCAGCGGCAATACAAACACTTTTTTCTCTCTCTGTCTGACATACACCCTCTCCAACACACACCCCCACACACTCTCTTCTCTACACGCTCTCTCACACCCACACATCCATGCACTCTCATATACTCATACACATATGCTCTTTTATTTCTCTCCCCGAAATGTGGAGGCAGCAGCAGCACCTTTCTTCTTGGAACCCCCATGGCACTGGGAGGTCTCCTCTCTCTATGATGTGGAGCGGACACGGCTCCTCTATTCAGCCGCGTGATCTGGCCACTGCTGCTGCTGCTCCTGCTTCTCTCTTTTCGACTAAGCGGCCCAGCCTGCTGCTGCTCCTTTCCTCAGCTGGGAGGACTTTCCAGTGCTGTTCTTGCTTTTCAAAGTCAGGTGGGGCCCATACCTATTGCTCCTTCCAGCTGCGAAGATTGGGCCTCCTTCCCATCCGCATTGCCCCACCACGCACTTCCTCCTGCAGCCCCCACGGATGGGAAGGAGGAGGCCCAATTGCCATAGTCCTGCGGCTGCTGCCGGTGTTGGGAGCGTTGTTTCCACACATCTGAGCAGGGCCGGTGGAAGCAATTGGTGGCCACCACCCCCAAACCTGTGGTGATCTAGGCTTTGGAAGAATACTAACAAAACAGAGAAGTTAGGGCATCCCGATAGAGAAGTTGCAATAAATGCTCAAGTAGCCCAGGTGCCTTTAAGTAAAAAGCAGCTAGAGCTGAAGGATTCCAAATTACTCCTGTCAACTGATAAGCAGGTTGTTAATACAAACTAAAAACATTGATTTGTGCTATACAAATGCTAGAAGTCTAAAAAATATGATAGAAGACTTAGAGTGCATAGCACTGAATAAAAAGGTTTGATATAATTTGTGAAGGAGGATAACCAATGGGACACTCTGATATCAGGGCACAAATTATATCGCAATGATAGGATGGATCAAATTGATGGATGGGCAGCGCTATATGTTAAAGAGGGCATTGAGTCAAACAGAATAAAAGTTCTGCATAAAACAAAATGCAATGTTGAATCTTTATGGATAAAAATTCCCTATGAGATGGGGAACAGAACAGCAATGGCGGTGTACGATTGTCCACCTGGTCAGAATGAAACAGAGAGATGATGAAATGCTAACAGAACTTAGGGAAGCTAACAAAATCAGCAGCACAGTAATGTCTGGGTGAATGTCACATCAAGACATGCTAAGCCCAGATCAGATGTATTCCACGTATTAAAAAAAGGTGGAAGAAACATCAAATGATTGCCGGCATGGTTAAAAGGTGAGGTGAGAGAGGTTATTATAGCCATAAAAATTTAAAAAAAAATGGAAAAAGGAATTGAATGAAGAAAACACGAAACAACATAAGCACTGGTAAGTTAGATGCAAAGCATTTGATAATGAAGGCAAAGAGAGAATTTTAAAAGACAAATTGACAAACTAAAGAGGAGCAAATCACTTGGACCAGATGGTATCCATCCCAGAGTGCTGAAAGAACTGAAAATGAAATTAAAAATCACTAATAACAGGTCTGCAAGCTATCATTAAAATCAGTTACAGCACCTGAAGATTGGAAGGTGGCCAAAATAATTCCAGTTTTTAAAAAGAGTTCCGGGGTGATCCAGGAAACTAAAGACCAGTGAGCCTGACATCAATGCTGGGCAAAATGGTAGAAAGTATTATAAAGAACAAAATTACTGAACATAGAGATAATCATAGTTTAATGGGATAAAGCCAATATGGATTTAGCCAAGGGAAGTCTTGCCTCACCAATCTGCTACATTTCTTTGAAGGCATGAATAAACATGTTGGTAAAGGTGAGTCAATTGATTATAGTACATCTTATATATATATAAGTATATATATATATATATATATATATATATAGATATAGATATATAGTACCCATATATCTGTATCCAAGTTCTATCTACCTGTTCATTGTAAGACATGTACTTTTCACTGTTATTGTTTAGAATGTAAACCGAATTGATCAGTAATTCTGTTATTGGAAAGTCGGTATATAAAAGTGCTAAATAAATAAAATAAATAATCTTGATTTTCAGAAAGTGTTTGACAAAGTACCTCATAGGAGACTCCTGAGGAATTTAAAATTCATGGGATAGGAGGCAGTGTCCTATTTATGCATTGGGAACTGGTTAAAATACAGAAAACAGAGTAGGGCTAAATGGTCAATTTTCCCAATGGAGAAAAGTTTAATAGTGGAGTGCCCCAGGGATTTGTATTGAGATGATGCTTTTTAATATATTTATAAATGACCTGGAAATGGGAACAAGTGAGATGATCAAATTTGCAGATGACACAAAATTATTTAGTTGTTAAATCACAAGAAGAGGACCTTGCAAAACTGGGAGTCTGGGCATGCAAATGGCAGATGAAATTTAATGTGGACAAGTGCAGAGTGATGCACATAGGGAAGAAGAACCCAAATTATAGCTACAAAATGTAAGGTTCCACATTAGGAGTCACCATTCAGGGTGTTGATGATAATATGTTGAAATATTCTGTTAAGTGTGCAGCAGCAATCAAGAAAGGAAATAGAATGCTAGGGATTGTTAGGAAAGGTGAAACAGAAATGATCAGTGCCTCTGTATCGCTCCATGGTGTGACCGCATCTTTAATACTGTGTGCAATCAGGGCCAGTGCATGGGTACCAGGCACCCTAGGTGGACCCTACAGACTGGCACCTCCCTTGGAATATATGCATTTATAACAATATATTGTATTTGAAACACACACCGTGCAAGGCGAAACTGCTCCTGTCCTGTCATCAGCCAGGCCCTTTTGACTCTGCTACTGCTCCTTCGGGCCGATGCTGTGCCTCCTCAGTTTACCATTCTGGCCTGCGCAGTCCGACTGATTCTCTTGCTTCTGTGCTCTGCCTCCTTCCGGTCCTGCACTCCTTCGGAACGCACCAGCCCGGCTTCAGCTATTTTGTCTCCAGCCCTTTCTTCTAATCCAGCAGGGCCAATGTCAATCAGAGCCAGTGGGAGCACTGGGGGGGGGGGGGGGGGGACGACACAGCTTTATTCCTCACACCTCTGGTGCTCTAGGCGGCTGTCTACTCTTTCTAGGGCTTCCACCCTGGTCACCGCATCTCAAGAAAGATAGAGCAGAATTAGAAAAGGTACAGAGAAAGGCCACCAAAGTGGTAAAGCGCACGGAAGGGCTCCCCTATAAGGAAGGGCTGACGAGGTTAGGACTCCAGCTTGGAGACTGCTGAGGGGAGATATGATAGAGGTCTATAAAATAATGAGTGGAGTGGAACGAGTAAAAGTTAATCAGTTGTTTACTCTTTCAAAAAGTACAGAGACGAGGGGACTTACAATGAAGTTACTGGGTAATACATTAAAACAAACAGAAGTGCTTGGGAGGAGGACAAGATGGCTGCCAAGGAATGAACGGCTAACGCTGAGCTCCCGAGGTGAACTGTTTCCTTGCTTGATATTCCCTGAACTTTTCTCTTTTTCTTGGTTGTTATCATGCCCCATACAAAGCGTAAAGCAAGGATAAAGGATATCACCTCGACTCCAGCTTTGGCAACGCGGATAGAGGAAGTGTGTTTCCCGGACTGGTGCTGTCGACGCTGGAGGGAGGGGCCTTTGGGGGTGTCAGCGGAGAGCAGACGCTGAGCCCCCAGGCCATAGAAACATTGTTGAGCCCCGGCGCGCCAACCGCCCCAGCTCCTCCGTCGGAGGGGAGAGAATTCAAACCGACTACATCTGCTCTGCTGGAAGTAAAATCTTTTCCTTCACCGGAGGTAGGACCCCAGAGAGGGGATGTTTGTATTACATTGCCCTGGGTGAGCCTTGGAAATTCTGGCTCCAGGGGCCTACTCAGTGAAGAGATGCACCGAGCTGCCATGGGAGCTGATCCCCTGAAGGATGAGCGGGATGAAGGAGACCTACAGGTGATTTGTGAGGTCTCAAAAACCAGGTCTTCCAATTCGACTCTGGAGGAAATTTTAAAAGCAATTTCTTCAATGGAAAAAGCGATTGTTTCTTTAATAACCATGGTAAAAGAAAGTATCACTAAGAATCAAGCCCTAGAGGGAAGAGTTGGGAAAATTGAATCCTCAGTTGGTGAAGTGGAAAAGAAAACAACAGAAGTGGAAAAAATTCAAGTAAACTTGATAAAGTCTGAGAAAATTCAATCGGTGAAAATGGAAAATCTAGAGAATCAGTTAAGAAGAAATAATATAAGGATTCTTAATTTTCCCAAAATGCGGATGCTTGCACATCGAGAACTTTTTAGAAGTTATCTTCTTAACAAACTAAAATTCTCGGAATAAGATCTACCAAAGATTGAAAAGATATATTATTTTCCTCAACCTAGTGTCATTAGAAATTCTGCAGAACAGAAGGAGAATCAAGAAGCTACGGTTGATCTGACTGCTATTTTGGAACAATCCTGTGAGTTAGTAGTCAAAGGGAGAGCGACATTGTTTGTCCAACTTGCAACATCATCAGAAAGAGACTTAATTTTGAGAACATTCTTTCGAAATCAATCTTTAAAATTTTATGGGTATCCGATGAAAATCTTTCCAGATATCACCAAAATTACCCAAATTAAAAGGAAAAAATTTCTAGAAATGAGAGAAGAAACCCAGAGTAAGGGAGCTAAGTATAGTTTACAATTCCCATGTTTATGTACTATAATATATAGAAATTCAAGATATATATTTAGAGAACCAGATCAGCTAAGATCTTTCCTAGACTCCCACTCTAATGAACCTTTACGGGAGGGGTTGGCATAAACAAAGTAGAATGTAACACCAGTTAATTCCAAGGCATTTGATATATCTGCTTTATAAATTCCTGTTTTCTGCTTAAGTTACATCTTGCCCTCCTTATTTCCTATATATTGACACATATAGAATAGGTTTATATATTATCCTATTATGATTGTAAAAAGGTTCTCTTTTTTTTTTTCTGTAACCCTAACTATAATGTGAACTATTTCCGGACTGAAGTTCTGTATTTTTTTTTTTTTTTTTGAAAAATCAATAAATAGAAAAGAAAAAAAAAAACCACGAGTGCTTAACACTGAGTTTTAAATGTGTAAATACACTTTACCTTGTGTGAGTAGGCTTTTGAAAATTGCTATAATACATGCGATTGCATAATCCATAGGATTTACTTGCATAAATGCACTTTGTTCATGTAAATGGCTTTTTGAAAATTGCTACGATAGTATGTTGCATGTACTTTGAAAATTCATCTGTATGTGAGCTGAGTTAAAAAAAATAGTTTTGGACAAGTTCCTGGAAGAAAAGTCCATAAACCATTATTAAGAAGGACTTGGGGAAATCCACGACTTATCCCTGGAATAAGAAGCTTGGAATCTATCAAGCTTTTGGGATCCTGCCAGATACTTGTGACCTGGCTTGGCCGCTGTTGGAAACAAGATAGTGGGCTTGATTGACCTTTGGTCTGATCCAGTATGGCAGTTCTCATGTTCTTATGACCAAATCCAGTATATCTGGGTAAGTTTTTATCCAGATAAATCAGGGACGTACCAGGGTGTTTTGGACTGGAGCAAACATAGGATAACCTAGTTGGAGAACTCAGAATTACTTTAGTTATGCCGAGAGACACTCCTAAACATTTATTCGAGTAAACTTATCTGGATAACTTTGGGTTTGTCCAAGAATATTCTGCAGTGTAGCTGCACCTCTGAATAGCCAGTTTAAGTTACCCACCTAACCTACGTATACAGCTTGTGGCTGAATATGGACCTCTGTGGTACTATGTTCCTATGACTTTATACATTAGCTACAGTAAAGCTCTTGAGACCAAATAAGTCCCTTCTTCTGATGCAACCATGTATGGAAGAAAGGACCACAGAATTGCAACCATATCTCTTCGCCAGGGCTGGGAAGTCTGTTTTCTCAGACTTCGATACGAAGTTTATTATTCAGACTTTGACATACAGCCTACCTGGGCGCACACTGCAGAATACTGAAATCTCTTGCAAGTGTTGGAAAGCACCTGGATCTTCCTTAAGAAGACTGAAAGATGAAAACATTTTGGCTTCTGAAACAAAGAACTAAGGTTGACTTGTTTCTGATGTTTCTGCCGAACTTGAGTCAAAGGCATTGGAGAATGAAACCACCCAATAGCACTCGATGGTGAAGTGGTATAATGGGGTTTACGGTTGTCTCTTTGGTATAGGGAAGATATGATCATTTGATTGCTATTATAGTTATTTGATGCTGTTTTTAATGCTTTTATATTGGTGTAATTTTTTTATGTTTATTTTGATGTAATTTTTTTTATAAGTGTGGTAGCATGATTTAAGTGCCACTAGTAAAAGGCATGAAACAAATCTAAAATCTAAACTAACCTGAAAGGTGAAGAATCACCTTGGGATATGAATGAAAGCTTAGTAATTTCTCTGGGAAAGTAAAATGTCTGGGTATAGGCAGGGCAATAGAAGAGAAAATGACTTCTTCTTTTCACCAGGAATAAGACAGGCACATTTCAATGTGGTTCCCCTTTCTTGGACCACATAGGCTTGATGGATGATGAAGGGCATCTTTCCTGATAACAATTAACCAACGGTTCTGGGTCGTCTGGAGAAGCTGGCATCTGAGCTAGTCCGGAGACTTGGTTTACTGAAATCTAGAGATATAATGGGGGCAAAACCTCGACTGCCTCAAACTGCCCAGATGACCTGGATTCTAGCTGATAACTTTGCTCATCATGCTCAACCATCCAAATGGGTTCTCTACATTTTATTTTAGGATTAGAGCAGAATTTTGTGATGCAAACGTTGCTCTGCATTTAAAATTGATATATTAAAAAAAATCCTTTAAGTCTCCCATCATACCATGAACTTTGGGTCTGTTTAAAATTCTGATCTACATTTGCATCACAGAATTATGAACAAGAATAAGAATCTGCTGGCGAAGCCTTGGGTTGAGGCCATCCCCCCCTATCCGCCCCCCTCGACTGGCGATTGCTGCAATGCCAAATTTGGACCACCTCGATACTATTAACCCTCTGTTAGGCCTCTGCCTGCAGCCGGACTCCATAAACTGTTTTCGCACAGCCCCTTATTTGGTAGCTTAATAAGAGATGGTCTCGGACGAGAGAGAGGGGAGGGGACGGTTGCTTCCTTCTGCCAGGTTCATCCTTGTCTGCTAGAGATAAAGAAGCTGCCTCTGCACTCCCACCTGTCGCCATGGAAACCTGCGGGCCCGTCTGCAGATGTGGACGGGGAGAGCCCCTCCCGGCAAGCCCTGCGGCTGGAACCTCCAGCAAAGAATAAATCAGGAGGCTTCCCGCCTTCCCCTCCCCCTCCCCCACTCCCACGCCGGCCTTCAGACGATTTATGGCCGCCTGCGTCGGAGAACAGCATTTCTGGCCAGCTGACCACATGTTGGGATTACAGATGGGAGGGAGGGTCAAGGGGGGCTTCTCAGGAATAGGGGCGAAGAGAGGCAGCCTCTCCGAGAACTAGCGACCAAAAGGGAACCGTTTTTAAATTGGTTTTCTTTGTAATGTTATAGACCGCTTTCCCAAAACTGCTTAAAGCACGGTAGGAAAAAGACGTAAAATCATGAAGCGCTTACAAAGTAGAAACCCGTGTGGCAGGTGACGAGGGAAAGAAAGACCACAGTGCAAGTAACAGCCGTGGATTTTGTACTCAGCTTGAATTTCCAATAACTGTGCGTGCAAACGGCGCACCGTTCACATGCAGAACTTTACTCCCCATTTTGCTGAGGGGACTTAATATTCTACACATCAACTGAATTCAGCAGCACTGTTCCCGCCTATTATTTTGGGTTGCAGACCTGATAAAGTGCTGAGGCTTTAGTCCACTTGTATGCACGGATATAAAGGTCAACACATTTATTTTTAAAAAGTGATACCTTTTTATTGGGCTAACCCAAGCATTCGGGAGTTAAACACTTTTTACCTCAGGTTTTTGTGCGTCCTTCAAATTACATGTGCAGCTCTGCAATTAGAAGCACCTCGAAAATTTACGGCCTGTAGGCACACGCATTCCCTCAGACTTATAAAATCCACCTGCTCCAGCTTCTGAACAAGTCAGGGAAATGCTGCTTGGGTACCTGTGACCAATGGGCCCAGGTAATAAAAGTTTAGTTTGTCGGCGAAGACCTTTTGTGCACACTAAAATCTGCAGGCTAGGCAGTAAGGTGCGTGCTAAAACTGACCCCCAGCACATAAGCAGATAAGCACTGAAATATATGAGGCCTATGGTAAACATCATTGTATGTTCACCATACCTTATTAGGAAGGGAATGGTTACTAGAACGGAAAATGTCATAATGCCTCTGTATCGCTCCATTGTGAGACCGCACCTTGAGTACTGTGTGCAATTCTGGTCATCGCATCTCAAAAAAAGATATAGTTGCGATGGAGAAGGTACAGAGAAGGGCGACCAAAATGATAAAGGGGATGGAACAGCTTCCCTATGAGGAAAGGCTGAAGAGATTAGGGCTGTTCAGCTTGGAGAAGAGACGGCTGAGGGGGGATATGATAGAGGTCTTTAAGATCATGAGAGGTCTTGAACGAGTAGATGTGACTCGGTTATTTACACTTTCGAATAATAGAAGGACTAGGGGGCATTCCATGAAGTTAGCAAGTAGCACATTTAAGACTAATCAGAGAAAATTCTTTTTCACTCAACGCACAATAAAGCTCTGGAATTTGTTGCCAGAGGATGTGGTTAGTGCAGTTAGTGTAGCTGGGTTCAAAAAAGGTTTGGATAAGTTCTTGGAGGATAAGTCCATTAATGGCTATTAATCAATTTTACTTAGGGAATAGCCACTGCTATTAATTGCATCAGTGGCATGGGATCTTCTTAGTGTTTGGGTACTTGCCAGGTTCTTATGGCCTGGTTTGGCCTCTGTTGGAAACAGGATGCTGGGCTTGATGGACCCTTGGTCTGACCCAGCATGGCAATTTCTTATGTTCTTACCTGTGGGCTCAGTAAAGGGAAAAAATGTAACACCTGCCTCGGAGTACTGCGCACACTAAGGCTCTAAATCCCCAGAGCTAATCAGCCCTTTCACTTTTGTCTGGTTAGTACAAGGAAGCATCCCAGTGCACAGAATGTCTCCCCTCCTCACATGACAGAAAACCTGCCCAGCCCCAGCATCACCTGCACTTCCAGCTAGGTTTCTCCCCCCTCCTCCACCCCCAGTGCATTAGGAAACTCTTTATTGCCTGTTTTGAAATTTTTTTTTTAATTGGCCATTAAAAGTACATGACCATTAGCCACAGGGAGTGTAATTTTATAACCGTGCACAGTGGGGCAAAGTCTGCATGTATCTTTTACGCTCAGACTTTACCCTTAATTTTCAAAGCAAACTTATGCGAATAAGTGTAGTGGAGTCAAGTGCCCCAAGGATCTGACCTGGGACCAGTGCAGTTCAATTTATTCATTAATGATTTAGAAGACAGCAAGAGATTTGCAGAAGACACAGGCAGGTTGAAAGGAACTGCAGAAGGCTCTTGCGAGACAGTATCTAAATGGCAGATTAAATTTAACGTGGACTGAGGCAAAATGATGGATATAGGGAAAAAAAATTCTAATTTTAGAAGCATAATGATGGGTTCCGCATTAGGAATAACACTCAGAAAAAGGATCTAGGAGTCATTGTTAACAGAATGATGAAATTCTCATATAGGGAAAAATAACCCATGCTATAGTTACACAATGTTGGGTTCCATATTAGGTGCTACTACCCAAGAAAGAGATCTAGGTGTCATAGTGGATAACATTGAAATCGTCGGTTCAGTGTGCTGCGGCAGTCAAAAAAGCAAACAGAATGTTGGGAATTATTAGAAAGGGAATGGTGAATAAAACGGAAAATGTCATAATGCCTCTGTATCGTTCCATGGTGAGACTGCATCTTGAATACTGTGTACAATTCTGGTCACCGCATCTCAAAAAAGATATAATTGCGATGGAGAAGGTACAGAGAAGGGCTACCAAAATGATAAGGGGAATGGAACAGCTCCCCTATGAGGAAAGACTAAAGAGGTTAGGACTTTTCAGTTTGGAGAAGAGACGGCTGAGGGGGGATATGATAGAGGTGTTTAAAATCATAAGAGGTCTAGAACGGGTAGATGTGAATCGGTTATTTACTCTTTCGGATAATAGAAAAACTAGGGGGCACTCCATGAAGTTAGCATGTGGCACATTTAAAACTAATTGGAGAAAGTTCTTTTTTACTCAACGCACAAATTCTGGCCTAGATTGGCCACTGTTGGAAACAGGATGCTGGGCTTGATGGACCCTTGGTCTGACCCAGTATGGCATGTTCTTATGTTCTTATGTTCTATGTGGCGGCAGCCAGAAAAGCAAACAGAATGCTAGGGATTATTTGGAAAGGAATAGAGAATAAAATGGAAGACATCATGATGCCTCTGCACGGATCCATGGTGTGGTTGCACCTGGAGCATGATGTGCAATTCTGGTCACCCCCATCTCAAAAAGGATATAGTGGAGATAGAAAAGATTCAAAGAAATGCAACCAAAATGGTTAAGGGGTTAGAAGAGCTCCCTGAAGCAGAGAGGCTAAACAGATTAGGGCTCTCAGCTTGAAGAACAGAGAGGGGGGAAATAATTAAGTTAAATAGGGAATGGTTAGTTACCCTTTCAAACAGCACTAGGAGACACTCTTTAAGGCTAACAGGGAGCAGATTTAACAACAATTGGAGAAAGTATGGTTTTTTTTCTCAATGCACAATCAAGCTGTGGAATTCATTGCCAGAAGATGTGATCAAGGCAACAAGCATAGCTGGGTTTAAAAACAGTTTGGACAAGTTCATGGAAGAAAAGTCCATAAATAGTTATTAATCCCATGCTTTTTTGAATTCCGTTTACCATTTTGACCTCCATCACCTTTTCCGAGAGTTGATTCCATGAAGAATTGTCTCCTGATTCTAGCCCTCTGGAGCTTCATACTATATAACCTCTTGTTCTCTGAAAAAACAGATTTGCTTCTTGCTCCTGATTTATATCTTTGAGGTATTTAAATGTCTCTATCATATTAGCCATGCTTTTCATGCATTTTTCTTCTTTATCGCTACGTCCTCTTTTCCAGTATCAAACCTTTTATTGATGGGGATACCTGTGCATCTTCCTCCATATTTGTACAGTTCCTGTCAGGCTGTGTATTTGTCTCCATGTAAGATGCCTCTCTGGGTTTGGGTGTGTCTCCGTGTTACTGCATTTCTGGCTGTAAGATGACATGCACGATTGGTGGTAAGGTTGATGGCCCTGGTTGCGTCTGTGCCTGGAGGTTTCATCACCCGACAATGGCTTTCGAGGGCCGGGATTACTACAACTCATTTATTATGGAGACAGTTGCCTATTGGCCATTTGCCACCGGTGCAAAAGTGTGTGTGTGGGGGGGGTCTTATAACCCTCCACCCATAACTCTGCACTCCAGAGCAGCAGGGTCGGTAACATCTGTATCTCTCTAGCCCCACAATTTGCCTCGAGTTTGTTCAGACATTCTTGCCTCGATTTTTCTGGCCAAATAGCTGACACCGTTTATGTATCTTTCTTCCTTTCCCGATGTTTCGTCCAGATCTCTGATCCCATTCCCATGGAAGCGATCGTGTCCTTTGACAGGCGCGCACAGCATCGCTAACACTGCACAGAGTACGCGGTGTTTCCTGTCCATCATCATGGCTTTGGCAGAGAGAAGACATGCTCATTGCCATAAGCTGCGCTGACCCTTGGGGGCTGTGAATGACAAATTTGTTTTGACAAGTAAAGTGAGTGAGCGTGACCTGGAAGTCATGGCAGAGGTATGCAAGTATACACAAACCGAGCAAAGCACCAGCACCTCCTAATGTCTCCTAGTTCACCATTTAAAAATCGAAAAACGAAAAGCAGCACATTTACTTTTAATTAACAGCTTTCAGATAATTCTGTCCTTTCGCCTTCCACTTGGCCTCTCACCTTACTCTCAACAGGGACTCAAATGCAACCTCTCTCATTACCCCCCACCTTGCATGAAGGAGTCATTATACACCAGCCTCTCTCCTTACTCCATCCCATCTGGCTTTCGTCAGGGCATTATTCTGCATACTCTCCTTATACATTCCTCATCAAGTTCTCATCGGGGAGCAAATATGCATGGCCTCTGCGTATTACCCTTTCATCAGGAAACCATCATGTACAATCTCCTCTCTTAGTCGCTCTACTGTGCCAATGTTTACAATATCTGCAGATACGTACACAAACGCAAACCCTGCCTAAACATACAGCCTAACCCAGGTAAAGCTCGACCATATGTGTACAGTCACGTTCAACCTAACCATACAGGCTATCATGCATAGCCTGACCACACGTGCATTGTCGCACGCAGCCTGACGAAGCACAATGCTGTCGCATATAGCCTGAAAGAGATGCACGATAACCTGCTTGCTGCACATTACCCCTGCCCCCTTGGGAATCAACACCCACCTCTTCTAGCCCGCAGCCAGGATGTAAGCACAACAATCACATTGCCCCTATTATGAAACAATTTCGTTGGCTATCTGAAAGGTTTTGAGCCAAGTCTAAGATCATGCCGCTTGCATAGAAAGTTTTTTTCGGTTAGGGATGCACTCATTTAAAAGATTCCCTGAGATATCGTCCTTCAAGGGTCTTAAGATCTGTAACTGATGCTCTCTTGGTGGTTCCAAATGTTCGGCAGGCTAGATGATCTAGAACAAGAAACAGAGCATTTTCCTGCACATTGCTTATATGCTTTGCAAATATTATACTCTGCTCCGCTGTCAGGTCTATGCTAAGATGGTTTAGTTCTTTGCATATACACCGTGGATTATTATAGTTGTATTGATTTTCTGTGTTTTTGTTTTTTAATTAATTTATGGTCATTTTGTTTTTAGCTCTGTTACTGATGTAAGGGCACCCAAAATTTGCCCCTTATTAGAGGAGTTGCCTTTAACTCTTATGGCCACAGAGGTCTCGACAGACCCTACCCTACTAGTGAGGTCAGTGTAGGTTTGGAGTATATTAGGAGGCCTAACGCTCCCCATAGGAGGGAGCCTTAGTTTTGAGACAGATTCAGAGGGAAAAGGTGCACCAGAGGAGAATGCTGGGGGTTCCTGAGAGGGAGTCTTCTAAGCACAGGATGAAGGCACAGCTACTGGGGTCTTTCCCTTCATAGGGACAGTACCAGGAGTGGGACCCCCTCACTACCAAAGAGGGTCTGGAAAAGAAGAATTCCTGTCCAGTGAAGGGGACTGAGACCCGCGGTCCGGGTGCTTAGTACTCACAGGGAGGGGAAGGGTCCTGGGGTTCAGCAGGGGACCTGAAGAAAAGAGGCTACCAGGAAGCAGAGGTGTTTGAAATTCCTCCTGTCTTGGAAGACAATGTGGCGAAGCGTTCACTGAGAGGATTTTAGCCCTTAGTGGGTTGTTTTTTGGAAAAAAAAAAAGCGGCCCAGCTGAGGAAGGTGTCCCGAGGAGCTCCTGGTTGGGTTCAGCCAGAGGCTCTCTGGAATGGGAGAAGCTGCCGAGAGGAAGTAGCTGGAAAGACCCAAGGGATGAGAGCTGCGGTCCCTGCAGAGCTGACCTGCTTTGGGAATGCAGAGTGTTTCAGCTGAAAGTGTCAGGTTTTTGGGTTTTTTTCATGTGTGGTTTTGGATTTTTTTTTTTTTTTTATTGCTCTTGGGTGCACTTAGAGTATCACTATTTTGCGCTTTCGTCTCACTTGCCACCAGTAAAGAACTTTTACTTTCAACAACAGCTTTGGAGTCTGTCTGGTGGTTTTCTTTTTATTTAGCAATTTACATGCGCAAATCGGGAGATTTTCTAACATGCGCACGGCAATAAAATGACCAGTTTTACCAATCAGTCTACCAGTTTGCCCGGTCCATCTGCAGGTCTCATCGATACCCTTTTAGCTCTTCAGCCTGAAGTCCCCCCATCTCACCCAGGCCTTCCACCCAGCCACTATTTCGCTGTTAAGGTATTTACGATCACTTACTCCAGATATTGCGCAGGAGTAAATATGTGCCAGTAGGCTGACAAATTTACATGCATAAATCGCTTATAAAATAGCAACTTACTTGTGTAAATGTTGGTCCCGCCCTGAAATGCCCTTAGACCGCCACATTTTTACGCGCGCACATTTGCTCATGGACTTTGACTTATGCGCGTGTGTTGAGGCTTCTATAATAGCATATATTCGTGTTTATGCTATTTTTACATGCGTAATTGCTGATTTTTACATGCGCAACTGTTGAAAATTCACCTTTCAGTGTATGGCTACATTTCTGAATCACACATGTTGTGGATTTTTTGAGCCAGACGTTTCCTCCTGCACCTTTGGGCATCAAGGTCAATCGGACCCAGGGCTGGGATCTTGCCAGGATTCACAACTACCCAGGGATTTTTCCCCTATTGTAAATCCCCCTCTCACTTAATCCAGGGGTAGCCAACTCCGGTCCTCGAGAGCCACAAACAGACCTGGTTTTCAGGATATCCACAGTGAATAAGCATGAGAGAGATTTGCATACAACAGAGGCAAGCACATGCAAATCTCTCTCATGCATATTCATTGTGGATATCCTGAAAATCCGCCCTGTTTGTGGCTCTCGAGGACCGCAGTTGGCCACCCCGACCCAGTCCAATTACCACAGCAGTAGTCCTCAGCCGGTGGCCACACACCAGAGCTCCTTCCAGAACTTAGATACTAAGCCCTCTGGGGATAGGAAAATACCTACGGTACCTGAATGTAATCCACTTTGAAGCGCTGAAAAAAGTGCAAAAAGCGGCATATAAATCTAAATAAATAAATAAATAGCCCTGCAATGATAAGTCCTGAAGTTCAGTCACTAGATGTCGCCAACGTAGGAATGGCTCAGACTCCCTTCCTCTTAGGGACTACAAACACTGCCTCTCCCTGACCGATCCCCGGTGAGCAGAGAACCATACCCAGGGTCCTCTGCATGCTATTCTAAGGGACAGCATTCCTAGTAGTGGGTGCAAGCTTTTCTTTTACCAATGCTACTTTTGTAATGCCAATAAGTGGAAAGATGCATTGCCCCTCTTTCTCCTCACAGGCAGTAAGAAAAATCAACAGCTTTGCTCTCATTTTTACAGCAGAGGCAAGTGAAGGGAAACAAGGGGTGAGAGACAGGTTGGGATAAAAAATTTGCATCCTTACTTCTAAATACGATTTAAAAAAAACCCTTTTTATGTTAAAATCTTTCTGCATCAGGGGCTGGGGACCACGCCTGCTGGGTTTATTATTACAACCCAGCAAGGAGGCAGTAATCTCCTCTGGCTTCTGCCCAAACTCATCTCCTGGGGAAGGGGAGAGAGAGACGAGCCCCTTGGATGCTTCCTGTGCCTCCAGCACAGAGAGAGGGAGAGCGAAAAAAAGGGATGAAGAGCAGGGAGAGGGAACAGGAGAAGGTGGGAGGCGAGCAAACAGTGAGGAGAAAGGAAGGGGAGGGTGATGAAGGATGAAGAAAGAAAGGACAAGAGAGTGGCAAAACGGCGAGAGAGAGCGAGGGAAAAGAGCAATGTTTTCTCTCCACTAAAGCTGAGCTGGGAATTCACGAGGTCCTAAAAACCAAGTTTTACACTGGAACTGTGTGGCTACATCTAGCAGAGAGGGGGGAAATGGGCCCTCACCCTTCAGATTATCCCCAGTCCAGCTTGTGTATGGGGGGGGGGGGTAGGAGGAAAGGTCCCTTCTGGTCTGTGAGTCCTGGGTCAGCCGGGGCACCAAGGGGGGGGGGGCAGGTAGTGCTTTGGGAAAGATCTGAAGGAGGCTTTCAGCTAGAATTAGAAACCATTTGCCTTCTCTAGCTGAGAAGCTGGAATGGACGGGGGAAGTGGCCGACGTGCGTGCTGTGCTGTTGGAAGGTCCGGTAATTGGGGCCCTTCTTCTCCTGCCAGGCTGGGCCCGAGCCATGGGCCAGCACCGGGCCATACAATTCACCAGGTATCCTAAGAGAGGCACTCGCCTAACAGCGAACAGAAGAGCTTCAGTGCAAGCGAGGAAGCAGATGGCCAGCAAACACAGCGGAGCCATGAGATTATTCACCTGTTTTTATTTTTACCTCTTCTGGATTTTGTCATCATTTACTTATTTTTATTTACTTATTTATTTATTTTGGTGAAAGTTAAGGCAGATAGAAAGGTTACCCAATTGGTAATGCTGCTGTACCAGAACGTAATCTGCTTCGAAAGGGCCGACCAGCCGTGAAAGGTGGAATAGAAATCAAAAACTAATTTATGCACAGAAGAGGTGCAGCAGTGCAAGCATCACCCCCCCCCCCCCCCACACACACACACACACACACACTCCCAGACCCAGCATGGGACAGGGACAGCACAGACAGCAGCAATAAGGAGCTTTCCTCACACACACACACTGCTCCCACCACCGCAGGCTTCCTTCACACACACACACACACACACACACACTCCCAGCTCCAGCATGGGACAGGGACAGCACAGGCAGCAGCAATAAGGAGCTTCCCTCTCACGTACACACTGCTCCCACCACCGCAGGCTTCCTTCACACACACACACACACACACACTCCCAGCCCCAGCATGGGACAGGGACAGCACAGACAGCAGCAGTAAGGAGCTTCCCTCACACACACACACACACACACACACTGTTCCCACCACCGCAGGCTTCCTTCACACACACACACACACACACACACAATCCCAGCCCCAGCATGGGACAGGGACAGCACACACACACACACACACACACACTCCCAGCCCCAGCATGGGACAGGGACAGCACACACACACACACACACTCCCAGCCCCAGCATGGGACAGGGACAGCACACACACACATACACACACTCCCAGCCCCAGCATGGGACAGGGACAGCACACACACACACACTCCCAGCCCCAGCATGGGGCAGGGACAGCACACACACACACACACACTCCCAGCCCCAGCATGGGGCAAGGACAGCACAGACAGGAGCAATACGGAGCTTCCCTCTCACACGCACACTGCTCCCACCACCGCAGGCTTCCTTCACACACACACAAAGAAACCTTTGCAGCTAGCACTGAAGGACATTTGTCCATAGGGGCTACCTTTAAGAAGGCAATTGTGGGAGGTTAGGGAGCAACATATGGGGAAGGAGTGGGGGAGTCTATTGAGGTTATAAAGAATTCAGCTGGGGTGGGGGGAATAATTTGATTCCCTTACTTCACATGTTTGGGGAGGAAATGGGAAAACCCGTGAACTGATTTTGTATTTTGGCTTGGTGCGCCTAAGAGCAAATGTACGCCAATTATTTGTTTGCAATATTCGATGTAAAAAAGAAAAGTTGAAACACAGAAGTGAATTTTCAGTTTTCCTGCAGAGGTTGCAGGCCTGTGGCTTCTAAGTTTGCTCCCCCCCCCGTCACAGAGGCCGAACAATTTTCAGGGGCCCGTTTTAACCCACGGAAAACATTTTGGAAAAAACAAGAGCGGGTAAAAGTCCTGTAGTGCCTTTTCGCTCAGCACAGCTGTTTCTGTGGAAACGTTCACCCTTCCAAAAGCTGAGGGGAATGAAAGCTTTGAACCCAAGAGGCACCGTTTTTAAAATTATGCAAAGGAAACTGCCCCGCCTTCATTTTGCCCAGTCCTTAAATCTGGCCCTCAGAGCCAGGGAGCAACCTCTGCTCTCGGTATCTCCAAATTTGCCGGAGTTTCCAATTCATTGTAAGGAACCACCAACCCCCCTTGCCTTTTCTGTTGAAAGAAGGCTTCCCTTTCAGTCTGCCCTCAGCGTGTTCTCTGGCTTTGGCATCCTAGACATTTGTATTCAGTTATTAAGCAGTCAGGTGTGAATGGAGCCTGGTTAATCATATATTCTAGCGCAGCAGGAGGATGAGTGAGGCATGGAGATTAGCGGGGAGAGGGGGAGAAGGATTTACTGACAGATTTACAGCTCTCCCTGGTTACAGCGAAACCAAGGTGCCTGGAAACTCATCCCTCATCACGTCAGGGAGTGCGCACGCTGACGGAGCGCTAGGCTCATGGGAAGCAGCCAGGACTGAGGAGGGCTGGGGCTGCGGCCGCAGAGGCAGCTAAAACCACCAACCAGGCTCAGCTAACAGTGCCGGAGTTCAGCTGGACTGAAGTTAAGTCTGAACAGGCGCAACGTACGTGGATCTGCGCGTGGCAAGAAGCAAGCGCCAGGAAAGACGCACGCATTATAGGGGGCACACGTCACGCTGTCTGCCCTGCTGCAAATGCCGCGGGTACTTTTCGCTTGCAGACCTTGCACCAATTTTAAAAAGGGACGTACGCGTGCCCGTTCCCTTTGCAATTTGGTCGTGGGTACAAAGTGCCTGCAGGCTCTGCGCTTGCTTTTTCGCACAAGTAGAATTTTCTTGGAAAGTAAACTCGCACAAGATTGGAAAAAAAATCCAATCTATGTTCAGTATTCTTCCGTCCCACCCAAAACCCATCCACAGGAATGCCTCGTCCAAAGGCAGCGAAAAGCGCACATGTTGGAGAACACCCCACATACCATTCCATGTAAAGGCTTTCGCCTATCTGTTCTAAGTTAACTGTAAACCGATACGATGTGCAAATGGTTGTTGGTATATAAAAATGTCCAAATAAATAAAATAAATACCTTTAGTAAAATTGAGGGGGTGGGGGGAGATTTTCCGACAGGCCAGTTTCCGCACACCACAGCAGGATGAAGTAGCCATTACGCATGGGTGACGTCATCTGTTGGCGCAGACAGGGACCCTGCTCTGAGAGCTAAGTAAAGATTTTATGGAGCCACCTCCTAACCCTTCACTCTCTTCAAGAACTTAAGTTTCAGCGAGGCAGTTAACTCTCCAGGGTGGGCATTAATTATGGCTAATTCATCCTGCTCTCTACAGAGAACCCTTTTTACAGGTAAGCAAACTTGCTTTCTCCATTGACAAGCAGGCATGAGTTAACATAATGCGTGAGGAGTCCCAAGCTGAGGGTTGCAGTACAGAGCAACTACCAAAACAAGTAACCCGGACTCTGTCAGAGGGGAGTGGACTACTGGGTGAAAAGGCTGCGCAAAACTGCTTGTCCAAATTTACTGTCCCTTCGAGACATGAAGGTGAGAATTGATGACCAAGTAGCAGCTTTGCAAATGTTTTCAATGGAAGTGGCTCTTAGATGAGCCACTAAAGCCACTATGGCTCTCACTTGATGTCCCCCCCTCCCCCCCCCGCACCTAACAGTGAACCATACAGTCCACTAGCCAGTTAGACAGTTCTTTTGGCAATTGCTTGCCCTAATCTATTGGGATCAAAGGATACGAACATCTAAGAAGCTTGACGATAAGGTTGAGTCCTTCTCAAGTAATATGCAGGGCTCTCTTGCAGTCCAAGGAGTGAAGAGCTCTTGCTCCTCTGTGTGCAAGTGGTTTCGGAAAGAAAATAGGGAGCACAATAGTCTGGTCATTACCACCCTGTAATGAAAGAACCGCAGGTATGGTAAATACAAAAGCAGAGCCTGTAATTTGCTTACTCTTCATGCCAAACTGATAGTTACAAGAAACACTTTCCAGGTAAGAAAATTCAAGTCCACTTAACATGAAAAGTTAAAAAGGAGGTTTCATGAGTTAAGCAAGGACCATGTTAAGGTCACAAAGCAGTGGACGTTTATTGCCAGAAGCTTGGAATGCCACAAACCTTAAGCCTAACAGCTGAAAGGAGATCAGAGTTCCTTCCCCCTGCTGCTGCTATGGTGCAATGGCACTTAGATTAACTGAAGAGAGGCTTAGCCCTTAGCTCTCCTGTGTGATGAGAGTCAGAGAGCTCCCCAATGAAACTGGAGGCTGAGCTAATAGACAAGATATGGATACATACTTGACATGGCCGTGCCAGTGCTATGACATTCAATATCTCCTTGTCCTGAATGATCTTCTGGACAGTTGTGGCAATGAGAGGAATTAGCAGATATGCATAGAGTAGATCAGTGCTCCAATTTAGCACAAAAGCACAGGGAACTGAACTGAAGTTGCTTGGAATTATGGAACAGAACCTCTCAGCTTTTTTTGTTGTCCTCTGAGGTGAGCAGGTCAATCATCGTCAATCCCCAAAGACTGACAAGCCCACGCCTCCCTGCGTGTTCACGTATGCCCTCTGTGAGGAAGCCCTTTGAAACTGGTTCTGAGCCAGTCATCACAATGACTATCTCCAGACAACCTATCTTGCAGGAGTCCAAAATATTCTGGCAGACAGCCTAAGCAGAGTGCTGCAACCTCATAAGTGGTCCTTGGAATAAAGGGATGCAGATGAGTTGTTCAGTCTTTGAGGATTGCCAGTTATTGACCTGTTTGCCTCAGGGGACAACAAAATAATTGTCATAGAGGTGTCAGTAGGCAGGATCACTTGATGCGCTAGGATACATGGTGAGAGGCCCAGCTTGAGAATCTCCAGATTTGTCCACCACTGAACGAAGATGCCTTTATCGTCAGGTCCCAAAGATTTAATGGAATAATGGTTGAGAGGGCTAATCCTACTAGCTTCAAAGGGCCCACTGAAGGCCCCATGTGCATAGGAGCCAAAGGAACTACATGCACCACTGCAGCCATATGTCCCAGAAGAACCAGGGCCGATCTCACTGGTGTTCAGTCCCACTGCAGAAAAGAGCTTACTAGACCTATCAATAACACTGGGCAACAAATTTTCACAAAAGTCATGTTACGGAAATGAAATTAGTCAATTCTTATACATTACCATGTGCTAAACATGAATGTGACTGTGAAAATGCAAAACTGGCTCTAGTTTTTTTGTAATATGCAATAATATAATTACATCTTGAATTGTATGCCAATAGTAGGAGACCTACGGTTAATACCGTTTGAAAAATGAAGTCATAGACTACGTCTTAGATTTCTTTGCTTGTCTCTTGTACACTTGTTCGGGAGCATCTCTGCGGAGTGTCCAGCAGTAGTCAGCCAGCATGAATATTTCAAATGCTCAACCTTTCTGACTGGGCTTCATATAGTACACTGCTGACATCAGCTTACTCAGCAGCAGCATGGCAGTAGAACTGCATTGCATCAGAAAATGATGTAATAAACTCTGGATGATGTGTACATGATGGTATTATGCAATATTACATCATTCTAGGCTTATTTACAGTCCTACTGGATAAATTTACATGACTAAACATAGAAAGTGAACTATATTAAATATCTTCAAAACAAGAGCCAATAAAAACTTTTCATGGTCATATTCGAGTTCAGCACATCAAGATACTACAGAGTAGGACCTTTTTAGGTCAGTAACACTTTCATTGTTGCCCAGTGTAATGTAGCTCTTTCGACTGGAAGAAATGTTTTCTCCTATGAACTGAATCGTTTGAGATGGGGGTCAGGTTGGACTTGAGTAAGGTGACCAGGAAACCCAGAAATTGGAGAAATTGAATGAGTACTTTGAGGGATTCCAGAACTGCTGTCAGAGATGGACCCATCACCGACCAATTGTCCAAGTAAGGGAATATACAGACTCCCTGCTGACACAAATGTGTAGCCACTACTGCAAGGCATTTTGTGAACAATATGAGGACTGGTAGTATACATTCTTCACCAAAAGCCTGAGGAGCTTCAATGGGAAGGAGTGAATGAGAAAGTGTGCATAAGTATCTTTTAGGTCCACAGCACACATTCAATCACCTGGTTGAATGAAAGGGAAGAATTATCTGAAGGGAGTTCATCTTGAACCTTTCTTGAACCAACAGTTTGTTCAGCCCTCCCAAGCCCAGAATAAATCGCAATCCCCCCTGACTTCTTGGAAATCAGAACATACTAGGAGTAGATCCCATAGCTACACTCCTGAGAAAGGACAAACTCAATTGCCTTGTGCTGCAAGAGCGACTCTACCTCTAGCTACAGCTGGGTAGATTGAGAGGGGTCAGAGCTGACGATTAACATAGAAACATAGATATGACAGCAGAAAAGGACCAAATGGTCCATCCAGTCTGCCCAGCAAGCTCATGGCAGCATCTGTCATGTCATACAATTCCCTCCATACCTAAAAGCCTCCCAGATCATCAAGCCAGGGTTCTTGTCAGCTGCTGTTTGAATCCAATTCCCCATCACCTCTTGCTGTTGAATCAGAGAGAATGATGGAGTTGCATCAACAGTATGAAGGCTTATTGGTTAAAGGTAGTACCCCCATACACTCTTTTCTTCATTTCCACCTTCTATCTAATTCCACTTTTCCTCTTTCCTCCCTGCCGTTGGAGCAGAGAGCAATGTTGGAGTGGCATCAGAAGTATCAGTCTGATTGGTTAAGGGTAGTAACTGCCACACTAGCAAGTTACCCCATGCACTCTTTTCTTCATTTCCATCCTCTAATCTTTAGGGATCCACAGTGTTTATCCCATGCCCCTTTGAAATCTTTCACTGATTTAATATTCATGACCTCCTCTGGAAGGGCATTCAGGCATCCACCACCCTCTCTGTGAAGAAATATTTCCTGATGTTGGTTCTGAGTCGTCCTCCAGGAGTTTCATTACATGCCCCCTAGTTCTACTAATTTCTTTCCAACAGAAAAGGTTTGTCAATTGTGCATCATTAAAACCTTTCAGGTATCTGAAGGTCTGTATCCTATCTCCCCTGTACCTCCTCTCTTCCAGGGTATACATATTTAAGATCTTCAATCTCTCCTCATAAGTCAATTGATGGAGACCCCCCACCATTTTTGTCGCCCTTCTCTGGACTGCCTCCTTCCTGTTTCTGTCCCTTATGAGATATGGTCTCCAGAACTGAACACAATACTCCAGATGAGGCCTCACCAATGACCTGTATCAGGGGATTATCACTTCCTTTTTCTTACCTGTTATTCCTCTGTGTATGCAGCCCAGCATTTTTCTGGCTTTAGCTATCACCTTGTCACATTGCTTTGCGTCTTCAGATCGCTAGCCACTATCATCCCAAGGTTCCTCTCTTGCTCAGTGTAAAATAGCCCTTCACCCCCATCACATACAGGTCTTTTGGATTACCACACCCCAAATGCATGACTCTGCACTTCTTGGCATTGAATCCCAGCTGTCATATCTTCAACTACTGTTCAAGCCTCCTTAAATCATGTCTCATTCTCTCTACTCCTTCTGGCATGTCCACTTTGTTGCAGATCTTAGTATCACCCACAAACAGACAAACTTTACCTTCAATCCCTTCCGCAATGTCGCTCACAAAGATATTAACAGGACTGGTCCTAACACTGATCCTTGTGGCACTCCGCTTAACACCATTCTCTCTTCAGAGTAGGTTCCATTCACCATCACACGATGTCTTCTATCCGTCAACCAGTTTGTAATTCATGTCACTACCTTGGCACTCACTCCCAATCTTCTCATTTTATTCACAAGCCTTCTATGTGGGATCATATCAAAAGCTTTGCTGAAATCCAAGTAGATCACATCTTCAAGCACTCTTCCTCGATCCAATTCTTTAGTCAATCAAATAAATCAATCAGATTTATCTGACAGGAACTTCCCCTGGGGAATCCATGCTGCCTCAGGTCCAGCAATCCTCCTGACTGTAGATAGTTCTCTATCCTTTCCTTCAGTAGAGTCTCCATTAATTTTCCCACCATCGAGATGAGGCTAACCGGCCTGTAGTTTCCAGCCTCTTCTCTGCTCCCACTCTTGTGAAGTGGGACCACCACCACTCTTCTCCAATCACTTGGCACCACTCTCGTTTCCAGGGATCTATTGAACAGGTCACACAGCGGACCTGCCAGCACATCTCTGAGCTCCCTCAGTATCCTGGGATGAACCTCCTCAGACCCCATGGCTTTGTCCACTTTCAGTTTTCCTAGCTCTTCCCATACATTTTCTTCTGTAAATGGAGTTTTATCTACTCCACCCCTATCCATCTTCAGTCTTGTTAACTAGCGACGGTCCTTCTCCTGGGTCTTCTTTAGTAAACACCAATTGAAATATCTGTTTAATATTTCTGCCATTTCTTCGTCTTTCTCCACACATTGATTCTTGTCACATTTGAATTTCAATATACCACTTTGGATCTTTCTCCTTTCTCTAATGTATCTGAAAAATGTTTTGTCACCTCTTTACCTCTTTGTCTATCCTTTCTTCCACATGACTTTTTTCTTTCTTGATTACTTTCTTTGTCTCCCTTAGTTTCACCAGATATTCTTCCCTGTGTTCCACTTTTTGGGATCCTTTATATTTCTTGAACGCTATTTTGCTTTTATTATGTCAGCCACTTTCCTTGAGAACCAGATCGGTTTCTTATTTCTCTTACTTTTGTTTACTTTTCTAACATATAGATTTGTTGCTTTTGTAATTGCTCCTTTTAGTTTGGCCCACTGTTGTTCCTTCTCTCCCATTTTTTCCCAGACTTCTAGTTCTACCTCCAGGTACACCCCCATTTTAACAAAGTCCGTATTTTTGAAATGCAAAACTCGGGTTTTCATGTGACTACTCTGATTCATATTTGCGATGTTAAACCATACTGTTTGATGATCTCCCAGACATGAGAGACATTATCCCCGTTAATGAGCACTAGGTCGAGTATAACACCCTCCCTCGTGGGTTCCATTACCATTTGCTTGAAGAGAGCCCCTTGCAAAGCATCCATTATCTCTCTGCTTCTGGTAGATTCCACAGAAGGGATTCTCCAATCTACGTCTGGCATATTAAAGTCTCCAACAATCAGCACTTCTTCTTTCCTTCCCACCTTTTGGATATCTTTGACCAGATCTCTTTCCAGTTCTTCCATTTGAGTCAGAGGCCTGTAAACCACACCAGTAAAAATGGATGAACCATCATCTTTTTTTAGACCATAATGCTTCTTCTCTACCCATTGAATCGTAGAAGGATGAGAAAAATGCAAATGATAACCAGACTACACAATTTTAGGACCCACTGATCCCTGGTGACATCGATCCATTAGAGAAGAAAGGACTAGGCCTTCCCACCACTGGAAAAGTCAGGGAGATGAGTCTCAAGGATAAAAATAATTGGTCCTATGCTCAAACTGCAAATTGATAGTAGGCCTTCGGTTTTCCCTCTGACAGCCTCTAGAGGGCAGCTATTGCAATTGAAGAATGAGAGGAACCTGAGGGCATTGAAAAGAGCAGAAGAGACATTTTTGGAAGAATGAACACTTGTAGAAAAAGTACAGTCATCTGGCTGGGGCTGGCTGGTCCCCTGCCACCACTGACAGCAACTGTAGGGTGGATTAATGCTTCTTAATTAGAGCCATCATTTCTTTCATCTTATCACCAAACAAGTTATCTCCAACACAGGGAACATCCGCCAGATGGTCATGCATCTCTTCACTATGGCCATTCATTCTCAACCACACAAGCCTTCACGCTCCAATGGAGCGGCAGAAGTTTTGGGTATGGTGTCAAAAGCTTCCTACATGAAGCAAATCATATGCTTCTGACATTCCTTTGTATTCAGGATATCCACAATGAATATGCATGAGATAGATATGCAGACAATGGAGACAGGGCATGCAAATCTATCTCATGCATATTCATTGTGGATATCCTGAAAACCTGGCCTGTTTGTGGCTCTCGAGGACCGGAGTTGGCCTCCTCTGCTCTACTGCTTGGCAGACCTCTACCAGTTTTGGGTCTAATGATTCCCTCAAAGGGTTTCAGCTTCTGAATACATTCATTCAAATATTATGGCATGTCTCGGCACTAAGCATGGATCCCTGGAAAACCTTCTTTCCAGACATGCTTACACAAGATCTTGAGATATCCCATAACCCATGCAACATATAATCATGCAATATGTACCTTGCAATATGGAGTCATATATATCATGATACAATGCAGTCACACTGAGTTAATATATTCTACACACCCATGTCCTTTGCCACCATGCATTAGGGAGCCATATACCATGAAACCTGGTAGCCAACCTGAGCTAATATATCCCACCTACCTATATAGCTATGTATAAAAGTTTACTGTCTTTATCTTGTTTATCTTGCTCCATCTTGTTACATAATTTATTATCATGTATTATATATTCTATATGCATTGTTGCTCTTTTTTTCGGCCCCCTCGGCCTCTTTGTCTGTTCTCTCCCCCTCCCCCCCCCCTCCATTTATTGTAATTTCCACCTGCTGTAAACCGGCATGATGTTCCCCACTAATGTTGGTATATAAAATCTTTAAATAAATAAATACCATGCAACCATGTAGTCAAATCAAATTTACATACCTTACTCGCCCGTGCTGTCAAACTGGTCTTGCATGCTTACATACCCATGCACTATATACAATCATAAAAACAACCTAGTGAACATACTCTACACAATCATGTTAATATGCAGTCACTCTGCATTATGAGCTGTGCAACTATACAAAATGCATCCAAGAGTCAGGAGTAGGGGGATGTATTGTGTGAGCATTAGAAGTGATGAGTGGTTAGTCACTGAGGAACAAATTCTAAGTTTAAATAACATGCATAGCAGCAAGCTTTCTCCTACTCTTACTCTCTCTTCTGCCTTCTTTCCGCGGCGTTTTTTCTTGTAGACTTTCACTCTCACTTTATTTCTCCTTCTCTCACACACAGTCACTTTGTTTATCCTCTTCCATTACTGCCTCCTTCCTCCCCCCTTCCACATCTATGCATTCATCTCTGGACCCCCTTTCCCCTTCTTCTATCCCCTCTCCCTCTCCTGAGCTGTCAGGAGTCCTTGGGAAAGAAGCTTCTTGCAATGAATGCTGGATGATGCGGTAGTATTGGCAAGCTGGCGGCTTCTGTCTTTGATAAGGGATGCGAGAGCAGGAAGAGGCTGGGAAGGAGTGGCAGAAGGGCCTCACGGGATGGAAGGGGAGTACTCTGTTTGCATGGTGTGGCGGGAGTTAATGAGGTGCTGCCATCCTGGACATGTTAAAAGAAGACCGAATCCAAGCACTTTGCCTGCCCGGGGACAGGGGAATCAGACACCAGATAAACAGATATCCAGGAGTTTAAGGGAAGGAGTTTAATTTTTTAAATTTATCTCATCCCATATGATTACAAAAGATCTCGCAAAGATTCATCAATGAGTGGTGGGCCACTAACAGCACAACTGCAAGACCAGTGGATAACAGAGCACTGAGAAGACTCCTGTGGTTATGGGAAGCATAAGATGCTCTTGGACGGAAAACAGATGCCAAGTAATACAGTGCTTAATGAAGCTGCTGTTGCAGACCATGCAGGAATCTGAAGTGTTACCAGCAGGAGGCGGTCTGCTGCTGAGAGAGAAGATGGAGCTGCTGAGGCTCAGTCATCCCAGTGTGCCCTTCAGACCTGATCAGGAGTGCCACGGAAAAGTCAACACTGTCTGATGCTCAGATTCAGACCAGCTTTCAGGCTCTGTTGTCAGCACCTTGCAGCCACAAGAGAGCTCAGCAGTGGCACTTACAAGTTCATGAGCTTCTTTCTGAGAACCTGCGTAATCACTGCGTATCTCTCCTTTTCCTAGCTCCAGCATTCAGCACGTCCACTGCACACAGCATCTCCTCGTCTTCCTCTTCCTGAGCGCCTCCTGCGAGTCCTTTCGGACCCTGTTTTATCCCTAGAAACCTTCATTTACAGTTTTTAGTTTATTTTTCATGGGAATTTGTCCCTGTTTATTACAACAAGAACAAAAATGGGAAAGATCGGTGGAAAAGAAAAACCGATGTAATTTTTTCAATAAAAGTTTATTAGCTGGAAAGTGGTTGGTTGGTTAATAATTAGAAAAATGTAAGGTAATGGAATATTATCAATTGATGAATATTTGGAATATGAAACCATAACCCTTTCCATAAAAAAAAATTTTCTTATCAACAATTTTTTCAAATAAAATACATTTTTCAAAGGTATTGTTGAACACATCATGTAGCATCAATTATAGTTTTATTTGATTGAAGCAAGTTGATTTGGATGCATGACAATTACTAATCTGCCTATGTGATGAATGTCCACACTGTTGCAGATCTTAGTGTGATATGTAAAAGACAAACTTTAACCAGTAATCCCTATGCAATATCACGTGAAAAAATATTGAACAAAATCTATCCTGAGGCAGTCCACTAACCACTCTTATTTAAATGCATTAATCGCCAGTCTAGAATACAATACAGATAAAATCCCAGAAAATACCACAAGATAAACAGTCCAATTAACATAAAATAAAAATGGTAATTAAACTCATATTTCAATTATGACTGTACGGAACTTCACAGCTAACTAGTCTTTGTAACTGTTTCTAAACTTGATTGCAATCCGCCTTGGGGGTCATTCTTAGAAAAAGACAGAATATCAAATAAAATAAAGAAAAGAAAACCTGGGTATCATTTAGGCAAAATTCTGCCCAGAAAAATAAGATACAGAATATTATCAATAAAATAAAAACTCTAGTCAACAAGCCAAAACTCAGCAATTCTGCATAAGACCTTATAAAATATCAAAATTAAATGCTTTGTAAATACATAAGCTCTTAAAAGCCATCCAAAATGAAGATAGTTGTCCAAATCTCAACTCCTTTGGGAGAGAGTTCCAAAAAGCAGGAGTAATATAACACGAGCTCTGGTTTTTACCAGTCAAGGTTTTTGTAAAAGGCCATAATGCAGAGCAGCAAATCATCACAAGAATGTAGCTAACAATTTCTTAATCTTTTCCAACAGATATTCAAGACCCTGACCGCATAAAATTTTAAACTGAGATCTATAAGAAATCAGAAGCCAATGAAATGTGAATAAAGCTGGGGTGATACGATTCCTAGTCTGGCAGCCAATATTCAGAATGTGCGGCCCACGTTTCGCAGCATCGGTAAATTGCACAAGTTCTTTAATGGCAGCCCTTCAAATAGAGAAATGCAGGAGTCTAATGAAGAAAGAAGAAAAGACTGAATCACATGTTTGAGTTGGTTACCAAACAAAAACACCTTCAGAGGGCCAACTAGTCTTTGAACCAGGCTCTTTCACAGACACGCAATTCAAAAATTAAGGAAGGCATCCGGCCTAAACTTTTCGTTTGTGATCTCAGATGAATTGGGACCCCATCCAAGATAATGTGCACCTCTGCCATATCTATCTCTGTGTTACTGATCCAGTTTATGGGGCATTTAGCCCTACTCTGTTGAGTTTCATCCAGGCCAATACCCTACTCAAGCATTCATTGATATTCCCAACCAAAACGGACAAATCCCTATTCATTGGGCCATAAATCTGCAAATCATTAGCATAGTATTGAGTAAAGTCTCCCAAAAGGGTTGAATTAGCGCCAGTTTGAAACTTTTGAGCAGTAGAGCCAATTATCTGGGTTTCTACTCTGGCTTTAAAGCCAAATGTTCTCCTAATACCCAGCACTCAGTGCGCAGAGATGTTAAAAACGGGGGCAATATGTTCTCTTGCGGAATCCTCACATTCCAGTTTGGGTTAGGGTAGGAAGCCTTCCTACTTCTAGACCACCGATTGCATTCTACCACTTAGAAAGGATCATTGATTTGCACTATAACACTAACCTGCCTCTGACACCAACGTCCATGGGTCGGGAGAACAGGATCTCATGGTTGAAGGTGTCAAAGACTCCGATAAGGTCCAATAGAATTTCAGTCAACAGAGAGAGCCATCCTTGTCCAAACCAGATCTCAGGTCATTTATTAAAGCTATCAAAAGCAGTCTCAGGACTGAATCCCGCTCAAAAGCCAGACTGACAAGTGTCCAAGCAATTGTGAACAGACAAAAACTTATCAAGCTGATGTAGCACTGCTGTTTCTAATTAGTTTTGCTAGAAATAAAAGATTTGCCACCTGATTATGGTTTTCTACATCCAAATAGGTTTTTTGTTGGGGTTTTTTTTTAACATGGATTTAACTAATGCATGCTTAAAAGATGACTGAAAAAGAAGCTTCAGTCAAGGAGTCTCGAATAACAGACGTTATCCTATCACCTAGCAGCTCTCCAGATGCAAGGATTCACTTGCAGATAAAAAGGAAGTGAAACTGTGGAGAGGAGGGGAGAGGGGAGTTAGAGCCTGGTGTGACTGGATGGGTTCAGGACCCATTGTGAATTCTTTCTCCCAGACACACACACACACACACAGAGACACACACACACACAGAGACACACAGATACACACACACACAGAGACACACACAGAGCACACACACACAGAGACACACATACACAGACACACATACACAGACACACATACACACACAGACACACACACATACACAGACACACATACACACACACAGACACACACAGAGCACACACAAACACACACACACAGAGACACACACACACACACAGACCCACACACATACACACACACAGACACAGACACACACAGAGCACACACAAACACACACACACACAGAGCCACACACAAACACACACACACACAGAGACACACAGATACACACACACAAACACACACACATACAAACACACACACACAGAGAAACACATACACATACACTTGAACACACTCTTCTTCCTGATTACCCAAATGATCTTCCATTCCCAGGCTCCACCAGTGCTCAAACCCGAGCTGTTCTTCACCCACCAAAAGTGAATTTACACCATTAGCTTTGCTCCACGTCCTCAGATCCTGGAAAAAAAGGTGGCAGAACGCCATTCTAGACTGTTGTTTCAGAAATTAAGCCGTGGGTAATAGACACAAAAAGGCATTCAAACAGCACAAGTCCGAAACTTGTGAGCAATAGCGTATTGCCAGGGTCGACGCCTTGATGATTGGCGCTACTGCTCACAAATTTGTGCTAATTTGACCCCCTTTTTTTTGTGTGTGTCCCTTCTTTAGATTGAAGTGTCTGCTGGACTGCTACAGGACCACACCCTCCTCTCCTGGTCTCTGCACAACAGGAGGGGAAGGGCTGAATTAGGGAGCAGAGTGGCTCTTCTCTGCTCTGTCTGCTCCAGGCTCGCCTCCCTCCTTCCTGCAAGCTCCCTGGAGGGGAGGGGCTGAAACCTCTGCTGTGCTGCCTCATGAGCCTGAAAAGAAGTGGTGGAACTCAGTTTCAAGCAGTTCCCCCACCAATTAAGCCCTGTACAGATGCCTTTATTTGAGGCACTGTTATTGTTATTATGTAAACCGTTTTGATTTGTAACCTGTTACAAGAAATTCGGTATATAAAACTGTTAAATAAATAAATAAATAAAATAGAAGATGGACACGAGTCTGAATGACAGGCAGACGACTAGTCTTTGCTTAATAACACTTGTGCTTCAGAGCTATCCATCGGTACAAAATGTACCCAGGAAACCGGTGAGGAGGCATTGGCCTGTAATGAATCTCTTGCCAGCTCCAAGGCACTGCTATTTGCCCGATGGATCTTTTGAATTTTTTTTTTTCCAATGAAAAACACAGCAAAACCGTTGCAGTCCAAAACAACAAGAAGCAGATAACAACTGCCTAGAGGGAGAAATCAAATCTTTAACTTGTTGAGTGTTATTCTGTGTGCTCTCGTTTTTGATACTAAGTTCATGCAGCCTCAGGGAGGGTATTTTTTTCAGCCGCCCACAAATGGCTAATGTGTGCAGGTGCAAGTTTTCAAAGCAGACCTTATGCGTATCAGACCGCCTTGAAAATTCCCGGGGTGTTCCGGACACGTCGTACATGCAGGAGGCTTCACCCTCTCCCGAGCATGCTTGACTGTTCGCATGTACGTTTAAGGTGCATGCTTTTGAAAATCAAACTACTGCCCTGCATGCACAGCCTCCAAAGTTACTCTTCCGCATGCCAGGCTATACCGCCAGCCCTGGGGGATAATTCATTTCCAGGGACTGCAAGCTATGAAGAGAGAATTATTTTACTTCCAGGAACTCTGCCGAATCTATTAGCATGGCAAGAAATGCAGGCTGGAAATTAGGGAGATACTTTATTACTCAAGCATGTTTATCTGTGAAATGTGCACGAAGGATATTGTGTTAGTAATATGTGGTTAGCTGTTCCGTTAAGTGCGATAAAGGATGTGGCATGGAGCCTAGCTTATTCCACCATTTATAACCCTTATGGCAAAAAGGTATTTTTCCCATCTGTAATAAAGCTCTAGTGCTCCCTCTGTCTCCTCATGCCATCCAGAAGACTACCAGTGCTGCAGCCGAGTTAGAACAGTAAATCTCGGGTGAGGAGAAATTTCACATCTATTCCCAGCTCTGCTGCACTCTGTGGCCTTGAGCAAATCAATCTATTTCCTGCTGCAACAGTTTAATCACTTATCAGAATTTGGACAAGCACCTGGAAGAAAAAGTCCATAAACAATTATTAGCGAGGTAGACTTGGGGAAAGCCACCGTTTACGCTTGGGAGTGAGATACAAGAAATGGATCTCCTTTTTGGGATCAAGTCCCCAGCTGATCCCAAAAAGGAGATCCATTTCTTGCATCTCCTTTTTGGTCTGAACCAGCATGGTACATCTTATGATCTTAAAACTGGAAAAGCAAGATATAAATTTGATAAATTGAATGATATAGTTGTGTGTGCACTTTTTAAACTCTTTGGGACTGATTTTCGAAAGGATTTATGATGAATACTTCTTCTTTGGTACCAGCCTGGCCCAATGTACTTGCTTAGGGTCCGGATATGTGCAGTGGGGACCCCCATGCCTCCAGAAGAAACATTGTGAAGCAGAACTCATCTCTGCTAACAAGCAAAGTTTCTTTACTGGGAAAACTGGGATAGAAAAGCAGTAAAACATTACATACATAGTTGCATGACTCAGTAAAGGTGATTGTGCTGTGTGACCAGACACAAAAGGCACCGAGCAAGTTGGAGACTCCACCCACTAGTACAGGTTACATCCTATCTAGGTAACACCTACAGCCCCATCCCTTCCCATGCAAGGTCAGGTGACATAGCTGGGAAAAGTTAACTCTTGGCTTTCTGGTCTAGAGGATGACCTTTTGCTATCAGTCCTTCAGCCATTTACATGTATAAAACCCAGTTTTATGTATGTACATGGCCTACACGCACAAAAGGTTGTGCAAAACCCAATTTCATGCATATTTTTGTGCATGGCCACAATGGGCATTCCAGGGTGCAGAGTGGCAGCAGAGAACGGATTTACGCACATACACATGCACATAAATCTATCCCCTGCATGGGATAACCCACACAAAGTTACACCTGCGCATAGCAGGACAGCGCCCAAACTTTCAAAGCAGACTTGTGCACGGAAGTCCGCCTGGAACATCTGGGCTAAAGTCTGCAGAAGGCAATTTTCAGAGCCATCTACTCAGGTAAGCCGGCTGACTTGAAAACGGCCCCTTCCTCAATCCGGCCAGAAGTCCTACATGCATGCATGCTTGCAGCTGGATTGAAGAGGGATGTTTCCAGGGGCATGGGTTTTTGGGTGGGATTGGAAAATAAGGCACACGGATTGCATTTGATAATCTCCGTGCAATAAGGTGAACTTGAACAGCCCGGCGTGTGTCAAAAGCAGGAGAAGCGCGCACAGGTTGGGCCGGCGCACGCAGCGGTGGATTTTAAAGGCTGCCCAGGTAACGCGTGTATTTGCCGCTGCGTGCACAAATGAAAGTTAAGCGAAAGGGGCAAGGCGTGATCTGGGCGGGGCATGGTCCGTTCTTAGATTTTAACTTAAAATTAGCACGTAAATGCTTACGCTGACCGGCGCGCGCCGGGATCCCCTGCCACGTAACTTTACTTCTGCTACGCGTGGCGCGTAAGTTGTAAAACAAAATATTCTAAGCAGATTAGCGGGGTTTTAAAGGTAGGGGCAAACGGGGGAGAAGGGAGGCTATTAAACTTAGGGGGCATTGGAAGTCCTCTCCCTTACCTGGGCAAACTGGGAACGAAGTGGGAAAACTGGTAGCGGCGTTGGCGCGCGTGCCTTTTAAAATCCCACCACTCACGCAGTAGACTTGCTGTTTATGCGCAAAAGGTGCGCATCCACTTAAAACTGCACGCACATGTGCACGCGTATTCGCGCGATTGTTATAAAACGGCCGCGTCCTTGGGCGCGGGCCGACGAACACGCGCACGCGTACCCCTCGCGCGCTGGTTTAAAATCCGCCGTCCCTATTTTCCCATAGAAGTTCCACTTCAAAAAAGGCAGGTACCTGGGGCAGTTTACAAGGAGAAAGTGCCCCGCGTACGTCGTACTCCTTGAAAATTAAGAGCCAGGTCCGAGGGTACAAAGTGCCCGTGAACTGTGCATCCAGCCAGACGGTTTGAACAGTGGCCCCTGTATGGGGAAAGATCGATCAAAGATTTGGCCACTGCAAAATTTGTTCAGCTTGTGAGGAAGGTGTTTCAGTGATCTGAACGGGGAAAAACAGAAGCAAAGCCTCACTAAATCTGCCCCCCCCCTCCCCCCACCACCCCCTTGCCCCAGTAGAAAGCCCATTGAGATCAAGTTTGGACGACAGGCATAAGCAGGGTTTGCTTGCTCAGTTTGGAGGGGTAGGGAGATCATGTTGGTGGAGGCCAAGGGAAGATTCAGTACAGCATGTGGAGTGTTCGGGGGCAGCTCCCCCCTCCTCCCCCCACCCCCAAAAAATAAATCTATGCCTATGATGAAAGGTGTCATGACAATACAGATTCCTGCTGCTTTCTGAGCTAGGACAGGTCCATTAACCCAGATCTCTGAGTCTCCGAGCCCGGCGTGGACTGGAGGAAACGCTGCACAGCGGAGAAGCCATCCAAACTATATTTTCTACAATTTCTGACCCTACAAGAAGCTTGTAAAGTTCCAGCAACAGCTCGTTTGTCTTCCGCTATTTTGTCATGTTATTCCTACATTTGGGGGCTTTTAGGAATTAGTGCAAACACGGAAACATCCTAGCTGGTTTGAGGAGGACTTGGCAGTACGCTGCTGGCTACTTTCCCCACCGTCTTCTCCTCCCTTGTGCTTCGTGGATCCCTGCTCCAGCTGGAAGATCTGACATCTCTCTGCTCGGCCCTGCCGCTCACGGCGCTGTAAGCTGCAAAAAAAACTGAGAACGCGTCTCGCAGGCTGAGATGGATTTCGCACACTCCGTCTGCTCCAGGCAGGAGAGACCTGTCTAGGAGGAGATGAGCTTATCGGTACGAGACTGGGTTCCTGCCAGCTCAAACCGATGCTGTCCTGTCATCAGAATATAAGCCAGACACATGGAGAAATCTGAAGGGTGTTGTGGAGAAAGTTTTATCTAGGTGATTAATATCTGAATTTAAAAAAGATAATAAGAATGAGAGAAAGCTGGAAGCTGTCCTGGTTCGAGGAGAAGCCACTCGTCATACAGGAAAAAAAACCTTGCACAACCGGAGGAGGAGTCTGATGCTTATCACGGAGGCGATTTTAAAGCAATCCTTAATATTTCAAGCAGGGCAGGCACTTGGCCACTGTGGCCAAAGAAGTCTGAAACTGATGTGAGTGATTACTCCATGACTTGTCTATTGACAGCCTCCCTCTGAAATGAAACAATGCCAACTTCCATCCATCAAGGATTATATTTTTAATTTGGGTAAATCAGATCTCTTTGCCCTGCTTGAACTTGTCCCAGCTGAGTAAAGGGGAATTCTGAGAACATGTCCTATGGCTTCCTTTCATGCACTGTCCCTCGGAGATCTAACTCTTTATCCCCTCCCTTCCACGGCTCATAATCCACGGCTTGTCATATCCCATTACCTATAACTTCCCCCACTCTCCTCTGCTGTGCCATTTCTCAACAGACTTTCCTGTGAATCTGTCCTATTACCCTTCTATTTCATATCCTATAAGCCCTCAAAATTACCTCCTCTTACCCACATCCCATTACTTCTCACCTGCATTTGCAATTGTGTATTATTCTTTCTTGGCCCATTAACCTCTTCCTTTCATCCTATTACCTCAATCATATCCCCATTGTCCATATCCCCACTCTAATCTCCAGAATGCATAGCCCCACCCCTATCTCTACTACTCCGACTCATAGACTTGCAGATCTCTGGATGTGGCTTTTGGGCCCCTCTGCTGTGCAGGACAAGTTAATCATCCTTCCAACGTTTCTCTCCAAGCCACATGTCCGCAAAGATGAACGAGCCTTGCACATGAACTGCAAGAGACTCGTAGCCTTCTCTCTGGAGTGGACTAAAGCCCCTTAGAAAGTCCACCCAGATTTTTCTTTCTTTTGACCCCCAATACACCTGGAAATGCTGTTGCCAAGTGCAGCCTTTCTAATTGGATAGCAGATTGCATCTCTTTCTGTTAGGCCCAGGCAGGTCAAGGTTCATAGCCTGACAGCCACGACAGGGTCGGTGGCCCACCTGGGATGACCTCCATGGAGGAGATTTGCAAGGCTGTGACGTTAAGTCCTGGCGCGACAGTAGAATTGGTCGACCTGTCCTGCACGTTGTATCTGAGATTTAGAATCCAACTCCATCTCCCCTAGAGTCCGTCACTGTTTTCCAGAGTGCCCTCTTAAAAAAAAACAAAACAGAAAGATAGAGGAATGATAAAAATGGCTTGTTGCCAGCAAAAGCAGCTTTTCCGTCGGTAGTGCTTCCTAGTTATATTATTTTCCTCTTCTCCATTTGGGATAGTTTTAGCTATGCCAAATGGAGATAGGACTTCGCATCCTGCTGGTCTTCGGAGAAAGCACATTTTCAGGATGAACCAGGAGTTCTGCAGTGGATCATCAGAGGGGCACATCTGGGGGGAATCCACATATCCTAGGAAAACGCACTCGCAGTTATGCCACCTTCTAACTTTTTTGGCGTCACGTCCCATCCACACCGAATTTCAGAGGGGGGAGTCGTACCAATATGTTTTCCTGGATCCGCGCACATGAGGGCAAGCACATTAGGGAAAATAGGGCCCATCAGTTCTGCGTGGAAGTCCCAGATTTTCATCGCATCAGTGAGGTTCCCTCAGGCACTCCTTCTCCAGATACTGAAACTGGAGCGGTACTGACCCCCCCATCCATTCGATCGATTGGATCCCTCCCGGTTCGTGGCTCTGTGTACCCTGAGAGAGGGTGCTCGCAGACCATACCTTCAAGGAACCGGACCACTCGTGGTGAATTCAGCACTTGGAAACAAGGAGCTAGGAAAAGCCTTCTTGTGCATTGTTTTTTAAAATCTCCCCTCTCCGCGCGCTCAAGAGGCCACCAGCCCGCACAAATCTTGATGCGTTAGTAGGGTCTGATACAATAGTGCTCCGATGTCTGCTCCCTGCTTAAGACTTCCCTTGCTACTAAGGAATATGGCTCAACACGTAGGGAGACAGAATTCAATGAGATCTTTCATACAAGCTCTAAACGCTTCATGATTACTCTGAGTCCCTCGGCCTGCAGCGACCGCTCCCACGTCCGTCAGCGCTGGAAGGCTCTCTCAGTCCCAGACGGTCTTAGTGTTTGAAGGGCCCTCACTCTTCTGTATACCTGATGCTGACAGTCCCTCAGCCTCAGGTGAAAGCCATTGCTGTTGCAGGGCCCCTGATCCTGCCCCAGTGCGAGAAGGAACCTGACAGAAGCCATTTTGAGCTTTCCGAAATTCCTCGGTCCTCAGGCGACTGCTCTGTCTTGCCAATGTCTCTCACTCTGAGGAGGCAATTCCACGCTACGTGACTGCATAGTAAAGTTAACAGACGGCCGGAGGTCCATCTGGCACAGCCTCCTTCTGACAGCCTAATAACTATAGCCGTATCATTATACTCCTCAAAAGCTTTCCCTGTGTGCTGTGCTGGAAGTTTCTTGACTTAGGCACCAGCTCTTTACCCACCTGAGGGCAGGGCCTCTGTGCCTCTTACTAGGAGGTCTCCGATTTCCAGAGACAGCTCTAAGGCTCTGCAATGCCAGGTCTTCGACGCTCACGTGACAGCTGGGTCCTTCCTTCCCAGGTAACACCCCAGCATGGACGTCCTATGCTCCCATACTCACCACTTCTTGCCTTCCGCCTTGTGCCTGCAACTATAAGTTTCTCTAAGAGGAAAATATTTGTTTTCATCCAATCAAGCCAATTTACAAAGGCAAATGAGATCATCCCAAAATAGCATCTTAATGGGTAAGCGAATATTTAGAGCCTGTTCTCATCAGCTGTTTGTAATGGAAAGCATTTTCTGGGTGGAGGTTGGGATAAGTTACTCCAAAACATATTTATTTAGAAATCAAAGTTAAAAATATTGAATGTGATTTTGACCTTAAGATTTCGTTGGGTTTTTTTAAATCTATTTTTTTTTCGGGGGGGGGGGGGGGGGGAATTTATGAAGGGGATAATGTTTGACATTCTCCATTGTATGTGATCCTGTGCATGTACGTGTCTGTTTATAATTATATGTGGCCTATGTAGTTGTGTGTGAATGCTTTTTCTGTGTTGGTGCATGTATGCATGTCAACGGACAGAGACTTGCATCCATGTCAATACGTGTATGTATATATATGTGTGTGTGTGTGTGTGTTTTGTTTGTATGCTGTGTTGTGTCCTGATGTCTCTTTGGCATTCAGTCCTGTGGCTTCTCAGAGCCAAAGCTTTCCCAGCAGACACTGCAGGGATCCAGAAGAGCCCGGTCTCCTAATTAATTCCAAACAACCCTCTTAAAAATAAACACCGAATGAACTAATCTGTGCAGGAGCAGCATAAAATGAAAGGAATCCCATCTCAAGCAGCAGGGAATGGGTCAGTAATACATTAGGAATGAGGTGTGTTTTTCATACACAGTCAGTGGGTTTTGGAGGAGTCTGTTCTCTGCCTCTCAGGATGGGATCCACCAGAGCTTGGTGGTGGTCAGCGAGGAAGGGAACCCCCTGTGCTTCTGGGATGATGGCACGCTGACCAGAGAGGGCGTTTCCCAGAGGAGCTGATGCGGCAGAGGGCAGCTACACCTGTGCCTTAGTATCATCAACAAGTGCCTTGTGTATCCAGATAATCTGCCCATTCGTCAAACACAAAGTGCATTAGTGTAACATTGTGGCTATAAGATAAAGTCAGGAAGGCACTCATAATTCAGCACCTTTCTTAAGTCCGAGGCAACGGGGGGGGGGGGGGGGTTTTCCAGTGAAATGAGGGTATTTGCATGTATCAGGAAGCTCTGCCATCAGATTCCAGGTCTGCATTAAACTGTGCCTTATCTTGCATCATTACAGTGCAGCGAGTGACTGACTGCAGGTGCTGAGAAAAGCTCATCCAAAGCTACACGAGCAGATACTGCTGCCACTATTCCAGCCTATTCTTATCATTTCTATGGCGTACCCGGATGCATGCAGCTACGTCTCCGCAGAGCTTATAATAATAGCTAGCACAAACAGATAGGACAAAAGATGCTTTTGAAATCTCATTTATTAAGAAAAGGAGAGCGGCAAGAGGCATGTTTTGAGTATGGCGGACAGTAGATTAAGTGCTGCTGGGTGTGGAAAATGCTTTGATGCCAAGCAGCGGGTGCCACCACGCTGGTGGACCTGCAGTGCAGGAGGGTGCCACTAGTGTCACCTCTCCCTGTCTTTAGAGAGGCATTTCCTTGCTTCCTGAACGTGGAATCAGAGGGCACTATGAGGCTGGCGTCAGAGGAGGGCATGTCCGAGCAGCTCTGGCCCATTCATTAGTGAGGAAGGAAGAGAACAACGTGGCGCGGTCCAAAATTCAGCTGCGTGGCTTACCTTTCGCCAAAGTCGCTGCACCCGTACAATCCCTCTTCTCAAGCCACCACATCGGCTCCCTAGCCGTTCCCACCTACAGTTCAGGCTCCTCTTACTACCCTACAAGAGCCCCTTCACTCTGCAGCTCCTCTCCTCTCTCTCCTCGTGCACGCCGCATATAAGGCAGGTCACTCCTATCTGTGCCCCTCTCCTCTTCTGCCAATTCCCGACTCTGTGCTTTCCACCTGGCTGCGCCGTCTGCTTGGAACAGTCTTCCTGAACTGGCGCGTCCTGCTCCCTCTCTTGCCAAGTTTAAATCCCTTCTAAAAAAACCCACCTTTTTGAGGCTATTTTTAAACCTTAACTCCTGGTTGTCCCATTTACAGCCTCATTCATTTTTAACCGTTGTCTTAATAAAGAAAATTCCCCAAGTCTCTTTTGTCCTTGCATGTTTGTCTTGATTAGAATGTAAGCTCTGCTGAGCAGGGTCTGTGTTTTTGTACAGTCCTGTGTACACCGAGTAGCGCTATAAATGTGTTAAGTAGTATTAGCAGTACTAGTAGCAGCAGCATTTTATACATCAAGCAGCTCCTGACGCTCCTCCTGGGTCTACGTCCTGGGAGCTGAATATGCAAGCCCAGATTTAGTCAGCAGCAGCACAGGCCACGGCCTAGGGTGCCACGTTTTGAAAGCGTTACGTGTGCAGAAGAAAGAGGAGCCCTGCCTCTGCTTTCCTTAGGGGCCACGGGACCAACGCAGCTTCAACACGGAAGTGCTGTGGCAACTCTGCCTGTGGGCAACATCTCCCTGGCATCCCTCAGTCTCTGGCCATCGCCTAGCTTCACCTGCCTGAAATGATCGGATACAACCATCCCACGGACTCGTTCCTGCCTGGTGCGCATCGGTATTTCACACCCGGCCTGTTGGGCTTCTGCACCCCCAAATACCTAAGCCTGCATTTTTTTTTTTAGCACTGAAATTTAGCTGCCGAGCTGGAGATTACGCCAGATTATTTTTAGATCACGTCTCCCTCCTATTACAGGTCTTAAGAGCATGCGTGTACTCTTGATACTATTATTAAATACTTAAGAAGTGCTTCTAGGTGTGTGTAATGCTGTGCAGACACAGAGAACAGACAGAACCTGCTCCGTGGAGCTCACAGTCTAGCCACAGCGAGGCAAAGCTAGGACTGGATCGGCCTGTTCAGATGACTTGAGATGAGGTGCGTGCCCACCCTAGCACAGACGAGGAAGGGGGAAAAGGGCTAGGTTTACCCTGTTGAACACCTCCAACAGGGTGCCGGAAGGGGAGGGGTTGGATCAGGCTCATTATTTCTTGAGTACCTGGGGGGGGGGGGGTCTGAACAGACAGCTTCCTCCTTCTGGGAAAGAGCCGGGAACTTCCCTCAGAGGACGGCCAGGTGGCAGTGTGCCCGAGATGGTCTCACACACCCCCTGGTCAGGTTTAGGTTACAGTGGTGCTCTCAAGGGGAACCCTTCACACCTTCAGCCCTTGGATAATATGTAAAGATTTACACACCCCTGCATGTTAATGGCTCTCTCCCTCCTATCCCCACAGTGTGGATCTGGGCATAAAGTGCTACCTTTCCGTTCTAGCGTTTCCATACCAGGAATAAATCAATCTCTTATCTGGATCTCAGGGGATGTTACAGGAAGACCTAAAGCGAGAGAAACGCATCGGGCAAAGACTGCAGGAGGCATGGGGAAGGTGCCCCTGGGGTGCACCACTAGTGACAGAGCTGATGCGCCACTCTCGAGGGACATGCACCGTGAGTTTAACGCTCAGGATACTGGAAAGAGAACCTGCTTTACAAGCCTCCCGTTCCCAAAGTGATTAGTTAATATTTCTCTATAATGTTATTTTTCCTTGACACTGACACCTAAATATTTTGCATGGCTGGGAGCCAGAGGATATCTGTCTGCTACAGGGGAAAAAGGTTTGGCTAGGTTCCTGCTCTAGCCTCCCAGTTGGGGCTCACAGCTTGGACGCCTGGAGGGCTCAGGTTAGGATCAGAGCTCTGCTGCTCCTACTGGGACCCCCCACCCCTCCCCATTCCTGAGGAAGCTGCCGCCTCCCCTATCAAGTAGCTCTCTCTCCCCCCCCCCCCCCCCCCCCGGTCCCAGCCTCTTCCCCCCCTACCCTTATTATTATTATTTTTTTAATTTGTTGGATTATTTGTAATGGAAATGAAGCATGGCCAGCACTTGGACTTCACCTGGGGGACTGAAGGCCGTAAATCGAGTTATTCCAGCATCAGGGAAAGCCTGTAATGTATCACGCACACACACACACACAAACAGAGACACAGAGACACAAACACGCACGCACACACACACATATACACGCACACAGAGACACACACACATATACACACACACAGAGACACACACACAAACACACATACACACACACAGAGACACACACACACACACACAGAGACACTCACACAAACACACACACACACACATATACACACAAACACACACACACACATATACACACACACAGAGACACACACACATATACACACACACAGAGACACACACACACACATATACACACACACAGAGACACTCACACAAACACACACACACACACATATACACACAAACACCCACACACACATATACACACACACAGAGACACACACACACAAAGACACACACACGCACGCATGCACACACACACACGCACACAGACACACACACACACAATGTAACCAGTATCATTCGTTTCCATTTTAAAGATTTGTGATGATGTCACACCAGTGCTTTTGACATCAGAGCACAGACTCCTCAGCCAAGTGGCGCTGTCCTATTTTTTGCTGTCGCTCCCCAGTGTAGTAGGGGTTTGCGGGGGGCAGGCGCTCCTTGGAAGGGTCCTGGAGCTGAGAGGGCGGATGAGAGGTGAAAGTCAGCGGCTATGGGGCGAAGAATCGGCAGCCGCAGGGGTAGGGGGCAGCAGCCAGAGGCGTGAGTGCCGTCACGGGTACCCGCTCCCCCTCTCGGTTTCACTTCACGCTAGAAAAGCTCCAGAGTGCTTTGCATTTTTTTGTACATTTTTTTTTTTTTTGTAATTTTGTTTTCACAAATGTTTGCAGCTTCCTGCCACGCGTTGTTCTTGGCTGCGTTACAGGCTGAAAGGCTGCGCGGAGCTTTGCTGCTTTTTCTCCCCCTGTTTTGAAGGCTCACCACGTGAAATATTTTGGTTGCGTGCGTGGGCTGTTTTTTTTTTTTTTTCTTCTTCTTCTCTCTCTCTCCCCCCCCCCCCACCCCCCCTCAGTCCCAGCTATGACTTGGAGCCAGAGTCCAGGAGTTCCCCTTCCACCTTGCTTCAGAGCTCGCTGCCCCTCCAGCACTGGCAAAAGGATCCGTTTTCTCAAACACCACTAGTCCATCCTTCACCTCCCTTTTTCAATTTCTTAGCAAAATGTTTTGGTCAAACCCCCAAAATACTTCCTTTCTCATTGTGTTGCCGAGTTCGGCTCACCCCATAAGGAATTTACAAGTTCTGGAGGAGTGCGCTGGGTTAAGAGAAGTAAAATCCGCAGGCCCTGCAGAGATGCACAGCTGGCAGGGACTGGAAAGCACATCCTGAGCAGAAAGGGAAGCAGAGACGAATGGCCCGGCTAGAACCCAGGACAGTGCAATACCAGAGGCCACGGAACCTTTCCTGAGGGGTGAATGGGCAGGGGGAGGCAGGTTCTCTCGCACCAGGAACTTTCGTGCATCACTGAAGAGCTGGGCTGAGGAGGCCGGTTCTGAGTTTCTTGGGGAATGCAAGATTTTATAACAGCTGGTGGCCTGCTCCTGTCCAGCAGGGGAACAGCTCCGAGCAAACATTGACAAGCGTTTTAACTAGGTGGTGCATGGAAGTGGGCTGATTTTGGCTGTCACTCGTAAGAAACAAGTAAGATTTAATTGAAACATACAGTGATGTAAATGTCAAAGCCACTGGTAGACAATAAGGAAGGCAGGGTGGATTTTAAGAGGCTACCAGAGGGAAGACCTAAGGGAAGAAGCCATGTCTGGAAGACGTTGGATAAATTGCTGTTTACTACTTATTATTTCTTTTATGCCTCCAGATGTACGCAGCACTGTACAAATAGCGAGCAAGAGGCAATCCCTGCACCGTGGTTCCGGCAATTTAGTCAAGATGCAGACAAAACAAAAAAAAGATGCTTCGGTACAGTCAGGTTTTTGTTTTTTTTTAATAGTGAACATGGTTAAAAAATCAGCAAGGTATGATCAGAGCGCCGGGGTTTAAGATTTAGAAGCAGGTTCAAAAAGGTGGGTTTATATAGGCAGCACTGGATTATGGAGAGAGAGGGCTGTTCCAGCAGGGTGGAAACATCTGAGTAAGGAGGAGAAGAGTGCAGAATGAATGGAGATCATGAGGAGGGGCAGTGAGGAGCTGTGGAGTGAATGGGCTTGTAAGGTGAGCAGGAGAAGCTTGAACTGTGTGTGGAAGCAGAGGGGGAGCCAACGTAGCCACTTGAGATGAAAGGTTGCAAGGCTCTCACCACACTGGAGGAAGATACTGTCATGCAGCTACATTTTGGACAGATTGTAGTGGAGATGGTTCAGGGAGATATAAAAAGCAGGTCGCAGGAATCTAGGAGGCTGATGATGACAGAGTGGGTAAGGATTTTGGCAGGGTTTTCAGAAAGAAAGAGAAAGGCCCAGAGGAAGAAACAAACACATTTTAGCAGTGTTTTGCATGGGCGCAGAGACAGAGAGTAGGAGGGCTTGAAGGTTGCAGCCACAGGGGACGGGGAGGATGACCATGTTATTTACATAGACAGAAAAAGAGGAAAGGAAGGAAGCAGATTTGGGAAGAGAGATAGGAAGTCCTGTCTTGGCCATGTTAATTTTAAGGTGGTGGTGAGATACTAACGGTGTAGTCTGCCAGGAGTGTGACCCTCTCTAGCATTGGCTTCTGGCACATGTGAGAGTTCTGATATTGGCCCCTTCTCTGCTTTCTGATTGGCTTTCACCTCTCTTCACTTCCTGGTTTTACAGGCCCGGCACGCTGGATTTCTTGTGGCTCGCCCTAATGATGACATCGCTCTTCATGCATATAAGCTTGTTCAGTCTGTTGGGTGATGCCTGAGACACAGGTTCTCTACTTGTGTGTCCTGAGTCTTTGAGCTTTGGGTCCTTGCCTTGCCTGCTGACTGTCTTCACCTTTGCCTGTTCGCAGGATCTCGCCTTATCTGCTGCCTGCCTCAACCTCAGTCTGTTCTGTGGACTTCACCCCCTCTGGCCTAGTCCTAGACCATCATCTGTCAGCTGACTGACAGAAACATAGACATGACGGCAGAAAAGGACCAAATGGTCCATCCAGTCTGCCCAGCAAGCTTATGGTAGTATCTGCTGCATCGTGCAGGTTACCCCCATGCTTATCAGTTTCCCAGCCTGTAAAAGTCAGGGCCCTCGTTGGATGCTGTTTGAATCCAATTCCTCATTACACCTTGCCGTTGAAGCAGAGAGCAATGTTGGAGCTGCATCAAAGTATTAGGCTTATTGGTTTAGGGTAGAAAACGACGCATCAGCAAGTTACCCCCATGCTTATTTGTTTTCCCAGACTAAGAGTCAGGGCCCTTGTTGGCTGCTGTCTGAATCCAATTCCCCTTCCCCCCTGCCATTGAAGCAGAGAGCAATGATGGAGTTGCTTATTGGTTAAAGGGTGGCAACCGCCACACTAGCAAGTTACCCCCATGCACTCTTTTCTTCATTTCCATCCTCTAGCCTTTAGCGATCCACAATGTTTATTCCATGACCCTTTGAATTCTTTCATTGTTTTCATCTTCACCACCTCTTCTGTAAAGGCATTCCAGGCATCCACCACCGGGAAGAAATATTTCCTGATCTTTGTTCTGAGTCGCCCTCCTGGAGTTTCATTTCTTGTCCTCTAGTTCTACTGATTTCTTTACAACGCAAAAGGTTTGATGATTGTGCAACATTAAAACCTTTCAGGTGTCTGAAGGTCTGTATCCTATCTCCCCTGCATCTCCTCTCTTCCAAGGGTAAACATATTCAGATCCTTCAGCCTCTCCTCATAGGTCTTCTCATACCGACCCCACACCATTTTGGTCGCCATTATCTGGACCGTCTCCATCCTGTCGCTATCCTTTTTGAGATACAGTCTCCAGAACTGAACACAATTCTCCAGGTGAGGCCTCACCAAGGACCTGTACGAGGGCATCATCACCTCCTTTTTCTTACTGGTTAATCCTCTCTCTATGCAGCCCAACATTCTTCTGGCTTTAGCTATCGCTTTGTCACATGCCGGTCTGTTTGCAGACTGCATCTTCTCCTCCTGGCACCGGCTTCAAGGGTTCACATGTCCACCTCCAGCCAGTTTGAAAAGGGTCATGGAGTGGCTGGAGGGCTGCCCCTATCAGAGAGTGGATGGTACACTCACTGGCAAGGCGAGTCAGATGGATTTCAATAGGAACAGCAGCAGGATGTCTTCTGCCTGCAATAGCCACCTTCCCCTCGGGTCAAGCCTTTGGGTGCTGGTGGCCAGCAGGGTATTTTTTAGCAGGCCCTGAACCAGGAACTTAGAATGAAGCACAAGCGAACTGGAAACAGGAAGACCAAATGAATTGAACCAGTAGATCTGGAGAAGCAAGGAATATGCTGGAGTCAATTCAGCAAGATGAACTCCGGAAGCAGAACTCCAATGAGGGGACTGGAGAATGAGAACTAAGCTCTGGCAGCCTGCTGACTGGAAACCTGGTAATTATATATGTCCAGACAGGAAACAAGATGGCTGCCAGCAGGGTTGATTGACCAGATAGCCCCCTAAGCCTACAGAGGCCCCTGCTGGTGGGAGGCAAGAACTGCCTGTAGGGACCTCAGACATTCAGGCTGCAATATCAGACAAGCAGGCTGAGATTTGGCACTGCTTGGTAAAATTTCTGGTGCAAACAGGTAGTTCTAAGTGTCATCGCACTTTTAAACATGATACAAGCAAGAAGGTTTTGGGGAAAAAAGATGACGGTCTTATGGGACAGGAACCTACTTTGGGATTTTCTGTTACAGGCTCTCTCTAGATTGGAGGTTTTGATTGTAACCAAAATTGAACTGCAATGTAATATAGTAATACAATTTGAAGAGCGGATAACAGCTTGTGAGGGAGACTGCAGTTCTTGCTAATGTTATGTCAACGCTGGACTCTTAAGTTTTCCTTATTACGATCTAGGTATGAACTTCTCAAAAAGGAATATAGTGCTCAGATGCAAACCGGAAAATTGTGATAATTCATTGAAGTATAACAATTTTCATCTAATGATGAATTTCCCCAGAGTAGTTAATGTTTATGGCATAGATCTTTTTAACAATTATTTAGAAGAAATGTTGGGTGTTTTAGACTCTGTGAGGCCACCACAATTAAAGGCTCATTACCTTCCTAATAAGAATGTTTCTAAAAAATGATACAAAGGTAAAGAGATCATAATTTGAAAGATATAATGTTAATTAATCTTCTGGAGAGCTTTCTTTGGATTACTACCTCAGTCCTTTGAAAAGGTCACCTTTTTTGTTTCATTTATTTTAGAATCAGATAGGGATGGAATCTTTAAACAATTTCTGTCTAAACGCGATGTCAAATATCTGGGCCAAAATATTTGAAGTTTTCCAGATGTTACTAGGGGATCCCAGCTTTGGAGACAGAAAACCTTGGCCATGGGAATGTCTTTTTTTAATTATCCCTAAATACAAAATTGTGCATGCAGTCAGCTATCTGATTTTATGAAAAATCATCAGGTTCTTAAAATCCTCATAAGAGGATTGATCTGTATAATTCTCTCTAATAACTGAAGGTAACAAAATTAGTGGCTGTCTTCTTTTTGGTGTCTTTTTTCTTTTAAAAAAAATTGCTTGTTTTTGCTTTGTTTATATGCGCATTATCTCATAAACCAGTGAACCTAAAGCAACTAAATTTGCAAGATAGGTAGAAACCAGAATAACATTTTCTCAGCGATCTAGCCAAAAAATGGGAACATTTTTTTCAGCTGCAGTACAAGCATTGGCCAAAAGGTGGCAGTATCTTATTATAAATAGATGATATTGACACCTTGTGGCCACTGCAGTACTGCAGTCTAAACAGGCAAATGGATGATACCAGTTCCCAAGAAATCACCATGCACTGAAAAAAAATATGACTTATAAGAATTGCTCTGCAATTCTTTCCTAACTTGTTTTCCTACTTTTTTTGATACCAGATGGAATGAGCCCAACTCATTACGAATGGTAAAGTTGAAGTAATTATGGCCTTACTGTATTGATCATGCGTATGCAATACCAATTTCACTTGTGTGCTTTCCTGGTAATTTGCTGAATGGGGGAAATTTGGTCTTAACCTGTTAATTTCCTTATCTTGAGTCCAACCTTGAAAACCTAACTGGCTGGGTGTGTCCCAAGGTCTGGGTTGAGAACCCTGGAGTAAAGATTCTGGGGCTAGTGGTAGTCCAGGGGTGGTCAGGTTATCAGGCTTGCCCACAACAAAGATGTATGAGACAGATTTGCATACAATGGAGGAAGTGCATGCAAATCTGTCTCATATATATTCATTGTGGACATCCTGAAAATCAGACCTGTTTGTGGCTCTCGAGGGCCAGAGTTGGCCACCCCTGTGATAGTCTGTGGCACTGAATCTGGAATTCATGGGATCGGTGTCCTGTACTCTGAATGTATTATTTTGTGTGAACAGCTTTTAGGAGGTGCAACTTTTATGTCCAGAGATCATGTTTGCTGCACCCAATGTGCACAAACCATGGTATATGCTCCTAAGTCATGCTTCGTGCATATTAACCATGATTTATGTGTGCAAAACATTGTTCGTTTGCATAGATCATAGTCTGTGCTCATTAATCATGTTTTAAGAGCATAAACCATGGTCTATGCCCATTAAACGTGATTTACGTATGCTATTTTTAACTCCCGATATATTTGCATACTATTAGCTTACTCCATCAGGCGTTAACTTTTTTTTTTTCTAGGGCGCGAGTAAAGAAAATGTGTGCTGAAGCTCAGGGCACATTTTTTACATGCAGCTTCTTACACTGGGGCCTTAAACGAGATAGGGTAGACAAGAGAAAGGTCTTGAAGGAGGTGCGAGGATAGGCGAAAGGCTGAGAAGAGGTGGTGGGCAGGCTGAGCGGAGGAGGGAGAGAAGAGCACCACTCTCACTCCTCCGCGTGCAGTGGCAAGGTGACGGCCGCATCACTGCAGTGCCAACTCCACGCCGCTTTGTATTATTTCTACCTAGATGAAGGCGAGGTACGTTCAGGTTCTGTGGCTATTTCTCTGTCCCCTTACAACCTAAGGGCTGGATTTACTAAGGCTTTTCTCCCATTCTGTGTCTGGTGGGATTGAAGCTTAGCAAGTAAGGTCCCAAGTTTGTATCTGAGGCAACGGTGAAGTGACTTGCCCGAGGTCAGGGAATGGCACCAGGGTTTGAACCCTGACTTCCTTGGTTCTCAGCCTGCTGCGCTTAGTAACCACTAGGCTGCTTCGCTAATCTTCCTGCCCGAGCTGCTTCCATTGAGCTCTCTGGCCGGCCCCAAGGCTGTCCTGTTTCCAGCTTCCCCTGGCCGCGGCTGGCGCTGAGTGAAGGAGGGTCTGAGCCAAGGTGTTAGTTAAGCAGTGAACGCCCGCCAGTCGTTCCCGCAGGGCCGTGACTGTGCACGGTCGGAGCTCGGGCTTGATGCTATTGCAGGTGCTCTGAAAGCAGCGACTTTCCCCTTTTTTTTCCTTCATGGATTTCAGGGTAAAAGGGCGTCCTCCTCCTCCTCCTCTCCCCCCCCCCATTCTCGGATACTCGGCCCAGCTTTTCTCTCTTGTCTGTTCCTCCCTGTGTTGAGCTCTGAATTTTTAATATAAGTCAGTAAGACAGACGCCCACGCCCTGCCCCCTCCCTGTACCTCTTTCCATAGGCCAGAACTGCGCACCCATCGCCGCTCTCCTTAGGGTGCTCACACACACCTTCTTCTGAACCTCTCTGCTTGGGACACACACATCCAGCTTCTCTTTGTACCTCGCTCCTTAGGACAGACACACGCCAAGTCCCCTTATACGCTCTCTGTTTACGACACACACACACCCCCAGCTCTCCCTTTCTCTCTCTGTCCATGATAATATCTAGGTCATTTTCCTCCACACAGTAACATATCACAGTGTCCCACAACAGCGCATGCATAGCTGAGCACAGTAACTAATCCCCGTGTGGTAGTACTGCTTGTTGGGATTACAGTTTATTCAGGTCAGCCTGCTTACTCCTTACTGTTACTGGAAACAGCATTTTAACACCGTGCGTGACCAGCGTGGTTATTGTCACACCGTCGTACTCTGGGCACCTACATCTATTCATCGGCGCTCCCCGAGACCTGTCTGCCACGTAAGGTGGAACGACAGGATCTCCAATGGGGAGAGGTAATTGAAAATGCAAAATTTACAGTGTGGCAAGAATGATGATGAAAGCTCAGCTTCTGGGGGCAGGCCGTGCCCTAAGCATGGAGGACACCAGAATTCCCAAATTTGTGCTCTGTGGGACATTCTGTAAAGTGGGTACAGTTCCCAGGGAAGACCATGCCTTACATTCAAGGACTTCTCAAGCACAACCTTAAAATATGTAAGATAGCTGAGAGGGCAGGGGACTTGGCAGATACTGGCAGCTCTGTCACTTGGGCCATCCAAAGCCTGGAAACCAAATGAACGCCAGCACAAAACGAAAAGAATGAGAGAAGAGAGGCCAGATCTGCAACTCAATCAACTGCAGGTTTCACCTGCTTCATCTGCGGTCGCATTTGTGGATCAAGGATAGATCTTATATCAAGGGACCCGTAAAGAAACATCGTGAGATGGAGTTGCTGAAAGCATATCTATTCATCCGCAGTGGATAGGACAAGCCCAGCTAAAGGTCTATTAATCACCCTGGGGCCCTATCTCACCTCACATTTGTATGCTCTGATTTCCAGTCAGCACCAGGATCTGTAGACTGGAGCCCTGGGTCTATAGTAAGTAATTTTACCAATGAACCCCATTTTTATCCACAAGCTGACTCCCAGTCCTGGTTTTTGCCCCCATTGCGTGTATAGGGATGTAATATCCTTTCCTCGTCTCAGGGAAAAGAGAACTACAAATCCATGCATGCGGTGAGGCAAAAGAATGACTGGGTCAGTATGTCCTCAAAAGGCAGAACAAACCAGTGATGGTGAACCCTGCTCTGTAAGGGCCCCAAACAGGTTTGGTTTTCAAGGTTTCAACAATGAGGATACATGCAATATACATTTCATTACCTTGATCCAAGAGGAAATTCAATTTCCATAATTTGACCAACATCTGTTATTACACTACATAAGGCTGCAGTACTAGCAATGGCCACAAGGTGTCAATATCTTCTATTACAATACTAGCCAGCTGTTGAACACACACATGGTAAGTGAAGCCAGACCTGTGGGATCGTGGCATCAGAGTGAGCCACCACAGAGAGCTAGTAATGTTCAGCTGGAAGAGTGATGCCAAGGTGGGCCATGTCACTGGAGAGGCAAGTCATAGCAGTGCCAGCAGAATCAGATTGAGAAGAGGCAGGCCAACCCAAGTGTGCCAGCATGGGAACACTTGATGTTATTAGGAGAGGTTGAAGGACCTAAATATGTACACCCTGGAGGAGAGGAGGTACAGGGGAGATATGATACAGACCTTCAGGTACCTGAAAGATTTTAATGATGCACAACTGACAAAAAACCTTTTCTGTTGGGAAAGAAATCAGTAGAACTAGGGGTCATGAAATGAAACTCCAGGGAGGACGACTCAGAACCAACGTCAGGAAATATTTCTTAATGGAGAGGGTGGTGGAGGCCTGGAATGCCCTTCCAGAGTTGGTGATGAAGAAGGAAACAGTTAAAGAATTCAAAGGAACATGGTAGAAACGCTGTGGATCTCTAAAGGTTAGAGGATGGAAATTAAGAAAAGCATACATGGGGGTAACTTGCTGGTGTGGCGGTTACTGCCCTTAACCAATAAATCTGATACTTTTGATGCAACTCCAACATTGCTCTCTGCTCCAACCGCAAGAGATAACGGGGAACTGGAGTCAGACGGCAATAAGCAAAGGCCCTGACTTTTATAGCCTGAGAAACTGATAAGTATGGGGGTGACCTGTATGGCACAGCAGGTGCTGCCGTGGGCTTGCTGGGCAAACTGCGAGAGCCATTTGGTCTTTTTCTGCCATCGTTTCTATGTTGCTAAAGTAGCAGTGTCATGGTGGCAGCAGTGGCCTTAGTGATGAGGCCTGCGACTCTGGCCACATTATACTTCAGGGGCAGCATGGGGTTGCAGCCGATGTGTTATGGGAGTGATGGAAGATGCCCTGGGAGCTGCACAGGCTGAAGGTACCAGGCTGGAGGCACTGAAGCTGGTGAGAGACGATCCCTGAGTGTGTGTGGGGGGGGGGGGGGGGGGGCGGGGGCACTGCTGTCCCGTGGACAAATGCAGCACCACTAACAGTGCAAGGAAGTCTGCTTGCAAGAACATTAAACATGAGACTTGCAGGGCGGCAGAGAGGTTCGCCCAGGGTCCCGCCGGCTCAGTGACCGAGTGAAAAAGTGAAAGCCGCTTGTACAACATTGCAAAGTGTATGTCCCAAGTGAAGATGTGGATCACAAGGGATCGTAAGGAGATCTTGTCTTTGACATAGGTTGCTGCATCAGAAGAACTGCATATCGGATCAGAACATCATCTACCATTTTCTTTGGATCTAATCCGCCTTCCTTTTATTTGCTTACATGATACTCTTAATTGGTTTTTGGTTTTTACCATTCCCTGGCTTTGCTGAGTGTCTTTTTCTGAGGTTTGTGCCTTGGGCCCACTGGCACAGCTGGGACTGATTTTTTTTCTTTTTTTTTGGGCAGAGCCCAAGGTTTAAGATGAATGGGCTTTAGGCGGAATTCGGGAGGGGAGAGATGAACTTTCTTTCACACACTCATTATCTCCCTCTTCCCCACTCCCCTTCTCCACCCCAGTTCTCTCCCCCTCCGCTCTTCGGCCCTCCTACCCCTGAGGCCGCAGGCCGATTCAGCCATCCCAGCGGCGCTGCCATTTCCAGCCCAGGTACTTAGGGCTCAGGCCTCTGGGGCCTGCACAGTCCACCCACACATCTTGATAACTAAAGCACTGATACTATTCCTCTTCCCCCTAAGAATGAGCCTATTGAAACGCATAATTAAACATCACACTCAGAAATATTAAACTGTAAATGAGTTTTCCTAATTCTGGTCTTAGCTCAGTAACAACAACACAACCTCCCTTCCGGTGCCAGGCACATCGTGAGGCACTACAAATCCCTGCAAAAAAAAAAAAAAAATGCACTTGGAACCTGCCGAACCATAACAGTGGTAACTCCCTGGTCTCAGAGCAACCACCCTACCTGTGGAAAAGTGATCCTGCAACCCTTGCACTGCAGCATAGGACATTAATACATCTGAAAGGGCAGGTAAGAGCCCGCAGGTCTCCTGCCGGTTTTAGGGATTTGGAAGTGCGGATATGCGGTCAGATATTTTCTAAGATATGGGACGGGCTGCTCGGGGAACGTCGGTGGGACAGCGACTGGCCTGCTACAATTGGGGGGGAGGGGGCATATTGGCACTGTGCTTGCTCGCTTGCCAATTTTATTTTTCACTTATCAGGTTAACTTAAGGTTTGTGATTGTTGTGAACGCAGAGAGCCAAGTAAGTTTATCCCATGCTTGCTAGATCATTTTTAGCCGCACCCCTGGAACAGCTCCCCCCCTCCCCCACCCCTCCTCGTTTTATCCAGCTAAGTTTTAGCCCAAAGCCTCTTGAATACTGACCTTATTAAGACTAGAGGTGAATCCATGACACTAACTAGTGGTGGATTTCAATCACATTTTTTAAAAAGTCTTTTTTTTTTTATTTATTCCATAAAGACTTAAGCTACAGAATTTGGTACCAGAGAAGGTGATGGAGGCCAGTAGAATAACTGGATTTTTAAAAGTCAGGACAAGCTTCTGGAGGATAAACAGTTATTAGCCAGATATAATTGGGTGCTTCCACTTCGTATTTCTGAGAGCTGCGCAATGGGAAATGGACTTTCTTATTAGAATCTACTGCATTCTTCCCAGTAACCCGGACTGGTCACTGCTGGAGATAGGGTGCCAGGCTGGATGGATCACTGGTCTGTCTCCGCATGGCTCTTCTTGTGCAGATTGTCTCACATGCTTACGTTCATTTCATGTAAAATATTAACACATTTACCTGTTGCCAGTACGTAATTTACATTATATGACCCCCTTCACCTAGTGTATTTCTTTTGTGGAACTTAGATGCAGTGTTATCTTCTATTCATTTCATAGACGGAAACAATTATTTTAGCACCTCCTAAAGGTGATCATGTTTGTTCAGCTTGCCCAATGTGCTTACCTCACTGCTAATTTTAGTGGTAAAAAAAAAAAAGTCTTTTAACCTAAAAATGATAAAAGGGAGATGCTGTGGCAATGATCAGATTCTGCAGCTAAGGCATAATTTTTTATAAAATTATTTAACAAGCTGCCTTAGGGGTGAAAAACGCCAAGTTATTCGCTGGCCATATACCCGAGAGGGAGTCATTTTTCATGTGATCAGGAGTACATTTTACAAGTGAGCCTCTCTCTTGGGCATGAGAAGGCTCTCAGTTACCTCGTGATTTAAGGACTGCTCCACAGCACTTCACGATTTTCATATCAAACAGTGCGAGAGGCTGCTTTAATAGGGCCGAGGGTCTCACAGAAAGCTATTAATAGATTTTATTTTAAAAAAAGCAAGCAGCAGAAGGACCAACCGTGGCACCATTGGCACACGTTAAAAAAGCATCCAGCTCGCCAGCCACACATACCAAGGGTGACCTCAAACCTCACAGTTCCTCAGATGGCACTAGGCCATGCTGCAGCTCCCAGGCCACAGCGGGGAGGGGCTGGGTCTGTGGTCCCTTGCTTTCTGAAACATTTGGAGCTGGCAGGCACCCACAATGCTGTGCTCTGTGAAGGTTTCCCCTCGGCCTCCCTCCATCCATGGCAGGGTCACTGAGAAGCTGGCTGTGAGCAGAAAGCCACAGGAGCCAGGGTGAAGAACCTGGCAGGTCACAGGATTCATTTCACTGCTGATAATAGGGTCATTCTCCTGGCCATGGCTTTTGCACGTCAGGGTCGGGCCAAGCCAAGCTTATTTGAGTCAGAAAGCCTTCCCACATGATCCAGAACGCACAGCAGGAGGGCACCAGCGAGGAATTCCACCCAAGAAGCAGCTTCAGGCGTGCTGATTCTGCTGGGCACCGTGCAGGAGGTGGCAGAACTTTGTGAGAGATGCTAATATTTGAAAACTCAGAGGCACTTTTTAAAAGAAAGCAAGGGGCACCCACACCTTAATCCCTTCTTAAAATGCATCAGATCAGGGCAGTTATTTTTGTGGCGGAGGCAGTTTCCGACTCATAAGAACATAAGAACTTGCCATACTGGGTCAGACCAAGGGTCCATCAAGCCCAGCATCCTGTTTCCAACAGTGGCCAATCCAGGCCATAAGAACCTGGCAAGTACCCAAAAACTAAGTCTATTCCATGTTACCATTGCTAATAATAGCAGTGGCTATTCTCTAAGTCAACTTGATTAATAGAAGGTAATGGACTTCTCCTCCAAGAACTTATCCAATCCTTTTTTAAACACAGCTACACTAACTGCACTAACCACATCCTCTGGCAACAAATTTCAGAGTTTAATTGTGCGTTGAGTGAAAAAGAACTGTCTCCGATTAGTTTTAAATGTGCCCCATGCTAACTTCATGGAGTGCCCCCTAGTCTTTCTATTATCCGAAAGAGTAAATAACCGATTCATATCTACCCGTTCTAGACCTCTCATGATTTTAAACACCTCTATCATATCCCCCCCTCAGCCGTCTCTTCTCCAAGCTGAAAAGTCCTAACCTCTTTAGTCTTTCCTCATAGGGGAGCTGTTCCATTCCCTTTATCATTTTGGTTGCCCTTCTCTATACTTTCTCCATCGAAACTATATCTTTTTTGAGATGCGGCGACCGGAATTGTACACAGTATTCAAGGTGCGGTCTCACCATGGAGCGATACAGAGGCATTATGACATTTTCCGTTTTATTCACCATTCCCTTTCTAATAATTCCCAACATTCTGTTTGCTTTTTTGACTGCCGCAGCACACTGTACCGACGATTTCAATGTGTTATCCACTATGTCGCCTATATCTCTTTCTTGGGTGGTAGCTCCTAATATGGAACCTAACATTGTGTAACTATAGCATGGGTTATTTTTCCCTATATGCATCACCTTGCACTTATCCATATTAAACTTCATCTGCCATTTTGATGCCCAATTTTCCAGTCTCAGAAGGTCTTCCTGCAATTTATCACAATCTGCTTGTGATTTAACTACTCTGAACAATTTTGTATCATCTGCAAATTTGATTACCTCACTTGTCGTATTTCTTTCCAGATCATTTATAAATATATTGAAAAGTACAGGTCCTAATACAGATCCCTGAGTCACTCAACTGCCCACCCCCTTCCACTGAGAAAATTGCCCATTCAATCCTACTCTCTGTTTCCTGTCTCCTAGCCAGTTTGTAAGCCACGAAAGGACATCACCACCTATCCCATGACTTTTTACTTTTCCTAGAAGCCTCTCATGAGAAACTTTGTCAAACGCCTTCTGAAAATCCAAATATACTACATCTACCGGTTCACCTTTATCTACATGTTTATTAACGCCTTCAAAAAAGTGAAACAGATTTGTGAGGCAGGACTTGCCTTGGGTAAAGCCATGCTGACTTTGTTCCATTAAACCATGTCTTTCTATATGTTCCACCTATTCAACATCTTTTTACATCCCCTAGGCCAGCTTATTGTCTCATACAGGGTAAGATATAAAATCTATGCCAATGAAATACAGTTGGTTTTCCCTTGTGGCTAAATCCCTTCAAAATGCTTTGTCTCTCTTGGTCAGTTATACTCAAGGATTCCAGAAATAGATATTTTCCAACAAACTCTCCCTTGATCTAAAAACGATTGAGGTCTTAAGTGATATTCACTACCCCATTTCAGTCGATTTAAATTGCCTGTAGATTGATGGCATCATTTATCCATTCCAGATGAAGTGAGGGATTTAGGGTTGATTTTGGATTTGGTCCTCACATTTAAGCCACACATTATAGGGCTCTATTAAAATCTGTATTCTATAAGCTAGGGCTTTTTAGAAAACTAAAATATATCTTGGCCACTCCCGACTTTGTTCAGTAGTTCAAGTGCTGGTACTCAGCGCTTGGGTCTTCGTAAAGGGCAACTTCATATGCTTCAAATGGTTCAAAATTCTGCGGGTCAGTTGATTTGTGGTATTTGCTGTTCTGATCCTACAATTTAAGGAACTGCTTTGGCCAAATTTAAGGAGGTTTTCTTAACAGTTAAGGTCTTAGAATTGATGGTCCTCATACTTGAAGGATCTACTAAATGCCTATTCTCCTCATTTTTGACAGTCTGCTGAGAAAATGTTATCTATACCGTGTTTTAAGATGTACTGTCTGAAAGGTACTCTCCCCACCCATCAAGGAAGAATGTGAATTGGTGTTTTTCAGGAAGAGGTTGTAAACTTTCTTATTTTCTGATATCTTTCCCAGCACTTGTTAGAAGCAGCTTTGCATAACCTGATGCACTTTGTGGTTATTGTTTTATTTTGTTTGGATTTATGCTATTTTGTTTGTCATTTATGTGAGAGATAACTGTGTTGTCTCTGTTTTTAACTGTAATCCGCTTTGAACGACGTTAATTAAATAAATTACCTTCAGACTTCAGTTTAAACTCGAAATGCCAGCGATGAATTCTGGACCACTGGGTCCTAACCGCATCTTGGAGGAGCATCTAATTGGTCTGGTTATCAGGATATCCATAATATAGTTACATACACAAAGAAATTCAGATATGACCTAAAAGCATGGTTATTTCAAAATGCCTAACTTAGAGCATGCACCCTCAAGGACAAAGTCACTTAAAATATATGTTTCTGACCTCTCCCGATCAATGTGCAAGTCAATCTATAATATGCACATCATGTGATATTTTATTTGGAACGACGGTATATAAAATGGCTAAATAAATAAATAACATAGGAACAATGACAGATAAAGTCCAAATGTTCCATCCAGTCTGCCCAGCAAGTGGCTTATGGTAGTAAGTGCCTCAACATGCAGGTTACTCCTATGCCTTCTGTTAAGAGTAGCAACTGCCGGGCCATGCAGGTTATCCCCATGCGTTCTGTTAATGGTAGCAACTGCTGCCCCATGCAAGTTGCCCCTATGCGTTCTGTTAAGAGTATTAGCTACCACGCTGTGCAGATTACTCCCCATGCAGAAATGTAACACCTAAAGTGAATGAGGGTATGCAACTTCCAGTCCTCACAGACTCCAGTCTTCTTGGATTTTCAGGGTAGAGGGAAGAGGAGATGGTGGCCTGAGCAGTGGCCACCTGCACCGCTTGGGTGGCAACTGTCTCTTCCCCTCTTGACACTTACACTGCTCAGCCTGCCACCTATAGCTCTCTCCTTCTGCTCGCAACCAAGGCCTCTGCCCATTGGAAGGGGATTATCGCGCCATTAAGAAAAGGACATGCTGCGTGGACGTTCACTTCCCAGTTTCAGGTGTTAAGTGACCTCAGAGGAGGTGACTCCTCACGCATATTGTAATAAAGGTGATAACGTATTACACCTGGTTTTCAGGGCCACAGAGGTGCATTTTTTGGACCCCCTCAAGGAACTTTGAAAAATAACTTTAATGAGCCCCAAATGCTTCATGCACATTTACCTGCACATCATTTCACGTAGGGCTAGAGTCTGCATCTAGAAAGGATAACCTGAATTTTCAAAGCTTATTACATGTATGCACGTGCGCTATGAAAATTAGTGGGTAGCTGCATACCCCTGTTCGGCATCCACGCACATATTTATACCTGCTAAGGAGCGGCACTAAATGTGCACGTGTAGATTTACACACATACTTTTGAAAATCACCAGTATGCGTGATTGTGGTTTCCCTGCTTCCAGCTCCACCTCACTGCGGAATTCTTCAGTCTAGTGCGCACAGAAGTAAGCGAGGAATCCCTGCTGCTCTTACTTTTACGCACCCGAAGGGCCAGACAATTTTCAAAAGCCGATTTATGCGCATGTGTCTGGGATTTGTGCGTATAAATGTTTTTGAAAATTCAGCCCTTATAGAACGACACTGCTTCTGTATAGCAAAGGTCTCCTCTGCTTGTGTCTCTCAGCTGCCTTTCGGCAGATTCATTCATAATAAGTACATGCAGTTGCTTTATCTACTCTTGTCAGAGTCAATAAAAAAAAAAATTAAAAAAAAAAAGCCACATCTGAAACAGATGTAGTGAGTACAGCAGCCCGTGGCTGTGGTTAGATTTACGGGCCTCAGCAAATCCTGCTTGGTTGCCGGCTGGATGGGCATGCAACCGGCCTGGCATGCTGCTCATTTTCCTGACCTGACCTGAGAGGCGTCTGGAAGTTGGTCGCTTGCCCGCTCTCTGCTGGTCCAGGCGCATATCTCGGAGGACTGCCAACGATGCATTGACCTGACAGTCAAAGGTTTCTCACTGCGAGCTATTTATAAACACTTCCTGGACCACAACCCATCTCAGAGGCTGAGAGAGAGAGAGGAAACTTCTCTGGGTGGCATCAGCAGATGAGCTGACATTCACACTGATACAGAACCACACTGACCAGAAACCAGCCTTCTTCTGGCACTGACACAACAGTCCATTACTGTGCTCCTGTTACCACATCTGTGCAGATGAGGAGGGACGAGCCCAAAGTCATTCCTACGG